>NC_090923.1:82781050-83084080 GCF_040938575.1 Ambystoma mexicanum
TGTCCGAGAGAGTTTGGGCTTCTCAATCCCTGAAACGTGTCTCCTGTTTGAGGCTTGTTTTGTCGCCGCCAGTTACTCAGGCTCATTTGGTGATCAGGCCACAGACCTGTGTTGTTGGATTTCACCTATTATGGGATGTCAATGGACAGAATGATGGTTAATCTTTGGCCATCTCTAGTTGTGGGCCTTTGACCCCAGAGGAGAAGCCCAGATTGTCCATGGTGATACAGAAATGTTCTGCCAGTTTGTAACCAGAGGTTGGTGCCGCCTAAGATCGGAAATGTTTGGTTGTTGTCAGTGTGGACGACCTTGCTCGATTGGGGCACAGAAGCTTTGATACTACGTGACCTGTCTGCTGCCTTTGATACTATAGATCATGCCGTCTTGCTTAGTCGGCTCGTGGGGCTGGGCCTCTCGGGTGCCGTTGTGTCCTGGTTTACCTCTTGTCTCTCTGTTCGCTCTCTATTTCTCTCTCTTTTGTACTTTCGCTCTGCTCCTGTTGCCCGTTCTTGTGGTGTTCCCCAAGGCTCTACCATTTCCCCAGTTTTGTTTAATGTGTATGTCCAGCCACTCGCTAAGCTCATCTCCTACCACGGCTTTGGCTGTTATGCGTATGCAGATGATACTCGGGTTCTGGTTCGGTTAGATCTGTCTTTGCCTGAAACTGCAGCTAGGTTTAGGGCTTGCCTTGAAGCCGGAGGGGTGTGGGTGCATAATAAATGGCATAGGCTGAATGGGGGGAAGACAGAAGTCCTGATGGAGGGTTCTTCTGCTGCTGCTGCCCTTTGATCTCCTCTTTTTTGGCCCCCCTCACTGGTTCCCTCCCCTACTCCAGTTCCCATGGTGCAAGACTTTAAGATTAAAATCATGTCTTCCCTGACCATGGGTGCTCAGGTCAATGCGGTATGCTAGGCAGGTCATCTGAAATTGAAAATTCTCTGTAAGGTTCTTCCCTTTCTACCTGGTCATCCCTGTGCACCTGTGGGTTATTCTCTGGTACTTTCTTCCCTTGACTATTGCAATACTTTGTTTCTTGCATAACCTGTCTACATAATTCGCCGTCTGCAAACTTGCAGAATGTGGCAGCCAAGCAGCCACTACCTCCCCTCGTTTTGCTCACGCCTCTTCAATATTGCTCAACCTGCACTGGCTTCATGTTGTAAAGCGCATTCAGTTTAAGGCACTTTGTCTGGTGCACCGGGCCCTGCATGGCTCAGGAGCTGCCTATCAACTATCGAAATGTAGGTTTCATGTCCATTGTTGGGTACTCCGATCAGCTCAGGCCTGTCTGGTGGAGGTTCCACAGTTTAAATTGACTAGCCTCTATGTGAAACTCCCTCCCTTGTGCCCTTCGGGCAGCTGATGAATATCTGTTACTCAGGCGCTCACAAAAAATGGATCTTTTTTAGTTCTTAGTCATTGCGTCTGTCAGATTTTCTCCTGCTTTTTTTAGTCCTGCTTAGGTTATCACCAAGATGCCTTCGGGTGCACTTTTCAAATGTTTTTAAGATAAGATACGTATGCTGCCAAGGAGGTTGTACCACGTCTGTATCTGCAAGATGTGAGAAACGTGAGGGTATTCTCAGTCGTAGATCCCCTGGATCCTCTTCTCAGGTAGCCAGGGAAAGCGTTCCTGTGGAACCACGGTCAACATCGAAAAACGTGTCTAAGTGTATACCTGAAACGGAACCATCATTCTGTGATAAAAGGTATTAAAACAGAAAAGGCAAGAACAGATACATGAAGATCTTACAGTGATGATAACATATTGAAATACCTAGAGGATACACAGCACGATAGAAGGCCAAAAGATGGTTTATTGAATTTGAGTGGATGAAGTTATACTACCATTACACCAAAGCGATGGAACCTTGCGATCTGATACAGGAGGAACCTTGGTCCGTTAAAGGAATCCTAATAGGAGGAAAATATTTAGAAATTGGTGCAAGACAGAATAATCCAGATATGAAAAAGGATAACAGCATACTGAATAAGCAGCTCCTTAATTCGGGAACTATTTCCCGAAAGGCGTAGAGAAATATTCAAGGAATTGTGACACTACCAAGACTATCTATCCATCTATATGAAAAATTGGTCAGAATTTTATGGGAATAATTGTTTTGGTGGTTATACAAGATTCTGGAGAGTGAAAAGTAAAAGAAATTATATTTCTAAAACTCCATTTATCATGTATTATTTGTTTGATCCATAATTGATTATTTTGATATTAAGGACTAAGACAAAGTAAATCCTTTTTTACTGAACATTTCATATCCAGTGGTTTCATTGAAAGAGATTCATCAGACATTGAATGTTTGGTTGTTTTACAATACAAATTGGGTGTGCAGGGAACGGGAGGGTTCCACAAAGGTGTGGACATCTGATGTTTTCAATTGATTGTACCATCTTGTGTCAGGGTTGATTTTTCTCCCTGGCACCCCATTACCTATCAACATTTTTGAAAAGTAATAGAAATATTGAGGTGTGCTCCTAGACACTTAGAAAATAGGTGTTTAAAAAGAGGCCACTGCAGCAGTGTGGCGAGCAAGAGGGAGGCTTGTTGGAGAGACCAGCAGGGAGAGAACAGCAGAAGGCAGCTGTGGTGGGACCGGACTAGGGGCCAGAACGCCAGCAAACTTCCCAGAACACTTGCACAGCCTGTAGCCAATGGACTCTGTAAGTATTGCAGGTATGGGATCCTCCATTACAGAGGAAGGGCAGCGGAGCTGTGAGAGAGCAACAAGGAACAAGGATGCTGATCGTGTCTGGAACAAGGCATTCTGCTTTCCGGCGGGCAGAGAGAGGTACGCAGCAGGCAAGCAGAGCTCCAGCGGGTGAGTTTTCCTAGCTTCTGCAGTAAAGGAGAAGCAGAGAGAACCACCGACAGAAGTCGCCACTAGCCAATGAGTGTAAAAGAGGACGCTCACGCACCGGGACGCTCCTGCGAATGTGTATTAAATACTGAAGTAAATGGAACTTTAAGATTAATCGAAAACAATATTTATTGAATACTGAGTTGAATAAAACTTTAAAACTAAGTGAAAACAATACTTATTGAATACCAAATTGAATGGAACTTTTAAAATCAAGCGAAACCAATACTTTTAAAATACGGAACTGAATGGAACTACGCTAATGCTTAATGAATAAAGAACTGAATGGAACTTTCAAATTCAGAAAAAATAATGCATATTGAATACAGCACTGAATGTAACTTTGAATTTAAGAGGCATGAATACTTATTGAACACTGAATTGAATGAAACCCTAGACTTATGCATTCTAAGTGTTGAATGAAATAAAATATTTATGGACCAAGCAAATAAAGTGAATAACCCAAATGCCCGGCGGAAAACGAATTAGAGAAAAAGGCACAAGGGTGGCAGAGCGTCCTAAGAAGGTGGGTGTGAGTAAAACACCCTTAAGCTAAACCTTTATATATGTGACAAGGCCAAAGACTGGAAAGGATGTGTGACACGTGATGGCAAAGCCAAGAGGCTGATGAGGAAAAGACAGAAGGTTGTAAATCTACACATCAAAGCCAAGAGGCCACGAGTCAGGGATCCTGGTTTATTTATTTTTAATAATTTATAACGTGACAACTCACTCGAAGGCCTCAGGACGCAAACACAGAACGAAACAGCACAAACAACAGCAGAAGAGAATCAGGGGGACGGCAGAAGATGGATGCTTAGTTAGACGGACAGTTGAACAGGAACGTCTTCAGCCTTTATCAAACTCATTGGTCCTCTGAATGTTTTTTAGTTCAGCAGCAATGGAGTTCCAGATTCGGGGAGTTTGAACATCAAAACCTGTACCCCTGAATCTAGCCAGCCTGAATCTAGGCTGGACAAGTCTGGCTTGATCCTGAGACCTGAGAGTACAGGATGGCTCGTAGCACTTTAAGAGCCCCATGAGATATAAAGGGGCTCGTGGGCCAAACATTTTTGGGTCAGAGTCAGCAGGCAACTCCCTCCTTGTATGGGTAATGTGATCTCGTCTTCTGAGACCCAGGGTTTGCTCGCACTGCCTCATTTTGGGTCACTTGTGGTGGTGAAAGGTTAGATTGGGATGTTCCAGCCAGCAGGCTATTACAATAATCCAATCGCGAATTAACAAGGGCTGAGGCCAGAAGGGAGATGTTTCTGTGTGAGAGAAAGGGGCGGATGTGATTCAGCAGCTTATTAATAAAGCTGCATGAAGCCCGAATATGACCGACGTGCGGTCTCATGGTCAATTCGGCATCCAAAATGACACTGACGGTCTTTACGCTTTTGGCTGCCGGGATGGTGATGTTGTCAATTACGAAGTTTTTGAACTTGGGGGCAAGCTTCTTGAGCATGTGGCCAGAGGAAACAAAAAGAAGCTCTGTTGTTTTGATGTTAGGAGCCAGGGAGTTGACTATCATCCATGTCTGGATAGTAGAGTAGATCGGGTTAATGGCCTGTGTTTCTTGAGAATGGATGCCTGAGAGCTTTAGGACGACATGGGTATCATCCGTGTAGTTGGTATAAAGGATGCCCAGGTCATACAAGAGCCCCAGCAGTGGCAGGATGTAGATGTTGAAGAGAGTGGGCGAAAGGCAGGAGCCCGGTGGGACCCCACAAGTGACAAGTGCTGGTGACGAGCTAGCATCATTAATGGCAACTCTGGCATTGAGGGGGCCCAGAAAAGTGGCCACCCACTTTACTGCCATCCCAGAGCAACCTACCAAGAGGGCATGGTCAGGGGTGGACTGGCCTATAGGGAACTCTGGAGATTTTCCGGTGGGCCTCTGCACTCTGGGCCTCTTTTGTGTGGTATTTCCAAATTTTCTCATAGGAAAAGCATTGGGCTTGCTGAAAATGTGTCCTATGGGACCACTTTGAACATTATTTCCAGGGCCTCTTTTGGTCCCCAGTAATTATTTCCAGGGCCTCTTTTAGTTCCCAGTCCACCCCTGGGCATGGTCGACCAGGGCAAAGATGGAGGAAGGATCAAGCAGCATCAGGAGGGCGGGGTGGCCCTGGTCAACGATGTGGGAGAGACTACATTTCAGATCAAGCATGGTGTCTTGGTGCCATGCTGGGCTCTAAAGCCCGACTGTCGTGGTCCCAGAATGCTGTTCTCTTCCAATACATTTATGGAACTGGAGATATACGACCGGATCCATGATTTTAAGAAGAAAGGGCACCTTGGTAATGGGACGGTAGTTCTTAGCAAGCAAGGAGTCAAGATTATCCTTCTTAAGTAGGGGGCTGATCCATGCCTCTTTAAGAGGGAGCGGGACACACCCTTTGAGAAGGAGAGGTTGGCCAATTTGGACACCCAGGGGCCTAGTACATTGAGGCAGCCTATTAGTAGCTTGTGACCTGTGATGAGTGGATCGCTTGGCCTGACAACTGCGCCTAGAGCAGTGACCCTAAAAGTTGAAAACCCAAAGACACTGTGACGATGAAGTTGAATTCTTGGGGAAGTGAACCCTGAGACTCAAGGATCTACATGTTTGGTCTTGAGAATGAAGGCTCGAGACCTTTGTGAACTGTTTGAACTGTGGTGCTTGGAACTTGGGGAAGGGAACCCCGAGAATTTGTTTTAAACTGTATCACCTTGAACTGGCAAGGACATCTTGAAACTTCTTACACTTGTGTAGGGGGAGCTGAGAGAAAGCTGTGAGCTAGAAGATGCTCAGAACTTTGAGTTGAAAACTATTTCTTTTAGTTTTAACATCCCTACACATTATTTATCTTTAGTTGTGAGGGCAAGGATAAGTTTTGGACACATACAGACTTCGAGGTTGAACTCTTTGACTCAGACTTTCCTTAGTTTTGTTCTGGTAGGGAATTCTCACCTTAGCATAGGGAAGTTAGGCCTTCTACCATACTGGAATTTGATTTAATAAAGTATTTTATTTTGAACTTTAAGTATATTCTCTGTGTCTTGCTTCATGATGGTTTTACAAAGAACGGAAAGTTGTAACCAAGTAGCTGGTGAGCCACTATGCAGGTTTTTTGATTAATTATGCAGTTGCACACAAGTGATTCAAGTTGTGCAGTTTGGGTAGTTGAATGAATGCAGGCCAGATATTTGTCTGAGTAGATCAAGGTCACATCTGCTGCTGGTTTGTTGGGACATTTATTAATTTGGATTTTGCGCTTATCTGACAGTAGGGCGTCAGGAATGATGGTGACATTTTCCAAGAACCAAGTCTCAGCAATGCTCAGGATGTCAATGTGGTGGCTGTTGATTGCGAGTTGCGCAGCGGGTGCATTTTACTTTGCTGGTCTGGCATTTAGAGAGCATGGTGGTATGGTGCTGTGTTTAGTGGTATTGGGAGGGTGCATTGTGTTTTCTCTCTTCTCGCCTCAGCGTGCAATGGCTCTGTCATATGTTTGCGAATCTTCACTTCAAGTTCCAGAATGCATTGGGGTTTCTGTCTTCTGATCCCAATGTTCGATTTCCCTGTGGAATTAATAGGGACTCTTATTGCAGGATGCACAGTTGTTTTTCTTCTTACAATCTTCAATGGCTGTTGGTCTACATTTGGGGATGTAAGCATTTATAAATTCGTTTGCGTACCTTACTATGGTTTGTGTATTTTTCAAGCCATCTTTTATAAACTTACAAATAAACATATTTTTGTTTGTAAAAGATGACTTGGAAAGTACTCAAAACCTAGTAAGGTACGCACACACATATATAAATGAATACATTTATATATGTGTGTGCGTACCTTACTATGGTCTGTGTACTTTTCAAGCCATCCGCTTCCGACAAAGCTTTATAAAAGATGTCTTGAATTGTGTACTTTCCAAGCTATCCTTATAAACATAGAAATATGTAAAGATGGCTTGAAAAGTACACAATTGACCCTCAGAGAACCTGGGGGCACTGTGAGCCCCCTGGTTTGCCGAGGGTCAACAAAGGGACCGTAACCTCCTCTTGTGATCCCGAGTGGTCACGAGAGGAAGTTGCAGTGGCTGAAAAGTGCCAGCCAGCCACAGCGTTGCTGAATTTGAGCGATACTGTGGCTGGCTGGTACTTCTGCCAGTCTGGTTCCTCTCCCAACGCGGCTGCGGCCATGGCAGGATAAGGGGTCCCACTTTGGCATGGAGGCAACGGGACCCTGCCTGGGCCCCAGCTCAGCCCCACTCTTTAGAGACTGCCGGGGCCTGGCCCCGGCTGGCCACAGCCCACTTAAAGCACTGTCTATGCTACACTGACCCGATGCCCCACTTGCCTAATCAAAGACATCAAAGACAGACTACGGGCCAGGAGGAAAGCTGAGGGGCAACGCCGTTTGTCTCGGACAGCGCAGAGCAACACACATTCAAATCCTGGTCCGTGCTTAGAGACTGGTCTCCAGTATTGAGCATGTTATAAAAGATTAATTTATTCATTATGAAATTACTACTTTGTGTGACAACTGGGATTCTGGGCCACACTAGGGTTTGTCATCAGATGTCTACGCACAGGCAGCCTATACCACGATTACATTCCTTTAGATTGTTCTGCCTCCTGTGCACAGCTACAGTCGCATGTGCCCAGTTAAAGCCTGACTTACTGTGGTGCTTCGGCCAAAGGCATCCATTGAAGCTCAGGTCCTGCTATCATTTGCAAGGTGTGGCCTCATATTCTCAGGCACAGTCTTTCCATCTACATGTGTTGGCTCCTATGCCTATGTACAGCCATCGTGTGACCAAGTACAGCTTCATACGCCCAGGTACAACCACTGCAGCATGTTATGACCAGCCGCTGGTGTCATTTGCCAGCTCTGGCTTCACATGACCAGGTAGAGCTATCAATGTTGCAGGTACAGCCTCATGACCCCACTTCTTCTGCTTCCACTTAGTGGCCATCTCAGTCGCACGCCGAGAAGGCGACTCTGGGCGCTATCGAAACGATGGGACCCCATGGCTGTTTGGTTGGCTGCTGTGAGCTTTGGTGAGTTGGTAACTGCACCATGTGTGGATGTTTCCAAGCTATGCATGGCGGCTCGTGAAAGGGGGTGCTTCGACACTGTTTTTCTGCTTCTGATCCTTCTAGTTGGCATTATGTTCTAAACAACTCTTTTGCCCATGCCTCAACTTCCCTGTTAACGAGAATGCCCTGGCATAAAAAATGCACAGCTTATTTAATAAACTTGGCAAGCAGCCAGCATGCCACCATTCCTTCATTTCACGATACATATGATATGAACAATGCCATGCCCCTGCCTGGCTACATTTAAACTGTATGAGAAATGCGCTACTTTGCAGGCGGTGCCTAAATCAGAGCCCTCTCGGTTCGGATTTCACAGGTGTCATAATCTCATTTCGTAAGGGCGTGTCATTTCCAGGGGCCATGTTATTTTTGCAAAAAAATAGAACGAAAGCACTTAAAGTTGTACCTGGGCATGTGGGCCGGCACTGGGCATGTAAAGCTGAACCTCGGCATGTGTGCCTGCACTGGGCATGTAAAGCTGTACCTGGGCATGTGAGCCGGCAATGGGTATGTAAAGCTGTACCTGGGCATGTGTGCCTGCCCTAAGCATGTAAATCTGTACTTGGGCTTTTGTAGCTGTGCTGGGAATATAAAGCTGTACCTAGGCTCTTGAGGCTGTCATGGGCATGTAAAGCTGTACCTAGCCATGTGAGTCTGCGCCGGCAGGCAAAGCTGAACCTGGACTTTTGCGGCTGCATTGAGCATGTAAAGCTGTACCTGGGCATGTGAGCCGGCACTGGGCATGTAAAGCTGTACCTGGGCATGTGGGCCGGCACTGGGTATGTAAAGCTGTACCTGGGCATGTGAGCCGGCACTGTGCATGTAAAGCTGTACCTGGGCATGTGAGCCGGCACTGGGTATGTAAAGCTGTACCTGGGCATGTGGGCCGGCACTGGGTATGTAAAGCTGTACCTGGGCATGTGAGCTGGCACTGTGCATGTAAAGCTGTACCTGGGCATGTGTGCCTGCCCTGGGCATGTAAATCTGTACTTGGGCTTTTGTAGCTGTGCTGGGAATATAAAGCTGTACCTAGGCTCTTGAGGCTGTTATGGGCATGTAAAGCTGTACCTAGCCATGTGCGGCTGCGCCGGCAGGCAAAGCTGAACCTGGACTTTTGTGGATGCATTGAGCATGTAAAGCTGTACCTGGGCATGTGAGCCGGCACTGGGCATGTAAAGCTGTACCTTGGCATGTGAGCCGGCACTGGGTATGTAAAGCTGTACCTGGGCATGTGAGCCGGCACTGGGCATATAAAGCTGTACCTGGGCATGTGGGCCGGCACTGGGTATGTAAAGCTGTACCTGGGCATGTGAGCCGGCACTGTGCATGTAAACCTGTACCTGGGCATGTGTGCCTGCCCTGGGCATGTAATCTGTACTTGGACTTTTGGAGCTGTGCTGGGAATATAAAGCTGTACCTAGGCTCTTGAGGCTGTCATGGGCATGTAAAGCTGCACCTAGCCATGTGAGTCTGCGCCGGCAGGCAAAGCTGAACCTGGACTTTTGTGGATGCATTGAGCATGTAAAGCTGTACCTGGGCATGTGAGCCGGCACTGGGCATGTAAAGCTGTACCTGGGCATGTGGGCCGGCACTGGGTATGTAAAGCTGTACCTGGGCATGTGAGCCGGCACTGTGCATGTAAAGCTGTACCTGGGCATGTGAGCCGGCACTGGGCATGTAAAGCTGTACCTGGGCATGTGGGCTGGCACTGGGTATGTAAAGCTGTACCTGGGCATGTGAGCCGGCACTGGGTATGTAAAGCTGTACCTGGGCATGTGAGCCGGCACTGTGCATGTAAAGCTGTACCTGGGCATGTGTGCCTGCCCTGGGCATGTAAATCTGTACTTGGGCTTTTGTAGCTGTGCTGGGAATATAAAGCTGTACCCAGGCTCTTGAGGCTGTCATGGGCATGTAAAGCTGTACCTAGCCATGTGAGGCTGCGCCGGCAGGCAAAGCTGAACCTGGACTTTTGTGGATGCATTGAGCATGTAAAGATGGACATGAGCATGTGAGGCTGTGCTTGGGCAAAAGTGTTGACACCTGTGGTGCGAATTTGTGGGAGGGCAAAAGAGGGATGTGCCTCGTGCCCCCCATTCTTGAAGGGCCCCGCACTTGGCTGATGATGGAAATAAGGTCCTTATACTCCCTACAAAGCAGCATTTCCCCGTGGGGCCACCTTACAGATTCTGGTCACTTTACGCATCTTGGCCACTGAAAATAGTAGTGAGCATCAGTGGGGCCACCTTTAAGTATTGGCCACTGGAAAAGGAGTTACAAAGATTCGTAGCAATTGCCAGAGGGGCCACCGTAAAGAATTGGTCACTGGTTCACAGCAGGGCCACCTTACAGATTTTGGCACTGGAACCGATTTTCCAGTGTGGCCACCTTGTAGTATTCTTTACTCGGATTGTAATTATCAGGTGGCAGGGTGGTGAAAAGATAATGGGCCTCATTGCGACCATGCCGGTCCGGAAAGAACCGCTGTTTCTGGACCGGCTGATTCAGAGTCCTGCAGGCGGGAGGTGTCACTGCCGCCAGGTCCGACCTGACGGGTTTAATACCACCCACCTGCAGGTGGACATGGAAACACTGCCTCTGTCATAGACGGAACCAGTGTTTCCATGGTCCCCATCCCCATGGAGTCCTATTGGACTCCATGGGATTTACAGAATTCCGCCTCCGGAATGACCGGGTCACTGTGATTGTAATGCCCCGGTGATTCTGGCAATCACAGACGCGGAATGGTATTACGGGTCCGGCGGCAGCCTGCTGGTTTTTCCCGCACAGCTACCGCCGAATTCGTAATGAGACCCAATGAATATGCGATTTAACCTCCAAAGGATGAAACACAGGCAGCAGCTCCTCAATCTAATGAGCTATGTTGTTGCCATCATTGGGCCTCAGTAGCAGTTTGGCGGTAATTCTGCGGTAAATCCACTGAATTACAGCTACAATTGTTTACCGTTACAACTACTTGGAACCGTGGGTGGAATTTTTGTCAGATTTACTGCCGGTGGATTCACTGCACTATAAATCTGCTTGTTTTTGGAGTTACAGTCTCTGGATTTAAATTCAGTCTTTTCTTCCGGGGGTAAACCCTCCACTTTTACTCCAAATGTATTATTCAGTGGTGTGTGAAAACAGTGTTAACTCTGTTACCAGCCAATAAAGGGGCAGTCACGGAATTACCACAATTTTTCCCTCCACCACCGAACTTGTAATGAACCGAATATTGTCTTGCATCTTAAGGTGTCTGCTGTTGCACAAACCACTCTAAGCAATTGCTGTGGGAGCATTTTTTTATTACCAAGTTTGTCGACTTCTCAAATAATTACTCATGGTAAATCAGTGTTCCCTGATTTTATTGTACATATATATACTTGGTTCTCTGTCTTGATTTTGAGATTGTAATGTGCATGTTTAAACCGCGTACATTTCTGGTATGCCTTGTATTCATTCTGCAGGTATCCTTTGCCCTTTATGAGTGATATATATTTTGATTAACGTGTTTTTCAAGGTTGAGTTGAAATGTTGTTTGGTGCTTTACAGGTTAGTCCATATAGCCCTAGGTTATCTTTTGAAAGACAAAGGTGCAGAACGCAATGTAGGCTGATATAAAATGAGAGTGGCCTGGGAGGTGATGTAGCCTGCTGCCTAAACTACAGGGAAACCTTGGCTCAAGTGCTGGCTTCCCCACATGGGCAAACTGTGTGTCCCTGGGCAAATCACTTGACAACATTGTGCTGTATTTCGCACACACTTTCTCTCTCTCTCTGTCACACACACTCTCCTTCTTGGTCACACTCTCCCTCTTCTGTGACACACTCTCTCCGTTAGACTCTCTCACCCGCTCCGTCACACTCCATCTCTCTCCGTACAGCTACAAAAAACTGGTAACATCTACAAGTGACTTTAAGCGTGCACTGGGCAGCTGCTCACTCATGCAAGCTTTAACAGACTGCACCAGATATGATAATATTGGTCAGTTGTATACTCTAAACATGTAATCACCTTTGTATGTATCCTACTATATGCTCACTGTTAGGTTACACAGACTCTGTAACTCTGAGCTAAGCCTTTCTCCTTGATCCACCTATGTATGCATCCTGCTAAATTCTCACTGTTAGGTTACACGAACTCTGTAACTCTGAGCTAAGCCTTCTCCTTGATCCACCTGTGTATGCATCCTACTAAATTCTCACTGTTAGGTTACACAGACTCTGTAACTCTGAGCTAATTTTTTCTCCTTGATCTACCTATGTATGCATCCTCCTAAATTCTCACTGTTAGGTTACACAGACTCTGTAACTCTGAGCTAATTTTTTCTCCTTGATCCACCTATGTATGCATCCTCCTAAATTCTCACTGTTAGGTTACACAGACTCTGTAACTCTGAGCTAAGCCTTTCTCCTTGATCCACCTATGTATGCATCCTATTAAATTCTCACTGTTAGGTTACACAGACTCTGTAACTCTGAGCTAAGCCTTTCTCCTTGATCCACCTATGTATGCATCCTACTAAATTCTCACTGTTAGGCTACACGCACACTGTAACCCTGAGCTAAGATTTCTTTATTTGTAACTAAGACACTCTCATGCAGCAGCGCCTCAATGCCTTTGGGCTGCTAATGCTCTTTACAAATCCAAAAAATAGATAAAATAAAATAAATATAGTACAGAGCCCAGGCTGAATTGCCTCGCATCAGGGCCCCATCAGTTGTGGGCCATAGTTCTCCACCCATTGATTAAGTGGAATAAAGGAATACAAGTTTGGTAGGTCGGCCTAGAGTGTGTGAGTCGGACTTGCACAGGGTCACACAGAGCATTAAAGGGAGCAATTATGCATATGTTATTTATTTATTATTTTTTGTTTTTGTTTTATTGGTTAAACAGTTAAACCTTTAACATTTGCATTATTCCACATCTCTTCAGGTGAATAATCATGTACTTATTGATATGTGATGTTTTTCGTTCTTTCCGGCCATTTAAATGGGAGTTTTCTGTAGTCCCGTTCACTTCACACTCTCTGCCACTCCTTCCATCTCCAAGCCCAGTTTCAGGGATTCCAAACATTTTAGAGCAACAATTGTTCGCCCCACCTTTTCAACTGTCAATAATCTCTCCCAATATTCTTCCTCCCTCTCTGGAGAGATTTCGGCCGTATAACTCCCCATTTTCATCAGACGGTTTGCTGCCAGGTCCGGGAAATTTAGCATGACATGTCTAATGGTCTCTAGGCAGTCTTTATTTTCGCAAAACCTGCAATGCGAATTAGACTTTTCCATTAACTTCCTCCTCCATTTTACTTCTCTGGAGGCCCAGACATTCAATCTGCATCTTAACAGCAGGTCTCTGTAGTGATTTGAAGGAACCTTATTCAAATAAGGGGGGGGTATTCAATGTTTTCTGCTCCCATATGATATTGTGACACAGATTTTTCTCCAGTTTCTGCTCTTGGGTTTCTTTCCAATCTTTTTCCTGGATAGTTCTTTTTGCCTTGTCGGGGTTGTATTTCAAGGTGCCCTCTGAGATGTTAAACTGTTCCAAGATGTTTTTACATTTATTCTTCCAACATTGGTGTATCATGTCTCTATTTGTCAGTCCTTTCTGTGCTAGAATTTCAAAGGGTTGTGGTGGTTTGTCTAAGATACATTTTCGATAGAGAGATAGAGTTTTCCATAATACTTTTGACGCCAGAGATTGGAGCCTTAATTCAGTTCTTATTAGTTCAACAGGCAACGAATTTGGTAACTTCCAGATTTTCTGCAAGAAGTTTAGCTCACATAAGTTCCAGATTTCCCAGCACAGGACTAGCAGAGCCTCTGCACCATAGGTGATTACGGCTACCATCTTTTGTTTGTAAAAGGTTAAGACGGGCGTCAAAGAAAACTTTCCATATCTTCGATTTATGACTGACGCCTTGTTAGTCAGAGTCGTTAACTTTTCCCGGATCAGTGCATAATGACCTTCTTCATTGCAGTTTTTATTTATCCTCACTCCGATATATAGTGTTGTGTTCACCACCACCAATTTTCTGTTCTCTAGTGACCAAACAAGATGTTTCTTTACCGTTCTTTTTCCACGACAGGACTTCATTATTAATACCATGGATTTCTTGATGTTTATTTTCATATCGTTTTCTGTTAGAAACTCATTAAAGGCCTCTATCCGTCACTGAAGACCGATGGGCATTAGATCAAGAAATACCGAATCATCGGCATACAACATCCACGGCACTTCAATCCCATCGATCTTAGGGGCGAAAGCGCAGGACTTTCCATGTAAGATCTTGATGTCGGCCATATATAAAACAAAAAGGAAGGGTGCTAAAGCGCACCCCTGCTTTATCCCTCGAGATGTTTTGATCTTTCTGGTAACCCTCCCTTTGCTGTTGTTTGGACCTGTATAGTAGTGTTGGTATACAGGGCTTGGATGGCTTCTAACAGGTCAACTGGGCATCCCCATCTTTTCATCTTTTGCCACATGCGGTCGTGGTTTATCCCGTCGAACGCCTATTCGAGATCGATGAAGGCTAGATAGATGTGTTTTTTTTCCCTTCCAGGGCCTTTGCTTTCATAAGATTTAGTAGGAACAGGTTTAACGATGTTCCCACCCCACTGATGAAAGCTGTTTGCCTCTCATCCAGGATTTTAGCCTGTATCACCCATTTGTTCACGTCTCTTAGCAGGATGGACGCATATAGTTTGCCTATTGAGTCCAGCAGCGGTATCGGCCTATAACTGCTGGGATTTCCTCTGTCCCCTTTTTTATAAATTGGTACCATGAATGCCTCTCTCCAAGAGGTGGGGATTTGTCTAGATCGTCTTATTTGTTGGAACAAGGTGAGAATTAGGTCTGACCATTCTTCGCTGCTATCCTTCAGCATCTTATTTGAGATGCCATCGGGCCCCGCTGTCCTAGAGGAACTTAGTTTTTTTTTATCATCCCTAAGATGTCATCTCGGTCGAATTCAATTGCCCAGGGATTTTCATCGTAATCATTCTCTATGTCTATTTTCTCATTTTTCCCCTCCTATCGGGTGGTGTAGTGGTTAATCCAATTTTTCCTTTGAGACTTGGTTTACACCTATTGCAGATTGGCAGAGTTCCCTGTTGTTAATTATATCCCAGGTACTTCTTGCATTGTTTGATGTCACTGCGGCTAGCATTCTTTCCGGCATTGCCTTGTGTTCTCAGATGTCTTGTGGAGCGCAGCCAATTTTTGTATGTTTGCCGACACTTCCTTAGTTGTTCATCTTTATCTAGAGAATTTTTCTTTTTTATGCGTGTCAGATCAGCTCTGTATTGTTTTCTTTTAGTCACTAAGAGTTCATCATATGCATGTTTCCTTTTGATTATTTTAACTCTTTTCGGATCATACTTGACCTCAAAAGCTTCCAACAGCCCTCTGTATTCCACCACATCTTGACCATTCTCTATGGCATTGTTGTCATTTTCCACCAGCTTTGGTATTGACTGTTTTTTTATCTTTAGTCGATTTCTTCCCCAGGACACTTCTGTTTCCGCCACCCTGTTCTCATTGGTGGTTTTCTTATTTTCCAAGTGAGTTCTGGTTCCAATAGGCTATGGTCACTGTTTGCTTGCTTCTTTATTGTAAATGAGTTAACCCAGTCTAGGGTATTGCCTCCTACAAAACAGTAGTCCAAGCAAGCTCCAGATTTTCCACAGTGCCATGTATTAGCGCCCATCAGATCACCTCGCGTCTGGCTGTTTAACATCTTCCTGTCTCGAATTCGCATTTCCTCCATCCATTTTTTTTCCTTACCTACGAGTTGTTTTATCACTTTGTTTTTACCCTCTTTGTCCAAAAGTTTAATATTTAAGTCACCGCTAAGTAGAATCAGTTGGTTTTTATCCTTCATCATTGACTTGTTGATGGCCTCCATGATGACTTTTAGGTAGCTTTCAACTTTAGGCATGTTTTCACTCCAGTAGGTATTAATCAATAGCAAATTGGATGGACCATCGTTCTCCTCTGGTTAGAATGCTATTGTTAGTATTTGCACAAAAGGATTTGGTATATGGTGCTCCAAAACTTGTATGTGGCTGTCTAGTTTTTTTAGGGTCATCAGTCCAGCAAATGGTCTCACCTTTGGCCCCTTTCCCGGGTTTATATAAACTTCATACCCCTCACAAACTGGGGTTTCCCGCAGCCAGGATTCCTGTATACATATGAGGTCATATTTACCCAAGACATTACTAACATCAGTGAACAGATGTTTAAAGCCTCTGGTGTTCCATGAGGCACAGTAGACATTTCTCGACAATCTATTGTTTTTTCTTAATATTTAGGGCATTTGCCATCCATGTCCAATCGTCTGTCTTCTTTTTTCCTTCATCAGAATTGATTTCGCTCTTATTCGTATTTCCTGAGTTATCCACTGTGAACCTCAATGTTTTAATTAGCGCAGCCCTTATATCTATTATATATGTTATTTCCCTTTGGATTGTTGATAGTACTTTTGGGTTCACTCTTTGGTCTTTTCTGGATTCACTCACTAGAACCGGTCTGGATTTTTCACTGGTTTCCTTTTCGGTGTCTTTCGTCGCTTTATGTATATTCATCTCACCCTTTTTTTCTTTTTCTTTCCTGTTTGCTTCTTTTGTACTTGGTTGCTTGGATTTCTCTGCCAAGGCTTCTAGTCGGAAGCCTTTTTTTCTGAGGATATCGCTAGCCTCTAGCAATTTCTGCTTGATCCTATTAGAGTTTAGTGTAATATAACCTGATCCTCCCCTTTTCTGTTACAAATTCAACTATTTTTATGTTCTCCATTGAGACCTTTTGAGACCTTACGTAGAGTTGAAATTTGATTGAAGAGTGTCATCACATAACTCCTGTTTAAAACTACCCTTCTGGGGCCTTCTGATGTTATTTCTAACTTTAGGTACCAACCTTTGGGTGCCATGACATTCCTGGCACTTCGGGAGGAGAGACTTCTCTCTGATCCTTTTCAGATTTTTTCCCCTCATTTTTTGGAATTTTTGATTTTAGGGGAAGCTTTCCCTGCTGATTTTGGGCTTTCTTTTCTTCATTATCATGCAGCTTCCTTTTTTGTTCCAAGGTTTTAAACAGAGTACTGGCTCTTTGTTCTTCGAGAATAGGAGTCCTCTTTGGTGAGTCTGACTTTTTGTCAGTTTTCAATTCCCCCGTTGCCAATTTATTTCTATGGGTTCCCCGCATCATTGGTTCTTTTGCTTACACTCCCTGATGGGCAGTTTCCCAATTATCTATAGCTTGCCAATCGGATAAACTGATACTTTGCCCTTCCTCATCCTCGCTATTTTTATCAATTATTTCAATGAGATCACTTAGATCTGCAGTTTGCTCCGAGTCTGACCATTTCTCCTTGTCCATTTCGATAGTCATTATGGTTTCATTTGCCCTGGGTTCCACCGGAGGGGCCAGCTCTCTGAATGTAATTTGCCTTCTGGGCTTCTTTGCGCATTGTAGGCTATCTCTTTTCGTTGGTGTTCTTGTATTTCTCAGGAAAGCTCTGGAGCCATTTACTTTCCGTTTTAGGGTTTCATTCTTTGATTTTTTTTCTTTTTCCAATTTTCTGGGTGCCCCGTTTCCCCCCTGTGCGTCCTGGGCCCTTGAAGTGGCGCCTGCAAAGATTGCAAAGTTTGACAAATTTGGTTTGGATAAGGGATCTCCTTTTTTCTCTGCCTGCTTTCGTGGGGAGACCAAGGCTACATCAGGGTTTTGGCCTCTTTGTTTCGGTTGGTAACCTTCTCCCTGTTTTAATTTCATTGGACCCTTTCCGGCCTTTATGTTGCCTCCCAGCGTATCCGGCGAGATTTCCTTTTTGTGCAGGCTTCTCATCCATTTGCAGTCCTCTAAGACTGCCGCCATCAATAGTGATTTGTCGTTAGCATCTTTTCTAGCTAAATCACTAAAGCGGTTTTGCCAAAGTTGTGTTTGCTCTGCTTCCTTGTCCATTCTTTGATCCAGTCTGTCCAGGGAGGATTCCATTTTCAAATTTGCCTCTTTGATTTGTAGGTTGGTACAACCCACTTCCTGTAAAGAGTACTTTATCACCTCATAGAGTTTTAGAAATGAGGTAATCGTGATGTTTAGGGATGCCATGATCACATTTTGGATGTGCGCAGTATCCTTTAGCCTTTCAGTTATTCAAACCTCTCTAATTAACTGTGAGGCTTTCTCTGTGGACATCCTATCTTGGATCGTCCTTTCTTCCACCGCAGCCGGGGTTTGAGTCATTTTAGTAGACGTTTGTTTCTCATAGGGGTTTGTCGGGCTTTTGTCCTGATCTTCATCTCCCAAACACCCCGTTTTAGCTTGCTCTTTGTCAAGAGCAGAATTTTTTTTATTTATGAAGGAGAAGCTTTTCCTTTTCTCTGTTTCGATTTTCCCTGTCAGTATCGTTATACCTTGCATAATTCTATTCGCCAACCTTGAGGTACTCAAATTTACTGCAGGCGTATTTATGCTTTCACGTCCACTTAAACTCCCGGGTGGTTTGGGTCTCTCTACCGGCATCAAGGTTTGCTCTACACCCCCCCCCATTCTTAGTCACATCTGTGACTCTTTCATGGGTGGGATTTGGATGTTCTCTCCCTTTAGGGTAGATTTATACCCTTGTTTTGGGTTGTCTCCCACATATGGCATCAACATATCGTTCCTTATGGATTCTGCACATGCAGCTTCTATTTGGAGGACTTTTTTTCTTTTGGGTTTATAAATTCCAAGAGGACTTCTTCCAAATGACCCAAGTCTGAAAAATCCCAGAGTCCTATATTTTCTCATGTGGCCTCCAGAGAGGCAATTAGGATTGGGATTTGTTCAGCAGGTTCCTTTACACATTCGGGACCACCTATAGGTAAATTTGTCTCTTTCCCAGGAGGGCTTTCGATGTCCTTTCCTGTTAGAGTGCCACTCTTCTCTTTGATAGGCAGGGCCCTCCCCTCCAGTCCCGGGGTGGCCTGGTCCAAATCAATCAGTTTTTGATTTTTGCCCCAAACCCTGATAACATTGAACCCCACAGTGATTTGTGGAGCTCTGCAAAGACAATGTTCTGCGCATTCTCCTTCGCCCGCTTTAGATTTTTCACAGAGCTCTGGAGTCTCCACCAATATTTCATTTACTGAAATGTCCTGGACTCTAACAGGGATCTGAAATGATTCCTCACTTGTTTGTAGCATGCTGTCTCCAAGCTCTTTAAGAGGGTCAGAGCTTTCCACCAAGCCATTTTCCCCTACATAACTATTTCGATGATCGCCAGGTGGCCCATACGCCATAGTTTCCTAAATGCTTTGGGTTATTTCAGATGGTATTGAGAGGTGATTCAAGCCTCCGGCTGGGGTTGGGGTGGGAATGGCAGTTTGGGAGTCATGGGAACCACCCATCTCAATTGGTTTAGGGACTGTGTCTGATTCCAGCTCAGATTCCAAGGGCAGGAATAAATTCTTTTCAGCAGTCATTATGGCCCCCACAGAGAGGCTCTTTCGCTTTCTTTGTGTTGAATGGTAAACGTGATTGTTTTAACACAGGCAGTTCTTTAAGTGCCACTTTAGTTCAGGGTTTCCCTCTACTTCAGGGAGGGAATTGAATCTTTGTTTTACCTGAAGGCGAGTTCTTGATCCCGCGGTCGGCGTTTCTTCAATTTCGTAGTGCAGCTTCTCTTGCAAATTGCCACACATATGTTATGCTTTTAGCAGACCTACGTCATTGCAGTCCTGGATATGGCGGCCCTGCTGTCATGGCGATATAAAGCTATCGTCTCATTTAAATTTACCTGACAAAGCCAAGCCTACCAACTGGACACGCTCTGCATTTTAGTCGATCACACCATATAGTAGGCCCCATTAAGAGTTTGGCAGTGTGGTAATAAACAGTGGTAATGGAGTGGTGACAGAGTAACCACTGCATTACTGCCCCATTACCACACTGGCAAACTACAAGCTTGGAGGTAAGGCAGAGGAAACACCTCCAGCAGAACCTCCACCCAAAATGGCCATATCAGCAGTGTTAGCATCAGTGGTAATACCACCCAAATCCCCATGGAGTTCTATGGCCTCCAATTAATGGAGACTAATGCTGCATATCACCACTTATAATCTGGTGGCAATACCACCAGACCAAGTGGTGGTAACGGTAATACCATTTGGTGGTATCTCAGTGGTATTACCACATAGATACCACGAAACTCATAATGAGTTTGAGTATGTTGGTAAAATCTCAGCACCCTCCCCCCCCCACCCCCAGGGATGGACTGGCCTGCAGGGCACTCTTGAGTTTCCTGCTGGGCGTCTGCACCATCGGCCGCTTTTTTTCCAAATTTTGTTATGGGAAAGGGGTTGGACTTGCTCACATTGTGTAATATGGGGCACTTTTCCAGGGTCTCCTTTGCTTCCCAGTCCCCTCCAGCCCTGACCCTTCATCTCCCGCCCACCAGCCCTACCCGACCCCACACCCCATGCAGCCACCAGCCTATATCGCTGCCTCAGCTATGCCCAGGCTCACACTCGTTGTGTGACCGGCTTATGCAAATGGTATGCCCTGAAATGAAAGACAATGAGCGTTTATTTAAAGCCGGGCTTCTTGGCTTTGCCACTGGGAGGGCTTCCAACCGCAGGCAACAGGCTGGTGTTATCTCCCACTTAATCGCTTCATGTCCTCTTCCTGGAGATTTCGCAAGATGTCCGCTCGGCTGATGAACTAAATATGTCGCCCCCATTTGCTTAGGCCAATGCGCGGCTTTGTACTTAATTACGAGCCGGGAGATCAAGAGCACCACAGGCGCTTCCCACCATCTACGGGCAACTTATTGCCTAACAAAAATACCCCCCCCCCCCCACGTTCCAAGGCATTGACCTGTGACCCGGCACTCAGCTGCCCTTTGAACCCCGCCATCCAACGCATCCTCTAGTGGGGAGAGGAAGGGGGGCCAGGAGGCCACGCACCCGTGCAAAGTGGAGAGTGAGAATAGTTAGTGAATGCAATGCCAGGGTCAAAGGTCGTGATCCTTCCCATCGTAACAAGTGTCTGGGGACCTTTAACATGATCCTTGTCAGGAACCTGCTCAGCTCGCCTCACCCCTGGCCGAGGGGCTGGGGCCTGAAGCAGGTGACATATAGAAGGACTTGATGTCCGTCCCTACACGTTATAGAGGTCTCTGTCCACCTGACTCTGTCATTCGTCTGGCTCTGTCCACCTGACTCAGTCATTTCATGTGTATATTTGGCTGGCTGGACTGGCTTCCTCCGTTAGAACGTCTGGCTCTGTCCACCTGACTCAGTCATTTCATGTGTATATGTTTCTGGCTGGACTGGCTTCCTCCGTTAGAACGTCTGGCTCTGTCCACCTGACTCTGTCATTTCATGTGTATATGTTGCTGGCTGGACTGGCTTCCTCCGTTAGAATGTCTGGCTCTGTCCACCTGACTCTGTCATTTCATGTGTATATGTTGCTGGCTGGAGTGGCTTCCTCCGTTAGAACGTCTGGCTCTGTCCACCTGACTCAGTCATTTCATGTGTATATTTGGCTGGCTGGACTGGCTTCCTCTGTTAGAACGTCTGGCTCTGTCCACCTGACTCAGTCATTTCATGTGTATATTTGGCTGGCTGGACTGGCTTCCTCCGTTAGAACGTCTGGCTCTGTCCACCTGACTCAGTCATTTCATGTGTATATGTTGCTGGCTGGACTGGCTTCCTCCGTTAGAACATCTGGCTCTGTCCACCTGACTCTGTCATTTCATGTGTATATGTTGCTGGCTCGAGTGGCTTCCTCCGTTAGAACGTCTGGCTCTGTCCACCTGACTCAGTCATTTCATGTGTGATAGTTTTCTGGCTGGACTGGCTTCCTCTGTTAGAACGTCTGGCTCTGTCCACCTGACTCTGTCATTTCATGTGTATATTTTGCTGGCTGGAGTGGCTTCCTCTGTTAGAACGTCTGGCTCTGTCCACCTGACTCTCATTTCATGTGTATATGTTGCTGGCTGGAGTGGCTTCCTCTGTTAGAACGTCTGGCTCTGTCCACCTGACTCTGTCATTTCATGTGTATATTTTGCTGGCTGGAGTGGCTTCCTCTGTTAGAACGTCTGCCTCTGTCCACCTGACTCTCATTTCATGTGTATATGTTGCTGGCTGGAGTGGCTTCCTCTGTTAGAACGTCTGGCTCTGTCCACCTGACTCTGTCATTTCATGTGTATATGTTGCTGGCTGGAGTGGCTTCCTCTGTTAGAACGTCTGGCTCTGTCCACCTGACTCTGTCATTTCATGTGTATATTTTGCTGGCTGGAGTGGCTTCCTCTGTTAGAACATCTGATTGGATCGTTACAGATTGTTTCCGGTCGATCCAGTTTAGGAGCAATAACAACGTCATCATGCTGTATTTCAACCACTTCTATGCTAGGAGATGTTTTAATATGGCGTTTTCACTTGGGCCGATAACCTTGGCTGCCGGCTGTTACCCACCACCCCCGTTCCAGCACTTGGAATGGGGGATTATGGCTATTAGCACCCCGCTTGCTAAAAGAAGTTTGTTCAATGGGATGCTGCGCGCACCCCGTTAAATGAAGCAAAATACTTTTCCAAGATGGCCACCATGGAAAGGGAAGGCAGGGCTACAGACCATGGTGGCCATCGGAAGCCGAGTAGAAGTAGCTGCAGAAATAAGGTAAGTAGGGAACAGCAAGGGGGAAACAAAAACAAAAAAGGGACGGAGGGCGGGTAAAGATGGCGTCGTTTGAACCAGCCATCAGGTGACTTAGATCGCGGGCTGAGATTATAGGTTTCAGCATGCATTCCTAGCCACCTGACTGGCGTGTTCCCCCCAACAGGGTGCTAATTGCTGTTATTTTTACCCAATTTAATGGTACTCAATTATTCAACTTCTGATGGATAAGGGAAGAGTCACCCCTGCCAGTGTTCGAATCTGTGACTAAAGGGCACACACAGATACCTAATGTAAGTGCCTAACATGCTGAGCTATCTTTCTCTGCCTTTGGACATTTGACTATTTATGTTCATCGGAAGTGATAAGCAACATTTTTTACCGATGCATACAAATGGCAACTAAAACCAATGTAGACCTTTAGATAGCAATACTCACTTGCAACTAAAATCATGAGGAACATTCTTGCTACCAATCAAGTAGATGCCCAAAAACTCACGTGCCAACCTTTGTTTCAGTTGAGCATAGTTTGTAAGAAGTCGCTATGAGGCACTAAGCTTGTATTACCAAACAGCCCAGGGCGGAGCTACGCGTGTGGAGCTTAGTGGTTGGCAGCGATGACAATGGCTTGGTTTTACTGCACCTGCGGGTAAATGGTGTTTTAGAGAAGAGCTGGCTGTGGATGGCTGGAGACTCTTTCGCACCAGGGGAGGCACGTCACCCACACGGGAGACGAGGTGCCAGAGTGTGAGCAGGGGGCAACATGGTTGCCATGTTGGAGACCGCCGGGATCAATAGCATGGAGTCAGTGGCTGCAAGCAAGGAGCAGGCTGCTATGGAAGAGGAGTGCATGGGAGCTTGACAATATTGGCCCTTCCTTCCCCTTGGTCAGCCTCTTTGGCATATTCATCTGCCCATCCTTGCTCGATGGGGGAAATGGGGGGGGGACATGTCACTGGACTGGCCTTTTGACAAGCGGCCAGACTGTACACTGTCAACCTCAACCTATGCTGATGACACCGGTTCTCAACCCCAGGCCCATGCTTGGGGGGTTCGGTTATACTTTAATAACCTGGTTCTATCTCTGTCCATGTTATATTTAGTTTCTCAGAACCTAATGAAGCATTTCTTGTGCTCTCAAGCATTTCTTGTCTCTCAAGAAATGCGCCCAGATACCTTTGGGTTAGGTGCGCTCTACAAACGAACAAATAAATAAATAAATAATCTGCCCAGCGCCTTGATGCCTCTTTGGAGCTGAATTTGCACGCTCTTTAAAGTTGATAAACAATTATTTCCACCAGGCTTGGCCTGTCTGCAATCCCACCTCCCCCAACCAAAGGAAATCCACAAGCACACAGTTGACACCTCTATATGGCTCCAGGACCTATCTGCCTCTTCCCGTTTGCAGAACCATAGTCCACCTAACAGGACTGAAATGCACACACGCTATCGCAGAAGCATTCGTCCCCATCTTCATCCCTTCATGTGTTCATAGCATCTATTTCTCACCTTTCCATCCTCTTTTCTTCCCCTCGCGTATTTTGTTTCCTCCAGCAGGCTACGGTGTGGATACCCCTGGCAGTGGCGTGGCACCCCACGCCACGAACCAGTCTATACGCTCCGAAACTACCACAAACTGAGCTGTCCATTTTCAAACGTTTGTCATTCTATTACCAATTATGCACCAGGTCCTTTTTGTGCGAGCAGCCATCACCTCTTTTGTTTTGCGATGTCACCCCGAGTGGGACGGGTATGCCAAACACATGTTTGGGGATGTTTGAGGTCTCGTGCAGAATGGATGTGGCCAAGCAGTTCGGGCTGGACTACCACTTTTGAGGTGGGACCAAGCCTGATTTGCATATTGTATTACCCCTTTTGTAATGGCTTGGCAGGCTGAGAAGGATGGTCTGGAGGGATACCCGGAGCAATGCCAGAGATTAAGATTAATTCTAAACCTTCCAGCCATCCCCTTTTCTGTTTTGCTATAGTCACGTCCACGCCACCTAGTGGGCGGTACATGCTGCAGTCTATTGTTAGTTCATTCCTATTTATCCTACCATGCTTCATTAGTTTAATTATTGCTACTTAACTCACAACTAGGCCACAGTGGTTCCTGGCACTTACTTCCACTTACCCTGAGAAGTGAGCTCAATTCATTCCTACTTCACTGCAACTTTTCATCTATAACTTGCAGTTTTTTCTTTTCCAAGATGGATGCCGCCTTCTGGTGACACTTCTGGCTATCACTGCGGTGGTGCCTGATTGGATGCATGATAGCGTAACACGCCTGGGTCTTTTATCTGCCTGCGGCAGTCACAGCTTATGGCGTAGCAAAGAGGTGCCTAACGCAAGGCCATCTACACCCATCCAGGCCATGAGACTTCGTAGGGCAGGGATATCCAACCGTTGGCTCTCAAGACGTTTTGCACTAACCGTCAGCTCTACTCTGCAAAATGTATGCAGAAGGATGAATCGAGATGGTTTCTCTTCGATTCGTCTTCTTTTTTCTTTATCCACTCGGTCTTCTATTACATCTTCTTTACTCTCTATTTCACTGCTCCCCTTTGAATCACGTTTCCTCTACCATTTTCTGTCAATTTTCTTCAAATGTACCCATGGTCTGGCTTCCTCTTATCTTTCTTCACTAGTCCCGTTCTATGTTCCGTCCCACTCTCGCAGATGACAGAACGTATTTCTCTTAACTGTGCCTAAACCCTCTTGTGCCTCTTCTCATTTCCGTTCCTTTGTTCTTCTAGCTCCTAAACATTGGAACTCTCTTCCTCTCTCACTTCACTCTGCCCCATCTCTTCGTATTTTTCAATAAAACCTAAAGACTCATCTTTTATCTTCTCTCTCCACTTAATTCTGACTGCCTTTTCCCTCTTCTGATCTTTTACCCATGTTTAGATTTTCTTGTGATTGTACTGCTTTTTGATATATTCTGTTTGGCGCCTTTGGCAAAATTAAATTAAATAAAATGAAAATTACATGAATTGATGGCTATTTAAATGCAAAACTTTTGTGGGAACCACAGGTTGCAGACTCCCGTCATAGGGAAATACCAAGGGCCTAATTCCAACCATCCTGTTTCTTAGTAACTTGATGATCTATATTATAATTGATTTATTTATTGTATGTATTGTTTGCTTGTTAGGTGCTTATACAACAAGAAAATACTGTTTCAAAGTGCCCACTGGGGCAAGGAAGGGAGCAGGAGTGGGAAATACATTAAAATATATCAAAAACAGAATATATAAGAGCAGTGGGGGCAAGAGGAAAACAGGACGAACCTACTATGCCTTGTGAGTATTCAGAACCTGCAAGTGTATATTTAATGAGCCGCCCTGTCTAAATGTAGAAAGAAGGGTTGTTTTATGAAAATAACCCCCCCCCCCCTAAACACAGAGACTGCAAACATAGGATTGATGCTTTAAGGTCTGGCTTGATGACTGATTGATGATCATGATCTCATTTGCATTCCTAAAACCTGGTTTCAAGAAGACAGTTCTTCCAAATTGTTATACACCCTCTGCCTTGTCAACTACATCATGCAATAGATGTGGGGGGTGGTGGGGTGGGTGACGGTGAAGGTGTGGAAATCCATGGGTGGAAATCCCGATTGCTCTATCAGGACCTTAATGCCTTAATGCCTTAACGTCATAATGTCCTGCGTCACTTTTCCTATCAGAATACAAGGCACTGTATTCTTATATATACCTACATTTTTTGGTTTGATAATCACACTACGTAAAATGGACTCAGTTTAGAACCAGAACAAGCAAATACCAGACTGCCACAACTAGTGTGACTGCCTACAAGTTCTAAAGGCCATCTCTTAGGACCTCAGTGTTTGCAAAGACTCCTCCTTGAAAAGTGGGTCATTTCTCTATCAGGCTAAATTGGGGTGATTATCTGGTAATCCCTTTCTGGATCGATCATTCTAATTTCGAAATGAGAACATTCAATGTCTCCTTGCAGAGAATGGTACCATCCAAGTGCCATCTTTTGATTGGGCTTAGCCTAAAACTAACAAACGCATTAGAGTAGTGACCCAGGCCAAGCATCACCTGATTACACAGTCAATCCATCCAAAGCATTGGGACCACATGGCCTCATTAAAAAAAAAGTCTGATTGTATTTAATAGGGAAACCGCAAAACTAAGGAACTAGCAAGAAGAAGACCACCACTACCCCTTGAAGCCGGACTCAAATGTAGGCAAGATGACGGTTGAAGACCCTATCCAGGTGGTAGTAAATACGCAGTGATCCAAGTGAGAAAAAATAATTTTAACGTAACATGATCTTTTTCCCTAAAACAACTCTATGAAGGTTTTGGCAGATAGCCACAAATGTACTATATATGGGACTTCCCGCTTTTTTGTTATAGAGGGACCTGTTTCAAGATGGGAAGATGTACGTTACAAAATACACAGGAGGAAACAGGTTAACCTCTCCCTTTTACACAGAGGATTTCAAGTTACACTTTCTCCAGGCTGAGTTTCACAAATCATCAGCAGTTGTTCCAGAGCAGCATTTGTATAAAAGATATATTTTAATTTATTCTTGTTTCATAAATTATTACAATACATGGAACATTCATTTACACATTTTATTAACATCTTTAGACGTGAATAGAACAAACATGAACATTTGAAAGGCAAGACAACCATGTTTGTGCCAGCGGGATAGTATACCACTGCGTATCTATGTGTTTTTGGAAGCCACCAAGTCAAATTAATTTATTTCAAACAATTTGTGATGTATACCGCACGTATCACACTTTACACAGTCGGCGATGGATATTGTGTGATATTTCAGCCTTATGTTGCCCTTCTCATGGGCTTATAGATACTCTGCATTATAATGGTGTGGTACGTTGCGGTAAGGGAGAATGCATTATCCTTTATGGAGAATGAACTAGTCAACCAATGAAATCTACTCCAGGTGTAGGTCGACACATTGCGTTTCGGCCCATTTATCCAAGACCTGTGAAAAACAAGCCTTTTGATGGTGTAGAAGTTAGACACGTGTATTCAAGGCAATCAACATCCCACAAGCGGCCATATCGATAGGCCAAATAGATTGAATAGATAGTACTAGGCAGACGAGACTAGGGGTTATGTTACCAGCGCCATAGAAATTCAACCACAACTTCCAGAATATTCACATATATGTATGAACACACACACATTGAATACGTATGGATATTTGTCCTTTCACTTGCCAAAACTGCAAGGCATACATGTCCTATAAAAACAATATGATGTGGCAATAATAGAGAAACAGTGGCAAAAAATACTCTTTAAAGATGGCCGCCTAGTTAGCATCAGCCTTTTAAAAGGTTTGCTCACTCGCTTAATTTGGTCAGGTATAAAGAATCTTATGTTGAGGATGCCCAGGGATGCATACTACCTTGGCTCTTTTTCATAAGGAAACTATCTTCTTTATTCCCAGTGCTCCATTATGAGTGCTCGAGTGGCAGAATACATAGCCAGTGTATTTCGGACAGTACATCCGTCATCAGGGCAGGCTCTGTCCACAGAGAGGAGCAAATGATCTGACCATTGAAACCTTATCTTCTCTCGTATGATGTGTGCCAACATTTGGCTCAAAGGTCTCATGAGGTCTACTACTGCTTCTATTGGTGCAGTAGCAGACCTCATGAGAGGTTACCAGCGTAGACCTCATGAGAGATTACCAGCGGAGACCTCATGAGACGTTACCAGCTTAGACCTCATCAGAGGTTACCAGCGTAGACCTCATGAAAGGTTACCAGCGTAGACCTCATGAGAGGTTACCAGTGTAGACCTCATCAGAGGTTACCAGCGTAGACCCATCAGAGGTTACCAGCATAGACTTCATCAGAGGTTACCAGCATAGACCTCATCAGAGGTTACCAGTGTAGACCTCATGAGAGGTTACCAGCGTAGACCTCATGAGAGGTTACCAGTTTAGACCTCATGAGAGGTTACCAGTATAGACCTCATGAGACTTTACCAGCGTAGACCTCATCTGAGGTTACCAGCGTAGACCTCATGAAAGGTTACCAACGTAGACATCATCAGAGGTTACCAGCGTAGACCTCATGAGAGGTTACCAGCATAGACCTCATGAGATGTTACCAGCGTAGACCTCAGAGGTTACCAGTGTAGACCTCATGAGAAGTTACCAGCATAGACCTCATGAGGGGTTATCAGAACAGACCCATCAGAGGTTACCAGCGTAGACCTCATCAGAGGTTACCCGTGTAGACCTCATCAGAGGTTATCAGTGTAGACCTCATGAGAGGTTACCAGCGTAGACCTCATGAGAGGTTACCAGTTTAGACCTCATGAAAGGTTACCAGTGTAGACCTCATGAGGGGTTATCAGAACAGACCCATCAGAGGTTACCAGCATAAACCTCATCAGAGGTCACCAGCGTAGACCTCATCAGAGGTTACCAGTGTAGACCTCATGAAAGGTTACCAGCGTAGACCTAATGAGAGGTTACCAGTTTAGACCTCATGTGAGGTTACCAGTGTAGACCTCATGAGACTTTACCAGCGTAGACCTCATCTGAGGTTACCAGCGTAGACCTCATGAAAGGTTACCAGCGTAGACATCATCAGAGGTTACCAGCGTAGACCTCATGAGAGGTTACCAGCATAGACCTCATGAGACGTTACCAGCATAGACCTCATGAAAGGTTACCAGCATAGACCTCATGAGGGGTTATCAGAACAGACCCATCAGAGGTTATCAGCGTAGACCTCATCAGAGGTTACCCGTGTAGACCTCATCAGAGGTTACCAGTGTAGACCTCATGAGAGGTTACCAGCGTAGACCTCATGAGAGGTTACCAGTTTAGACCTCATGAGAGGTTACCAGCGTAGACCTCATGAGGGGTTATCAGACCAGACCCATCAGAGGCTACCAGCATAGACCTCATCAGAGGTCACCAGCGTAGACCTCATCAGAGGTTACCAGCGTAGATCTCATCAGAGGTTACCAGCGTAGATCTCATCAGAGGTTACCAGTGTAGACCTCATGAGAGGTTACCAGCGTAGACCTCATGAGACGTTACCAGCGTAGACCTCATCAGAGGTTACCAGTGTAGACCTCATGAGAGGTTACCAGTGTAGACCTCATGAGTTACCAGCGTAGACCTCATGAGAGGTTACCAGCGTAGACCTCATCAGAGGTTACCAGTTTAGACCTCATGAGAGGTTACCAGCGTAGACCTCATCAGAGGTTGCCACCGTAGACCTCATCAGAGGTTACCGCCGGGAACTAAATACCTCTGTATTCCCTGGGTAATTTGTGCTTAGCAATTTCGTCCCCACAGTGGTCTGTATGCTTCCTGTTTCTCTTAGGTACATGATACCCCTTGGGGTGTGCATGCGCTCTACAAGTTCCACTCAATTGGAAACAAATTGAAACCAGACCCAAGCTTCCATTGGTTCCCACTATGTTGTGCAATGTTATACATTCTCATCTAGCGCTTAAACTATAAGGCATAAAAGCGCTTCCCACCTTATTTCGTATTTTCAGGGATGGTTCCATGTACAAAAGTCAATTTTAGTTATTTGAGCGAGTAAACTTTCTCGTAGATTGTACAGTTCGAACATAATCACTTGTGCGTGCTTCAAATGCTGGTTGAAAAGGCAATCATGGCACACGAAGGTGAGTATTTTACCCAGAATCCCATAATTTGGTCGAGAGGACAAGTCCAGGTTAGGGGTCGGGTATTTTGGCGACATGGCCAGATTCACGTGTTACCTCCTATTAGTGTAAGGATTATGTAGATACTGACAGACACCCAATCCACCCACATGACAGAATCCTTCCCATAATGCACTGCTTGCTCCAGACCGAGGCTGTTCCACCATGGCGAGTGTATCCAGAGAGCCCCTTAGCACCATGACCCATTGGGGGTTCAGGCCTTAGGCACAGCATGCTGATAAAGACCATGGTTGTTTTTAACAGTTTCACTTAAAGTAAAAGTGGGAGAAGTACTTCCGAGGAGGTCAAAAGTGAGAGGGCAAGGAGTGGCACCTCTTATGTACTTCAGCATTTCACCAGAGAAACATTCAGACGAAACAAGTGCAAGATTTGTGCCTATCTGCCCTTTCCAGGTTTAGCGAAGGGATACAGAGCACATACTTGATATTAGAAATTCACTTCCTGCGAGAAATGCCAGTACAGTTTTCATCAAAACTAACGATAATATTGCATTAAAATAATATTCAAATACTGGTGCCGTCCCATTATGAGGCTTGAAGCCCTGCTGAGAAGTATGGCGAGGATCCCACGTCAAGTAAAACAGCCATTCTGGGAAAATGTTTTACTATCTAATCGAACGTAGAGCTGCCCCTCATCCCTATGACTGCTCTTCCCACCAAAAAACCACTTCAGATTATCCATACCGCTGTGTTCACATGTCAGAAGGCCAAAATTCAAAACGCACTCCTCCCAACGCTAACTTCAATCCTCAACACTACTTACCCGTGATAGGATAAGATCAACCGTTGTTGGGTGTGCACTCATCTGAGCTTTATTTGAAAGTTTAAATGAAATTGAATGATGGTAGATCAACCTCTGGAAAATGTGTGGGGCTAATCTGCACACATGTTCCTACGCTCACTACATGAGATACACATAGACTCGTGTACTCTGGGTGGACACAGCCTACAGGCACCATCCCTCCTTTCATAATTAGTTGGAATATGACAGCCAAGAGTACATCAAGGCATCTCTGAAGGGGGAAGACCAAATCTTCTTAACTATCAAAGGCTCTGTGGATCCGCCCTGTCCTTTAGCATATGCATTGCAGAATTGTGGCTGCAATTAACATAATTGGCATACTAATAGAGTATACTTCAAGCAGGCCAACATGGGACCTAGCTGCAGGAGTGAACAAAAGACAGGAAAACTCCAACAACCATTGATATGCACTCTGTCAACCTTAAGCCAGGTCCCGCCTCTCAGTATCAAGGGCAGTGACCTGTCATGTCTGGGATTATTTAATTTAATTTATTTATTGTATTTGTTGGTAGCGCCCAGACAGAACTCACAGCGCTAAAAATGACAGTACTTGTTGAAGGTACATTAAGAAAATCAGGTAGATACATACAACATAGAGCCGTCAGTTTAGGCATACTTGTTAAACCAGGCAATTTTCATTTTTTTGCGGAAGGTGGGGTAGGAGAGCTCTTCTTGGATAAAGGAAGGCAGGGATTTTCAGAGGGTGGGAGCAATGACGGTGAAGCTTACTCCGCCAGCTCTTTCCTACTAGTACTATGTATTTACAGTAGGCAATCCCCGCAGTAGGACCCCATTCAAAGGGAAGGAGTATGTGATTTGATGGAGACAGAAATTCTGTTCTAACCACAGCTTCAATGGAGATCTGCCGCTTTAATCAGGATCCACAGAGAGCTCAATTATCCAGAGAGACCATTTGATCCACAACAGACAGGAAGATGGGCGGGACTTAGTATTACATGTTTTTACTGCTTAACCATGTTCTGTTGCAAAGCACTCTGGTTAGGACCTCATGCATTCAGGAGATTGTTGGTGGGGATCCAGGATTGGTTCATTAAGGTAGGCTTAGCCTACACCAATCACTGTGGCCTATTTGGCTTTAAAAGAAGGTCTAGCCCCTCTTTTGGGCAGATCATCTGAAGACGCTGCGAGGAGTAACAGGAAGACCTCATTTGGACCCTGGCTGAAGGTACAGTCTGCCTTATAGCTTCTGCCAGTAAAGGAAGGCCAGGATTTCCAAAGAGGGAAGCAAGATCCCTCCCCTAAACATCTCCCAGGGAACAGAGGGAGATACAGAATCTAGAGGACCCACCAGCAGATCCAGAACAGGTACCCAGCCAACACACAGCGTGCCCTTCTAGGCTCTGCAATCAAGCTTCCTATGTGGGAAGTGCCACAGCGTCTCTGAACCAAACCCTGGACAAGGCCGGTGCTTGCAACACTCTCCTCAGCTTTGGCCATCCACCTTAAAGGAGGTCACAAGCCCAGTGTGGAAGCTTGGAGGAGTGCATCGACAAGCATCAACCAGCGCCTGCCTTAAAGGACATTGTCGAGCCACCTGAGCCCCTCGAGCTGCAACCGACTGCACCACTGACTGTTGTTACAATGTAGTCGCTCACACTGTCCGAGACGCCTTGAGCAGTGCCTCAGATCCGCCAACCAGCACTGAGAAAACGATGCCTGCAGCCATCCGTCAAGCCTCGCTCGCCGAACTGCCTGATACCCACAGCTGTCTCCCATCTTAAACACTGTCGCAGAAACTGCAAAGCGCCCTGAATACCAACTCGACCCTGTCAAACACCAAGAACTTCTACAAGCACAAGGTACATTGTGGTTCTGTCTCCTTGGTCCTTCTCCGAATGCCCCTAGTGACATTTTATGACCCAATGCTCCCTTTGTGCTGAAGCCAAGTATCCTTGAACTACTGCGATTAATTACTTTACCGACTACCCTGTAAATCAGTATCCAGAGTGCATCCTGTGGTTCATCCGGGGTGCAAAAAGTTTATTTTGATTTTGTAGGGGAGATGGGCACCACGCATGTTGTGCGAGCCCAATCTTCCATAAAACAAAAAGATGGCAGCCACCATAAAAAAGGGGCTTAGACCCTTTTCTGTGTCCATGACAGCCATTGACGGGATAAGCGCTGGGGTGCAGAGCTCCAGTTCAGCAGGTAAGTGGTGAGGGAGGAGGTGGAGAAAGGGAGCAGGATCTCTTTGGGGTAGTGGGGAGGGTCTTGGGTGGCTGCATGATGTGGTCGTACACTGTGTGTTCTCCTGCATTTCCAGCCATCTGATTGGCTGAGTGACCTCCCCGGGTGAGAATTAAATTTTCAGACCGGAAACCAGATGGCACTTTATCTAAGAAACAAATAAGTCGTGAGAGGTGTCTCGAGTTACTTGCTGACAACTGACTCCATGCGGGTGGTCTCTTCTTTGTTGGGTTCTCGGGGTAAGGATAGGCTACCTGAGTTCAAATTTGATAAAGGATAGTTTCAGAGTTCCAGAGAATGAGCCTTGAGAGAAACTGAGATTTCAGAGGGGGGAGAGGGGGGAGTTATACAAAGGATAGGGCTGAATTTGTAGAAGTAGGGGAGCAACAGTTGGTTGGAGAGAATGAGTAGAAGTAAAGGGAGAAGTGTAGGAATATGGGGGAATAGAGGTGAATAGGACAATATCTTGCTTCACGGTAGTGTGTGTAATTGTGTTTTTAATTTTGCATATTTTGGATGTGAGAAAGTCTTGCATCTCAATGCACCAATGACCCATCTTTATAAAGGTTCTGCCTTTCACTGCCCTTTGGCCTTTAGGGTGTCCATATGATCTTTCCTTACCTCTCCCCAGCCTGTGGGGGCCCCCAAGGTTCCTACCTTGGCCTCTCGAGGATATGTGGGGAGATCCAAGGATCCTATCTTGGCACCTTTGATCTGTAGCGTGCTAAGGATCTGTCCATAGCCCAATGAGCCGCATGTAGCTTACCCTTAGCTCCTTGCCCTGTGGGATATCCCAAGGAGATGCCGGTTCAGCCCTTCTCTTCAATATTTGCATATGCTTCTTTGGGCATGTGAAGGTGAAAGGATTTCATCCCCCCAAACACATAGATGGCATCCATCTCTTCAGAAATGAGCGTATAAAAAATCTTCCTAGGAGTCCACTTCAAGTCTTGGTCAATGCCTAGAGATATCTCGCAACGTAATGTGCACTATATAAGTGAAGTCATTCTTCGTCTTATTATTAGTAGTATGATATGATATGATATGATACGATTGATATATGGCATTTATAACGCACCTATACACAAGTGTTTCAAGGCGGAGCGAGGCAAGGGAGGGGGAACATAGGGAAGACAGACGACGATCTTACCGAGCCAGGTGTCGTCAGATCGCGCAAGTGCATGGGAAGGGGGAAAGGGAAAAGTGCAGGGGAAGGGGAAGGGGAAAGTGCAGTACATGGGATAATAGAATAAATAAGATAAATAAAAAACGGCCAGCTGGTGGCAAGTGCAAGGTAAGTGCAAACATAAGTGCTGGTAGGGGACTGTAGGGATACAGAAACAGTCCCCAGGTGCAGGGGTTGCCAGGGAGGCAGTGCAGGTGTGTGAGACTGGCAGGGCCTGGGCCCGAGATCAGAAGGGTGGCCAGGTAACCAGTGCAGTTTCAGTTTTAGCCAGGAATTCAGCAGGGGAGAGGGGTAGAGAATTATTAATATTATTATTATCCTTTAAATCAGGTGTGTGCAGCCTTTGGCTCCCCAGATGTTTTGAACTACAGCTCCCATGATCCCTCATCATTGACTATGCTGGTAACGTGGGAGCTGTAGTCCAACAAATGTGGAGAGCCAAATGTTGCAGACCTCTGCTTTCAATGAAAGACAACAGTGTCCCATATTTCGGCACACGGAACCCCCATTTCTCTTTAAACCACATCTAAGCAGTCAACCAGGCCTTCGCTTCCTCTAGAGCTAATTCATCATCTGGGCCTACAGTGGTGGTCAGCTTTGTACTTCCACTCTACAAATTCGTTGTGTCTTTAGGATAATTGTTATCCTGAAAACCTGGCCTGGTCACAGCCCTTGCAGATCGGAGTTTTGAACCCATGGTCTGTAAGCGTCCACCCTCCATGTTCTGCAGCTGGTTCAAAATGCAACCACTAGACCTGTAGCTGTCCTGAGGTCCACCTGGTATGAGACTGCTTCTGACCCAGCTGAGCAACCTTTGAGGAGCATTAGTTTATGAATGAACCGCCCTGACTTTCTTAAGGCGTTGACACCATCAGGAGGTGGTCACCAGGGGGCGCTCGAATGGCCCTGCCACCTCAGATCTGGCCGCATTACAAGGTAAGTAGGTGCCAAACCGGAAATTCCCCTCATGGGCCCCGTCAACACTTTCTGTGGTCCTAGGTCCCCTGCTTTGACGTGCACATGAGTGAACTTCCGTGACTTGGAGTCCACGTGCTGAACACAATGACAGCTGAACACCGTGTCCCGTGCCAACTGTGCTCTGTGACTCAGCACTTTGCTTTTCCTGGCAATATTTCACCCGTGTTGTTATTTCGGGCAGAGCAGGGCCCCGTGCAGCGGCCTACCTCGTGGGACGGGTGCAGGTTGTTCATTAAGGACCGGCAAGCCATTGAAGTCTCGCTTGACTGGCGAGTTAATGTTAAATGGCGGTGGTGGGAGCACGAGGACTGCAGGTGACCGGGCACCGGGGGATAGGCTGGCGCCATGGGTTCGCCGGGGTGAGCAGGTGTTATGAGTCGGACCACACCAACAAGTCCGGCAAAATGCCAAGTGGGGAGGACAGAGTGGAGGGGGCGCTGCTCATCTACGCATGCGCTTCAGAATAGTTGAGGCACTAATCAAGGACATGATAAACCAGGAAACCACGTTCAGGGTGGCTCACGCGTGTTCGTTATCTGCCCCCTAGGAGGCAAGAGGGCCCTGAGGCAGCTAAGCCCGCTGGCGTGGTCTTTGAGCTCTCTTTCAGCACCTTGAAAATACGGGTGTTGTGGGCCTAAGGCAGCCAGAGTAGAACGCCTATCACCGCTCAGTTTCAGGGAGTAGACTGACTATCACCGCTCCGTCCCAGGGAGTAGACTGCCTATCACTGCTCAGTCCCAGGGAGTAGAAGGCCTATCGCCGCTAAGTCCAAGGGAGTAGAATGCCTATCACTGCTCAGTCCCAGGGGATAGAATGCCTATAGCCGCTAAGTCCCAGGGAGTAGACTGCCTATCACCGCTCAGTCGCAGGGAGTAGACTGCCTATCAGTGCTCAGTTCCAGGGAGTAGAATGCCTATCACCGCTCAGTCCCAGGGAGTAGAATGCCTTTTACCGCTCAGTCCCAGGGAGTAGAATGGCTATCACGCTCAGTTCCAGGGCATAGACTGCCTATCACCGCTCAGTTCCAGGGAGTAGACTGCCTATCACTGTTCAGTCTCAGGGAGTAGAATGCCTATCACTGATCAGACCCAGGGAGTAGAATGCCTATCACTGCTCAGTCCCAGGGGATAGAATGCCTATAGCCGCTAAGTCCCAGGGAGTAGACTGCCTATCACCGCTCAGTCGCAGGGAGTAGACTGCCTATCAGTGCTCAGTTCCAGGGAGTAGAATGCCTATCACCGCTCAGTCCCAGGGAGTAGAATGCCTTTTACCGCTCAGTCCCAGGGAGTAGAATGGCTATCACGCTCAGTTCCAGGGCAGAGACTGCCTATCACCGCTCAGTTCCAGGGAGTAGACTGCCTATCACTGTTCAGTCTCAGGGAGTAGAATGCCTATCACTGCTCAGTCCCAGGGAGTAGAATGCCTATCACTGCTCAGCCCCAGGGAATAGAATGCCTATCGCCGCTAAGTTCCAGGGAGTAGAATGCCTATCACTGCTCAGTCCCAGTTAGTAGAATGTCTATCACCGCTCAGTCCCAGGGAGTAGAATGCCTTTTACCGCTTAGTCCCAGGGAGTAGAATGCCTATCATCGCTCAGTTCCAGGGCATAGACTGCCTATCACCACTCAGTTCCAGGGAGTAGACTGCCTATCACTGTTCAGTCTTAAGGAACTAGAATGCCTATCACCGCTCAGTTCCAGGGAGTAGACTGCCTATCACTGTTCAGTCTTAAGGAACTAGAATGCCTATCACTGCTCAGTCCCAGGGAGTAGAATGCCTATCACTGCTCAGTCCCAGGGAATAGAATGCCTATTGCTGCTAAATCCCAGGGAGTAGAATGCCTATCACTGCTCAGTTCCAGGGAGTAGAATGCCTATCATCACTCAGTTCCAGGGCATAGACTGCCTATCACTGCTCAGTCCCAGGGAGTAGACTGCCTATCACCGCTCAGTCCCAGGGAGTAGAAAGCCTATCACTGCTCAGTCCCAGGGAATAGAATGCCTATCGCCGCTAAGTCCCTGGGAGCAGACTGCCTATCGCCACTCAGTTCCAGGGAGTAGACTGCCTATCGCCGCTCAGTTCCAGGGAGTTGACTGCCTATCACCGCTCAGTCCCAGGGAGTAGAAAGCCTATCACTGCTCAGTCCCAGGGAGTAGACTGCCTATCGCTGCTCAGTTCCAGGGAGTATAATGCCTATCACCGCTCAGTTCCAGGGAGTATAATGCCTATCACCGCTCAGTTCCAGGGAGTATAATGCCTATCACCGCTCAGTTCCAGGGAGTAGAATGCCTATCACTGCTCAGTTCCAGGGAGTAGAATACCTATCACCGCTCAGTTCCAGGGAGTAGAATGCCTATCACCGCTCAGTTCCAGGGAGTAGAATGCCTATCACCTCTCAGTTCCAGGGAGTAGAATGCCTATCACCGCTCAGTTCCAGGGAGTAGAATGCCTATCACCGCTCAGTTCCAGGGAGTAGAATGCCTATCATCGCTAAGTTCCAGGGAGTAGAATGCCTATCATCGCTCAGTTCCAGGGAGTAGAATGCCTATCAGTGCTCAGTCCCAGGGAGTAGAATGCCTATCACCGCTCAGTTCCAGGGAGTAGAATACCTATCATCGCTCAGTTCCAGGGAGTAGAATGCCTATCAGTGCTCAGTTCCAGGGAGTAGAATACCTATCACCGCTCAGTTCCAGGGAGTATAATGCCTATCACCGCGCAGTTCCAGGGAGTAGAATACCTTTCACTGCTGAGTTCCAGGGAGTAGAATACCTATCACCGCTCAGTTCCAGGGAGTAGAATACCTATCACCGCTCAGTTCCAGGGAGTAGAATACCTGTCACCGCTCAGTTCCAGGGAGTAGAATGCCTATCACCTCTCAGTTCCAGGGAGTAGAATACCTATCACCGCTCAGTTCCAGGGAGTAGAATGCCTATCACCGCTCAGTTCCAGCGAGTAGAATACCTATCACCGCTCAGTTCCAGGGAGTAGAATGCCTATCATCGCTCAGTTCCAGGGAGTAGAATGCCTATCATCGCTCAGTTCTAGGGAGTAGAATGCCTATCAGTGCTCAGTCCCAGGGAGTAGAATACCTATCACCGCTCAGTTCTAGGGAGTAGAATGCCTATCATCGCTCAGTTCTAGGGAGTAGAATACCTATCACCGCTCAGTTCCAGGGAGTAGAATGCCTATCAGTGCTCAGTTCCAGGGAGTAGAATGCCTATCATCGCTCAGTTCTAGGGAGTAGAATACCTATCACCGCTCAGTTCCAGGGAGTAGAATGCCTATCAGTGCTCAGTTCCAGGGAGTAGAATGCCTATCATCGCTCAGTTCTAGGGAGTAGAATGCCTATCATCGCTCAGTTCTAGGGAGTAGAATACCTATCACCGATCAGTTCCAGGGAGTAGAATGCCTATCAGTGCTCAGTTCCAGGGTTAGAATGCCTATCATCGCTCAGTTCTAGGGAGTAGAATACCTATCACCGCTCAGTTCCAGGGAGTAGAATGCCTATCAGTGCTCAGTTCCAGGGAGTAGAATGCCTATCATTGCTCAGTTCTAGGGAGTAGAATGCCTATCATCGCTCAGTTCTAGGGAGTAGAATACCTATCACCGATCAGTTCCAGGGAGTAGAAGGCCTATCGCTGCTAAGTCCCAGGGAGTAGAATGCCTATCACTGCTCAGTCCCAGGGGATAGAATGCCTATAGCCGCTAAGTCCCTGGGAGTAGACTGCCTATCACCGCTCAGTCGCAGGGAGTAGACTGCCTATCAGTGCTCAGTTCCAGGGAGTAGAATGCCTATCACCGCTCAGTCCCAGGGAGTAGAATGCCTTTTACCGCTCAGTCCCAGGGAGTAGAATGGCTATCACGCTCAGTTCCAGGGCATAGACTGCCTATCACCGCTCAGTTTCAGGGAGTAGACTGACTATCACCGCTCCGTCCCAGGGAGTAGACTGCCTATCCCCGCTCAGTTTCAGGGAATAAAAGCCTATCTATTCAGGGAATAGAATAGCCTATCGCCGCTAAGTCCCAGGGAGTAGAACGCCTATCACTGCTCCGTCCCAGGGAGTAGACTGCCTATCACCGCTCCGTCCCAGGGAGTAGAATGCCTATCACCGCTCCGTCCCAGGGAGTAGAATGCCTATCACCGCTCAGTTTCAGGGAGTAGACTGCCTATCACTGCTCAGTTTTAGGGAGTAGACTGCCTATCACCGCTCAGTCCCAGCCAGTAGAATGCCTATAACCACTCAGTCCCAGGGAGTAGAATGCCTATCACCACTCAGTCCCAGGGAGTAGAATGCCTATCACGCTCAGTACCAGGGCATAGACTGCCTATCACCGCTCAGTTCCAGGGAGTAGACTGCCTATTACTGCTCAGTCCCAGGGAGTAGAAGGCCTATCGCCGCTAAGTCCAAGGGAGTAGAATGCCTATCACTGCTCAGTCCCAGGGGATAGAATGCCTATAGCCGCTAAGTCCCAGGGAGTAGACTGCCTATCACCGCTCAGTCGCAGGGAGTAGACTGCCTATCAGTGCTCAGTTCCAGGGAGTAGAATGCCTATCACCGCTCAGTCCCAGGGAGTAGAATGCCTTTTACCGCTCAGTCCCAGGGAGTAGAATGGCTATCACGCTCAGTTCCAGGGCATAGACTGCCTATCACCGCTCAGTTCCAGGGAGTAGACTGCCTATCACTGTTCAGTCTCAGGGAGTAGAATGCCTATCACTGCTCAGTCCCAGGGAGTAGAATGCCTATCACTGCTCAGTCCCAGGGGATAGAATGCCTATAGCCGCTAAGTCCCAGGGAGTAGACTGCCTATCACCGCTCAGTCGCAGGGAGTAGACTGCCTATCAGTGCTCAGTTCCAGGGAGTAGAATGCCTATCACCGCTCAGTCCCAGGGAGTAGAATGCCTTTTACCGCTCAGTCCCAGGGAGTAGAATGGCTATCACGCTCAGTTCCAGGGTATAGACTGCCTATCACCGCTCAGTTCCAGGGAGTAGACTGCCTATCACTGTTCAGTCTCAGGGAGTAGAATGCCTATCACTGCTCAGTCTCAGGGAGTAGAATGCCTATCACTGCTCAGTCCCAGGGAGTAGAATGCCTATCACTGTTCAGTCTTAAGGAACTAGAATGCCTATCACTGCTCAGTCCCAGGGAGTAGAATGCCTATCACTGCTCAGTTCCAGGGAGTAGACTGCCTATCACTGTTCAGTCTCAGGGAGTAGAATGCCTATCACTGCTCAGTCTCAGGGAGTAGAATGCCTATCACTGCTCAGTTCCAGGGAGTAGACTGCCTATCACTGTTCAGTCTTAAGGAACTAGAATGCCTATCACTGCTCAGTCCCAGGGAGTAGAATGCCTATCACTGCTCAGTCCCAGGGAATAGAATGCCTATTGCTGCTAAATCCCAGGGAGTAGAATGCCTATCACTGCTCAGTTCCAGGGAGTAGAATGCCTATCACTGCTCAGTCAGAGGGAGTAGAATGCCTTTTACCGCTCAGTCCCAGGGAGTAGAATGCCTATCATCACTCAGTTCCAGGGCATAGACTGCCTATCACTGCTCAGTCCCAGGGAGTAGAATGCCTATCATCGCTCAGTTCTAGGGAGTAGAACACCTATTACCGCTCAGTTCCAGGGAGTTAAATGCCTATCAGTGCTCAGTTCCAGGGATAGAATGCCTATCATCGCTCAGTTCTAGGGAGTAGAATGCCTATCACCGCTCAGTCCCAGGGAGTAGAATGCCTTTTACCGCTCAGTCCCAGGGAGTAGAATGGCTATCACGCTCAGTTCCAGGGCATAGACTGCCTATCACCGCTCAGTTCCAGGGAGTAGACTGCCTATCACTGTTCAGTCTCAGGGAGTAGAATGCCTATCACTGCTCAGTCCCAGGGAGTAGAATGCCTATCACTGCTCAGTCCCAGGGGATAGAATGCCTATAGCCGCTAAGTCCCAGGGAGTAGACTGCCTATCACCGCTCAGTCGCAGGGAGTAGACTGCCTATCAGTGCTCAGTTCCAGGGAGTAGAATGCCTATCACCGCTCAGTCCCAGGGAGTAGAATGCCTTTTACCGCTCAGTCCCAGGGAGTAGAATGGCTATCACGCTCAGTTCCAGGGCATAGACTGCCTATCACCGCTCAGTTCCAGGGAGTAGACTGCCTATCACTGTTCAGTCTCAGGGAGTAGAATGCCTATCACTGCTCAGTCTCAGGGAGTAGAATGCCTATCACTGCTCAGTCCCAGGGAGTAGAATGCCTATCACTGCTCAGTCCCAGTTAGTAGAATGTCTATCACCGCTCAGTCCCAGGGAGTAGAATGCCTTTTACCGCTTAGTCCCAGGGAGTATAATGCCTATCATCGCTCAGTTCCAGGGCATAGACTGCCTATCACCACTCAGTTCCAGGGAGTAGACTGCCTATCACTGTTCAGTCTTAAGGAACTAGAATGCCTATCACCGCTCAGTTCCAGGGAGTAGACTGCCTATCACTGTTCAGTCTTAAGGAACTAGAATGCCTATCACTGCTCAGTCCCAGGGAGTAGAATGCCTATCACTGCTCAGTCCCAGGTAATAGAATGCCTATTGCTGCTAAATCCCAGGGAGTAGAATGCCTATCACTGCTCAGTTCCAGGGAGTAGAATGCCTATCACTGCTCAGTCAGAGGGAGTAGAATGCCTTTTACCGCTCAGTCCCAGGGAGTAGAATGCCTATCATCACTCAGTTCCAGGGCATAGACTGCCTATCACTGCTCAGTCCCAGGGAGTAGACTGCCTATCACCGCTCAGTCCCAGGGAGTAGAAAGCCTATCACTGCTCAGTCCCAGGGAATAGAATGCCTATCGCCGCTAAGTCCCTGGGAGCAGACTGCCTATCGCCACTCAGTTCCAGGGAGTAGACTGCCTATCGCCGCTCAGTTCCAGGGAGTTGACTGCCTATCACCGCTCAGTCCCAGGGAGTAGAAAGCCTATCACTGCTCAGTCCCAGGGAGTAGACTGCCTATCGCTGCTCAGTTCCAGGGAGTATAATGCCTATCACCGCTCAGTTCCAGGGAGTATAATGCCTATCACCGCTCAGTTCCAGGGAGTATAATGCCTATCACCGCTCAGTTCCAGGGAGTAGAATGCCTATCACTGCTCAGTTCCAGGGAGTAGAATACCTATCACCGCTCAGTTCCAGGGAGTAGAATGCCTATCACCGCTCAGTTCCAGGGAGTAGAATGCCTATCACCTCTCAGTTCCAGGGAGTAGAATGCCTATCACCGCTCAGTTCCAGGGAGTAGAATGCCTATCACCGCTCAGTTCCAGGGAGTAGAATGCCTATCATCGCTAAGTTCCAGGGAGTAGAATGCCTATCATCGCTCAGTTCCAGGGAGTAGAATGCCTATCAGTGCTCAGTCCCAGGGAGTAGAATGCCTATCACCGCTCAGTTCCAGGGAGTAGAATACCTATCATCGCTCAGTTCCAGGGAGTAGAATGCCTATCAGTGCTCAGTTCCAGGGAGTAGAATACCTATCACCGCTCAGTTCCAGGGAGTATAATGCCTATCACCGCGCAGTTCCAGGGAGTAGAATACCTATCACTGCTGAGTTCCAGGGAGTAGGATACCTATCACCGCTCAGTTCCAGGGAGTAGAATACCTATCACCGCTCAGTTCCAGGGAGTAGAATACCTGTCACCGCTCAGTTCCAGGGAGTAGAATGCCTATCACCTCTCAGTTCCAGGGAGTAGAATACCTATCACCGCTCAGTTCCAGGGAGTAGAATACCTATCACCGCTCAGTTCCAGGGAGTAGAATGCCTATCACCGCTCAGTTCCAGCGAGTAGAATACCTATCACCGCTCAGTTCCAGGGAGTAGAATGCCTATCATCGCTCAGTTCCAGGGAGTAGAATGCCTATCATCGCTCAGTTCTAGGGAGTAGAATGCCTATCAGTGCTCAGTCCCAGGGAGTAGAATACCTATCACCGCTCAGTTCTAGGGAGTAGAATGCCTATCATCGCTCAGTTCTAGGGAGTAGAATACCTATCACCGCTCAGTTCCAGGGAGTAGAATGCCTATCAGTGCTCAGTTCCAGGGAGTAGAATGCCTATCATCGCTCAGTTCTAGGGAGTAGAATACCTATCACCGCTCAGTTCCAGGGAGTAGAATGCCTATCAGTGCTCAGTTCCAGGGAGTAGAATGCCTATCATCGCTCAGTTCTAGGGAGTAGAATGCCTATCATCGCTCAGTTCTAGGGAGTAGAATACCTATCACCGATCAGTTCCAGGGAGTAGAATGCCTATCAGTGCTCAGTTCCAGGGAGTAGAATGCCTATCATCGCTCAGTTCTAGGGAGTAGAATACCTATCACCGCTCAGTTCCAGGGAGTAGAATGCCTATCAGTGCTCAGTTCCAGGGAGTAGAATGCCTATCATTGCTCAGTTCTAGGGAGTAGAATGCCTATCATCGCTCAGTTCTAGGGAGTAGAATACCTATCACCGATCAGTTCCAGGGAGTAGAAGGCCTATCGCTGCTAAGTCCCAGGGAGTAGAATGCCTATCACTGCTCAGTTCCAGGGAGTAGAATGCCTATCATCGCTCAGTTCTAGGGAGTAGAATACCTATCACCGCTCAGTTCCAGGGAGTAGAATGCCTATCAGTGCTCAGTTCCAGGGAGTAGAATGCCTATCATTGCTCAGTTCTAGGGAGTAGAATGCCTATCATCGCTCAGTTCTAGGGAGTAGAATACCTATCACCGCTCAGTTCCAGGGAGTAGAATGCCTATCAGTGCTCAGTTCCAGGGAGTAGAATGCCTATCATCGCTCAGTTCTAGGGAGTAGAATACCTATCACCGCTCAGTTCCAGGGAGTAGAATGCCTATCAGTGCTCAGTTCCAGGGAGTAGAATGCCTATCATCGCTCAGTTCTAGGGAGTAGAATGCCTATCATCGCTCAGTTCTAGGGAGTAGAATACCTATCACCGATCAGTTCCAGGGAGTAGAATGCCTTTTACCGCTCAGTCCCAGGGAGTAGAATGGCTATCACGCTCAGTTCCAGGGCATAGACTGCCTATCACCGCTCAGTTCCAGGGAGTAGACTGCCTATCACTGCTCAGTTTTAGGGAGTAGACTGCCTATCACCGCTCAGTCCCAGCCAGTAGAATGCCTATCACCACTCAGTCCCAGGGAGTAGAATGCCTATCACCACTCAGTCCCAGGGAGTAGAATGCATATCACCGCTCAATCCCGGGGAGTATAATGCCTATCACGCTCAGTACCAGGGCGTAGACTGCCTATCACCGCTCAGTTCCAGGGAGTAGACTGCCTATCACTGCTCAGTCCCAGGGAGTAGAAGGCCTATCGCCGCTAAGTCCCAGGGAGTAGACTGCCTATCACCGCTCAGTCGCAGGGAGTAGACTGCCTATCAGTGCTCAGTTCCAGGGAGTAGAATGCCTATCACCGCTCAGTCCCAGGGAGTAGAATGCCTTTTACCGCTCAGTCCCAGGGAGTAGAATGGCTATCACGCTCAGTTCCAGGGCATAGACTGCCTATCACCGCTCAGTTCCAGGGAGTAGACTGCCTATCACTGTTCAGTCTCAGGGAGTAGAATGCCTATCACTGCTCAGTCCCAGGGAGTAGAATGCCTATCACTGCTCAGTCCCAGGGAATAGAATGCCTATCGCCGCTATGTCCCAGGGAGTAGAATGCCTATCACTGCTCAGTCCCAGTTAGTAGAATGTCTATCACCACTCAGTCCCAGGGAGTAGAATGCCTTTTACCGCTTAGTCCCAGGGAGTAGAATGCCTATCATCGCTCAGTTCCAGGGCATAGACTGCCTATCACCACTCAGTTCCAGGGAGTAGACTGCCTATCACTGTTCAGTCTTAAGGAACTAGAATGCCTATCACTGCTCAGTCCCAGGGAGTAGAATGCCTATCACTGCTCAGTCCCAGGGAATAGAATGCCTATTGCTGCTAAATCCCAGGGAGTAGAATGCCTATCACTGCTCAGTTCCAGGGAGTAGAATGCCTATCACTGCTCAGTCAGAGGGAGTAGAATGCCTTTTACCGCTCAGTCCCAGGGAGTAGAATGCCTATCATCACTCAGTTCTAGGGCATAGACTGCCTATCACTGCTCAGTCCCAGGGAGTAGACTGCCTATCACCGCTCAGGCCCAGGGAGTAGAACGCCTATCACTGCTCAGTCCCAGGGAATAGAATGCCTATCGCCGCTAAGTCCCAGGGAGCAGACTGCCTATCGCCACTCAGTTCCAGGGAGTAGACTGCCTATCGCCGCTCAGTTCCAGAGAGTTGACTGCCTATCACCGCTCAGTCCCAGGGAGTAGACTGCCTATCGCCGCTCAGTTCCAGGGAGTATAATGCCTATCACCGCTCAGTTCCAGGGAGTATAATGCCTATCACCGCTCAGTTCCAGGGAGTATAATGCCTATCACCGCTTAGTTCCAGGGAGTAGAATGCCTATCACTGCTCAGTTCCAGGGAGTAGAATACCTATCACCGCTCAGTTCCAGGGAGTAGAATACCTATCACCGCTCAGTTCCAGGGAGTAGAATGCCTATCACCTCTCAGTTCCAGGGAGTAGAATACCTATCACCGCTCAGTTCCAGAGAGTAGAATGCCTATCACCGCTCAGTTCCAGGGAGTAGAATGCCTATCATCGCTAAGTTCCAGGGAGTAGAATGCCCATCATCGCTCAGTTCCAGGGAATAAAATGCCTATCAGTGCTCAGTCCCAGGGAGTAGAATGCCTATCACCGCTCAGTTCCAGGGAGTAGAATACCTATCATCGCTCAGTTCCAGGGAGTAGAATGCCTATCAGTGCTCAGTTCCAGGGAGTAGAATACCTATCACCGCTCAGTTCCAGGGAGTATAATGCCTATCACCGCTCAGTTCTAGGGAGTAGAATACCTATCACCGCTCAGTTCCAGGGAGTAGAATACCTATCACCGCTCAGTTCCAGGGAGTAGAATACCTATCACCGCTCAGTTCCAGGGAGTAGAATACCAGTCACCGCTCAGTTCCAAGGAGTAGAATGCCTATCACCTCTCAGTTCCAGGGAGTAGAATACCTATCACCGCTCAGTTCCAGGGAGTAGAATGCCTATCATCGCTCAGTTCCAGGGAGTAGAATGCCTATCATCGCTCAGTTCCAGGGAGTAGAATGCCTATCATCGCTCAGTCCCAGGGGGTAGAATGCCTATCAGTGCTCAGTCCCAGGGAGTAGAATACCTATCACCGCTCAGTTCTAGGGAGTAGAATGCCTATCAGTGCTCAGTTCCAGGGATAGAATGCCTATCATCGCTCAGTTCTAGGGAGTAGAATACCTATCACCGCTCAGTTCCAGGGAGTAGAATGCCTATCAGTGCTCAGTTCCAGGGAGTAGAATGCCTATCATTGCTCAGTTCTAGGGAGTAGAATACCTATCACCGCTCAGTTCCAGGGAGTAGAATGCCTATCAGTGCTCAGTTCCAGGGAGTAGAATGCCTATCATCGCTCAGTTCTAGGGAGTAGAATGCCTATCATCGCTCAGTTCTAGGGAGTAGAATACCTATCACCGATCAGTTCCAGGGAGTAGAATACCTATCACCGCTCAGTTCTAGGGAGTAGAATACCAATCATCGCTCAGTTCCAGGGAGTAGAATACCTATCACCGCTCAGTTCCAGGGAGTAGAATGCCTATCACCGCTCAGTTCTAGGGAGTAGAATGCCTATCATCGCTCAGTTCTAGGGAGTAGAATACCTATCACCGCTCAGTTCCAGGGAGTAGAATACCTATCACCGCTCAGTTCCAGGGAGTAGAATGCCTATCATCGCTCAGTTCCAGGGAGTAGAATGCCTATCATCGCTCAGTTCTAGGGAGTAGAATGCCTATCACTGCTCAGTTCCAGGGAGTAGAATACCTATCACCGCTCAGTTCAAGGGAGTAGACTGCCTATCATCGCTCAGTTCCAGGGAGTAAAATACCTATCACCGCTCAGTTCCAGGGAGTAGAATGCCTATCATCACTCAGTTCTAGGGAGTAGAATGCCTATCACCGCTCAGTTCCAGGGAGTGTAATGCCTATCACCGCTCAGTTCCAGGGAGTAGAATGCCTATCACCCCTCAGTTCCAGGGAGTAGAAAGTCTATCACCGCTCAGTTCCAGGGAGTAGAATGCCTATCACCCCTCAGTTCCAGGGAGTAGAATGCCTATCATCGCTCAGTTCTAGGGAGTAGAATGCCTATCATCGCTCAGTTCCAGGGAGTAGAATACCTATCACCGCTGAGTTCCAGGGAGTAGAATGCCTATCATCACTCAGTTCTAGGGAGTAGAATACCTATCACCGCTCAGTCCCAGGGAGTAGACTGCCTATCACTGCTCAGTTCCAGGCAGTATATTGTCTATCACCGCTCAGTTCTAGGGAGTAGAATGCCTATCACTGCTCAGTTCCAGGGAGTAGAATACCTTTCACCGCTCAGTTCCAGGGAGTAGAATACCTATCACCGCTCAGTTCCAGGGAGTAGAATGCCTATCACCTCTCAGTTCCAGGGAGTAGAATACCTATCACCGCTCAGTTCCAGGGAGTAGAATGCCTATCACCGCTCAGTTCCAGGGAGTAGAATGCCTATCATCGCTCAGTTCCAGGGAGTAGAATGCCTATCAGTGCTCAGTCCCAGGGAGTAGAATGCCTATCACCGCTTAGTTCCAGGGAGTAGAATACCTATCATCGCTCAGTTCCAGGGAGTAGAATGCCTATCAGTGCTCATTTCCAGGGAGTAGAATACCTATCACCTCTCAGTTCCAGGGAGTATAATGCCTATCACCGCTCAGTTCCAGGGAGTATAATGCCTATCACCGCTCAGTTCCAGGGAGTAGAATACCTATCACTGCTCAGTTCCAGGGAGTAGAATACCTATCACCGCTCAATCCCGGGGAGTAGAATGCCTATCACGCTCAGTACCAGGGCGTAGCCTGCCTATCACCGCTCAGTTCCAGGGAGTAGACTGCCTATCACTGCTCAGTCCCAGGGAGTAGAAGGCCTATCGCCACTAAGTCCAAGGGAGTGGAATGCCTATCACTGCTCAGTCCCAGGGGATAGAATGCCTATAGCCGCTAAGTCCCAGGGAGTAGACTGCCTATCACCGCTCAGTCGCAGGGAGTAGACTGCCTATCATCGCTCAGTCGCAGGGAGTAGACTGCCTATCACCGCTCAGTCCCAGGGAGTAGAATGCCTTTTACCGCTCAGTCCCAGGGAGTAGAATGGCTATCACGCTCAGTTCCAGGGCATAGACTGCCTATCACCGCTCAGTTCCAGGGAGTAGACTGCCTATCACTGTTCAGTCTCAGGGAGTAGAATGCCTATCACTGCTCAGTCCCAGGGAGTAGAATGCTATCACTGCTCAGTCCCAGGGAATAGAATTCCTATCGCCGCTATGTCCCAGGGAGTAGTATGCCTATCACTGCTCAGTCCCAGTTAGTAGAATGTCTATCACCGCTCAGTCCCAGGGAGTAGAATGCCTTTTACCGCTTAGTCCCAGGGAGTAGAATGCCTATCATCGCTCAGTTCCAGGGCATAGACTGCCTATCACCACTCAGTTCCAGGGAGTAGACTGCCTATCACTGTTCAGTCTTAAGGAACTAGAATGCCTATCACTGCTCAGTCCCAGGGAGTAGAATGCCTATCACTGCTCAGTCCCAGGGAATAGAATGCCTATTGCTGCTAAATCCCAGGGAGTAGAATGCCTATCACTGCTCAGTTCCAGGGAGTAGAATGCCTATCACTGCTCAGTCAGAGGGAGTAGAATGCCTTTTACCGCTCAGTCCCAGGGAGTAGAATGCCTATCATCACTCAGTTCTAGGCATAGACTGCCTATCACTGCTCAGTCCCAGGGAGTAGGCTGCATATCACCGCTCAGTCCCAGGGAGTAGAAAGCCTATCACTGCTCAATCCCAGGGAATAGAATGCCTATCGCCGCTAAGTCCCAGGGAGCAGACTGCCTATCGCCACTCAGTTCCAGGGAGTAGACTGCCTATCGCCGCTCAGTTCCAGGGAGTTGACTGCCTATCACCGCTCAGTCCCAGGGAGTAGAAAGCCTATCACTGCTCAGTCCCAGGGAGTAGACTGCCTATCGCCGCTCAGTTCCAGGGAGTATAATGCCTATCACCGCTCAGTTCCAGGGAGTATAATGCCTATCACCGCTCAGTTCCAGGGAGTATAATGCCTATCACCGCTCAGTTCCAGGGAGTAGAATGCCTATCACTGCTCAGTTCCAGGGAGTAGAATACCTATCACCGCTCAGTTCCAGGGAGTAGAATACCTATCACCGCTCAGTTCCAGGGAGTAGAATGCCTATCACCTCTCAGTTCCAGGGAGTAGAATACCTATCACCGCTCAGTTCCAGGGAGTAGAATGCCTATCACCGCTCAGTTCCAGGGAGTAGAATGCCTATCATCGCTAAGTTCCAGGGAGTAGAATACCTATCATCACTCAGTTCCAGGGAGTAGAATGGCTATCAGTGCTCAGTCCCAGGGAGTAGAATGCCTATCACCGCTCAGTTCCAGGGAGTGGAATACCTATCATCGCTCAGTTCCAGGTAGTAGAATGCCTATCAGTGCTCAGTTTCAGGGAGTAGAATACCTATCACCGCTCAGTTCCAGGGAGTATAATGCCTATCACCGCTCAGTTCCAGGGAGTAGAATACCTATCACCGCTCAGTTCCAGGGAGTAGAATACCTATCACCGCTCAGTTCCATGGAGTAGAATACCTGTCACCGCTCAGTTCCAGGGAGTAGAATGCCTATCACCTCTCAGTTCCAGGGAGTAGAATACCTATCACCGCTCAGTTCCAGGGAGTAGAATACCTATCACCGCTCAGTTCCAGGGAGTAGAATGCCTATCATCGCTCAGTTCCAGGGAGTAGAATGCCTATCATCGCTCAGTTCCAGGGAGTAGAATGCCTATCATCGCTCAGTCCCAGGGAGTAGAAAGCCTATCACTGCTCAGTTCCAGGGAGTAGAATACCTATCACCGCTCAGTTCTAGGGAGTAGAATGCCTATCATCGCTCAGTTCTAGGGAGTAGAATACCTATCACCGCTCAGTTCCAGGGAGTTAAATGCCTATCAGTGCTCAGTTCCAGGGATAGAATGCCTATCATCGCTCAGTTCTAGGGAGTAGAATACCTATCACCGCTCAGTTCCAGGGAGTAGAATGCCTATCAGTGCTCAGTTCCAGGGAGTAGAATGCCTATCATCGCTCAGTTCTAGGGAGTAGAATACCTATCACCGCTCAGTTCCAGGGAGTAGAATGCCTATCAGTGCTCAGTTCCAGGGAGTAGAATGCCTATCATCGCTCATTTCCAGGGAGTAGAATACCTATCATTGCTCAGTCCCAGGGAGTAGAATACCTATCACCGCTCAGTCCCAGGGAGTAGACTGCCTATCACTGCTCAGTTCCAGGGAGTAGAATGCCTATCACCGCTCAGTTCCAGGGAGTAGAATGCCTATCATTGCTCAGTTCTAGGGCGTAGAATACCTATCACCGCTCAGTTCCAGGGAGTAGAATGCCTATCATCGCTCAGTTCCAGGGAGTAGAATACCTATCACCGCTCAGTTCCAGGGAGTAGACTGCCTATCACTGCTCAGTTCCAGGGAGTAGAATGCCTATCACCGCACAGTTCCAGGGAGTAGAATACCTATCATCGCTCAGTCCCAGGGAGTAGAATACCTATCACCGCTCAGTTCCAGGGAGTAGACTGCCTATCACCGCTCAGTTCCAGGGAGTAGAATGCCTATCACCGCTCAGTTCCAGGGAGTAGAATGCCTATCACCGCTCAGTTCTAGGGAGTAGAATGCCTATCATCGCTCTTTTCTAGGGAGTAGAATACCTATCACCGCTCAGTTCCAGGGAGTAGACTGCCTATCACCGCTCAGTTCCAGGGAGTAGAATGCCTATCACCCCTCAGTTCCAGGGAGTAGAATACCTATCATCGCTCAGTCCCAGGGAGTAGAATACCTATCACCGCTCAGTTCCAGGGAGTAGAATGCCTATCACCGCTCAGTTCCAGGGAGTATAATGCCTATCATCGCTCAGTTCCAGGGAGTAGAATACCTATCACCGCTCAGTTCCAGGGAGTAGACTGCCTATCACCGCTCAGTTCCAGGGAGTAGAATGCCTATCATCGCTCAGTTCCAGGGAGTAGAATACCTATCACCGCTCAGTCCCAGGGAGTAGAAAGCCTATCACTGCTCAGTTCCAGGGAGTAGAATACCTATCACCGCTCAGTTCTAGGGAGTAGAATGCCTATCATCGCTCAGTTCTAGGGAGTAGAATACCTATTACCGCTCAGTTCCAGGGAGTTAAATGCCTATCAGTGCTCAGTTCCAGGGATAGAATGCCTATCATCGCTCAGTTCTAGGGAGTAGAATACCTATCACCGCTCAGTTCCAGGGAGTAGAATGCCTATCATCGCTCAGTCCCAGGGAGTAGAATACCTATCACCGCTCAGTCCCAGGGAGTAGAAAGCCTATCCCCGCTCAGTTCCAGGGAGTAGAATGCCTATCATCGCTCAGTCCCAGGGAGTAGAATACCTATCACCGCTCAGTCCCAGGGAGTAGAAAGCCTATCACCGCTCAGTCCCAGGGAGTAGAAAGCCTATCCCTGCTCAGTTCCAGGGAGTAGAATGCCTATCACCGCTCAGTCCCAGGGAGTAGATTGCCTATCACCGCTCAGTCCCAGGGAGTAGAATACCTATCAGTGCTCAGTCCCAGGGAGTAGAATGCCTATCACCGCTCAGTCCCGGGGAAAGCGTGTGGAAGGAATTAGGTTTTGAAATGACGCACATGTGCAGCTGCTTCTTTAAACACATCGTCCTCGTCATCTATTTCCTGTGAATATTTGTAACATAAATTAGAGCAAACTCGCTTTCCTGCTATAGTAAAATGATGGTGAAATGTAGGTGGTCCATGACTACACTGATGCACGTGCCTGTCCGACACCTCAGCGAGATCCTCTGCTGCAGGTCGCGCTCAGCACCAGCATTCAGCCTTGGCAGGGGCCTGTTCCTTGGCCTTGCCCCCCTCGCATGGTGCTGCTGCATGGGGACTGTCCTGTTGCCCTCTCTCTGCCAGGTACCCCTCTATCCCACTGACGGCACTGGCAACCTGGTGGCACCTATAACAGGCTTGTGTCAGGGTGTGTTTAAGACACAGTGAGTTGGAAGCCTGGCAAGTGTTTGGTGCACCTCACGCTGGCTGCATACCAGAAACAAAAGTGGCACCGCAGTTTAACAAGGCCCTGCATGTGCCCACTGAGTCTCTCTGCTTTAAGGGGCACAAGAAAAACAGCATCAAACTGACACTGGCACACGTTCGTGTGCGTGCCTGCCTGCCCGCTGAACTAGTGAGCTGCGCCTGGTACCTGGCCTCTTTCCACAGCCCACACCACACACCCAAGCCACCCTTTCCTTTTGTGGCAGTGCTGCCACTTATTGCAGTAGTGTAATGGCACCAATGCCAGGTATGCTGACTAGTGCAGTTTGAGGGCATGACCCGCATGAGAGCCTAGTGCTGTCACCAACGGAGACAGCCGCACTAACTGCTTGTTGTGCTGACAAGACTGACTGACAGATTTAAAACAAAGTTGCCAAAACATCACATCATAGCTGAACTGAGTCTGAGAGAACAAGTGTTGGTGCTCGGAAATAAGTCCCAGGGCTCAGGCCTGGGAAACAGCCCCATAAATTAAGCACTTGGTGGCTTCCACTACTCTCTCCTGCAGGATGGATGTGTTTAGTCAGTTTCCACTACTCTATCCAGGGGAAGTGTGTGTTTAGTGGGATGTCTTGCACTACTCTCTCCCTGCGGGAAGGGTGCGTTCCGTCTGATAGCCTCCACTACTCTCTCCAGGGGTGGTGTGTTTAGCAGGTTGGCTTCCACTACTCTCCCCTGCAGGAAGGGTGTGGTTAGTGCGATTGCTTCCACTACTCTCTCCAGGGGAGCTGTGTTTAGCGGGTTGGCTTCCACTACTCTCCCCTGCGGGAAGGGTGTGGTTAGTGCGATTGCTTCCACTACTCTCTCCATGAGAGGTGTGTTTAACAGGTTGGCTTCCACTACTCTCCCCTGCAGGAAGGGTGTGGTTAGTGCAATAGCCACCACTACTCTCTCCAGGAGAGGTGTGTTTAGCGGGATGGCTTCCACTACTCTCCCCTGCGGGAAGGCTGTGGTTAGTGCGATAGCCTCAACTACTCTCTCCTGTGGGAGGTGTGTTTAGCGGGATGGCTTCCACTACTCTCTCCTGCAGGATGGATGTGTTTAGTCAGTTTCCACTACTCTATCCAGGGGAAGTGTGTGTTTAGTGGGATGTCTTGCACTACTCTCTCCCTGCGGGAAGCGTGCGTTCAGTCTGATAGCCTCCACTACTCTCTCCAGGGGTGGTGTGTTTAGCAGGTTGGCTTCCACTACTCTCCCCTGCGGGAAGGGTGTGGTTAGTGCGATTGCTTCCACTACTCTCTCCATGAGAGGTGTGTTTAACAGGTTGGCTTCCACTACTCTCCCCTGCGGGAAGGCTGTGGTTAGTGCGATAGCCTCAACTACTCTCTCCAGGGGGAGGTGTGTTTTGCGGGTTGGCTTACACTACTCTCCTCTGCGGGAAGGGAATGCCCTAACTTCCATTACTCCCTCCAGGGGAGGTGTTTTTAGTGGTATGGTTTGTACTACTATCGCCTAGTGCATCATAGGATGACGTGCATTGCACTCTGCTGGGGAGGTGTGGTTAGGGGGGAGCTTCTACTACTCTCTAAGAGTGGGTTAGTAGGATGGTTTCCTCTACTATCCCTTCTGGTATGGGTGTGGTTAGTGGGATAGCTTCCACTATTCTCTCCAGAACGAGGTGTGTTTAGAGGGATGGCTTCCACTACTCTTTCCTGGTGGAGCATAGGATCACTTCCACTACTCTTTCCAGGGGAGGTGTGTTTAGCTGGATGTCTTCCACTACTCTCCCCTGCAGGAAGGGTGTGGTTAGTGCAATAGCCACCACTACTCTCTCCAGGAGAGGTGTGTTTAGCGTGTTGGCTTCCACTACTCTCCCTTGTGGGAAGGCTGTGGTTAGTGTGATAGCTTCCACTACTCTCTCCAGAAGGAGGTGTGTTTAGCGTGTTGGCTTCCACTACTCTCCCTTGTGGGAAGGGTGTGGTTAGTGTGATAGCTTCCACTACTCTCTCCAGAAGGAGGTGTGTTTAGCAGGATGGCTTCCACTACTCTCTCCAGGAGAGGTGTGTTTAGAGGGATGGCTCCACTGCTCTCCCCTCTGGGAAGGGTGGGGTTAGTGCAATAGCTTCCACTACTCTCTCCAGAAGGAGGGGTGTTTAGCAGGATGGTTTCCACTACTCTTTTCTGGTGAAGCATACGATCACCTCCACTACTCTCACCTCAGCATGCAGGATTGGGCTAGATTTCTCTACTCCTCCAAGAATGGGAAGAAGAGGACAGCTTTGATGATTTTCTCTCTGCTAGAGTCCAAGACTCTTACTAACCTGAACAAGATTCGGAAGTATGTGCGGATTCTGTGAATCATTAAAAGGCTGCTCACAGCCTAACTACGTGCCGCGCAGGGGCCTCAAGGTGAGCTGTGCACTCGGAAGTGTAGGGGCCAACATGGAGCTCAGGGCCATCAGGGCCTGCAGACCGCATCAGGAACAGTATTGTGCTCAGGGACGATGGGCTGCATATTGGTCCTCGGGGCCAGTGGGGGCAGTGTTGTGGGCAGTGTTGTGCTTGGGGATGGCAGGCGATGAGAACAGCATGGTGGCATGGGGTCTCAATGCCACATTTGTAGGAGTAGATGTGGATGGCATTAGACTATGGCCCCATGGGATCTAGGTTTGTTTTCAGAAATGAAAATAGGACTTGCTTTCCTGTGTCAAGATGTCTGCCATTTCAGCATTTCCCCGTTCTACAATACCTGATGGGGTATATGTTGTTGGGACCTACCCAGTCTGCCATGTCTTGCTCACTGTCCACACCATGTTGTGTAATGTATAATTGGTTATTTATAACATAAATACCGAAGAGGTTTCTAAGCAAGGACCCGGGATTTGAACCTATGTTCCCTGAGTCATCTGGCTTCCAAGACCAGCGCATTGCCACTGAGTTGAACTACGCGTGCCGATCTTCCGGTCAGATGCATCTTGCCCCTGATTTTGCTGGTCTCTCATATGGTCCCGAGGTGGTAGGCACGTTTTGCCCTAAGGCCTCCCCTCTCTCATTTCCTGTTGGCACCCTGATCCTCCCGGTGTGTGGGAAAGCTGAGTGTGCAGATCCTGGTCATGTGGCTCCATGTAGTGTGTGCATGCAGGGCCGGTGCAAGGGTTTTTGACACCCTAGGCAGAAGGTAATTTTGCTGCCCCCACTACCAACCCCATGTGTCCAGACCATATGATGCCCTCATCCCAGAGGTGTCCTCACCGCGTCACATGCATCTCTTGCCCGCCATGTTCACAAGCGGAAGTTTCTCTGGTAATGTTTTAGACCTGTTCATAACAAGGTACAATTACCTGGTTGTAACACTTGCTCCCATTAGTCCACTCCCCGTCCCCACACTATTGTCGTTAATTGTTACCTTACTGCTATCAGGTTTACTGTAACCACAAACCACAGCCAGGCTGTTTCTTTTTGTTTCCCCTGTTCTGTTCTCTTCTTCTAACTAAGTAAGCCTGCTTGTAAGAGTGGCACGATGCCCTTGGGCTGCTTTGTGCGCTATATAAATGTGGAAAATAAATTAAATAAATAAATAAACGAACTCGCTCTCTCCTGCACACAGGATACATAATATACAGGCTGGAGTAGAAACTATCAGCAGACCAAGAAGGATTAGCAGTACAAATAGGCAAAACCTATGATACAGCATAATTGAAAATAATGATCCACAGACTTTCCCTTCCAACACTCCCCTTCCCTCCCCACCCAGACACACACGCACCCATGTGTGCCTCTGTGTGGCAGTTTTCTGGGCTATTGTGAGCCATTCTCGTTACATACAGTAGGTGTCTGTTTAAAGGTTGTTGTAAGAAAGCTCTCGCATCCTTCCATCAACCCAACTGCCCCACTGCCTCTCCGCAAGCACCCCCGATTTGCTTGCCGTGTTTCTGCCTCTGGCCTGCCTCCACCGGCAGCCACTAAGCCTTCTCTAAAAAGAGTGACAAATACTGCTACAGGAGTCAGTGAAAGTAAGAGCATGCTAGTGGCTCTCAGTAGCTTGGCAACCACGCATCCCCTTTCCAGGTATCAGGGCTGGCAGAGAAATACCCTTTCTTTGACTATATTCACAGGGAGTGGAGGGACTCCCTTTGGCATTTCAGAGTTGGAGATGAGAACAGGATTGAGCCAGACCCCCTCCCCACACCCCACCCCCCGCCCGGCGGGGGGGGGGCTGGATTTTAACCTTTGTTGAGGTCTATTTTGTGCGAATGATTGAGTAACTTTTTCTCTTACGTGTACGAGTGGTATGATTGTTGACGAGTGGGATATCAATCAACTAACCACTATGGTTGTATGATTATATTGTACAGGCTATCGAACCTTCTAGATCCTTGTCTTTCTGGGCTCCATGTGAGGCATTTTACTACTATGACCCATTACAGTGATGTCCTGTCCATTGTATGTGTTTAATCTTGTTTTATCTGATTCCCCTCCCCCTTTGATTAATTCCTCGAGAGGGACAGTCATTTGCTTATGCATTTAACTTATAGAATGCTTTTGTGCTTGAATATTAATTATAATATGCAATACATGTTATAACTTTGAATTAATGTTTTGCTGCCGTCGATCTTTGATAGAACTCTTGTAATTTGAGGCTGCAGGTTGGCTTTCCCGTTTTGTTAAGACAGAAGTTAACTTTGAGTCACAAGCCTTTTTGTTGTTTGACAAGGGTTCCGCCCTTTATGTGAGGGTTTGCTTGTGACTCACTCTTTTCCCTCAACCTCCCTGTGTTTTTTCGCACCCCACAAAGCACCATTTGGTGTTTCAGGGACCCCACCCGGTGAACCTTGTTTAACCAGGATCATCACTGCAAATGAGTGGCATTTTTAAAAACACAGATGTTGAAGTTGTATTAAAGCGAAGTCTACTACTCGTGGGATAATACAATATGGAGTTGTATTAAACCAGAGTCTGCGACAAGTAGAACAACAGAAAGCTTGCAACTCTGGCGTTAATACATGCAGTGGGTGTGTAAACGTTGGCGTCCACAGTAGGCACAAGTGCCTGAGAAAGCAGCGCTGACGAAGTGTTGCAGAATGTCCAGCTTGCACTTTCAAGGGCTGACTTTGGTTCACTAAAGCATTCAGTGAAATGCAAAGGTGCCTTCACGGAGGGGCTGGCTCGGGTAGCTTCTAATGTCGCATGTGTGCGCAGGCTCAGTAATCACGTCCGCTAAGAAGGTGACATTTTGGAATGACCATTTGAATACCATGGGCTTCCTATAAACTCATGTAAGCTCTTATTGTAGGCCACTAGGAACTGGGAATGCTAAATTAACTACAGTGTTGATGAAGTCTTACATTAACAAAAGCAGCAATGAAGTTGTTGTTCAATATTTACTTATTTATTTTGTTGCTTGTATAGCGCGCCGATATCCTGACTCGCTCACTATTTGTGCCCATCCATTGATGGTAACTCCTGATGAACAGTGAAAATGCTCTCCAAAGTGGTGATGGGATGCTTGTTGAATCCCTTCCATAAATTGGAACCACTGACCCAACATTACGCTGTTAAAAACATATGGAATGAAAGCTAGTTATGAAGAATAGCGTAGCAGGTTCTATTTCATTAGGAAGGGGCTTTGTTGACTTAAGGTAATGGGGTGTGTGATGATGGCAGTCTACGCAAACCGATTCATAGGAGCAGACTCACATGGTTCCACAGACTCCATCACGCATTGCCAATCCAGATTCCTCTGAGGAGCACCATGGCAGACTTCACACAGCCATGACAATGGAAAAGCAGGTGACCCACAATCCCTACCTATGGGATATAGGCCAGCCATTGCCTGGAACAGTGCTGCACAGTGACCCACAACCCCTACCTATGGGATGTAGGCCATGGCCTGGAACAGTGCGGCATAGTGACCCACAATCCCTACCTATGGGATGTAGGCCATTGCTTGGAACAGTGCACAGTGACCCACAGTCCCTACCTATGGGATATAGGCCATTGCCTGGAACAGTGCAGCGCAGTGACCCACAATCCCTAACTATAGGATATAGGCCATTGCCTGGAACAATGCACAGTGACCCACAGTCCCTAACTATAGGATATAGGCCATTGCCTGGAACAGTGCACAGTGACCCACAAGCCCTGCCTATAGGATATAGACCATTGCCTGCAACAGTGCAGCGCATTGACCCACAATCCCTACCTATAGGATATAGGCCATTGCCTGCAACAGTGCAGCACAGTGACCCACAAGCCCTACCTATAGGATATAGGCCATTGCCTGGAACAGCGCAGTGACCCACAATCCCTACCTATAGGATATAGGCCATTGCCTGGAACAGTGCAGCGCAGTGGATGAGGAGGGCAGTTGCACTGGGCCTCAACATCCCTGAACCTAACTGCTTGGATCTTGATGTGTCCCATTACAGTCACCTCAACCTCCCACAGGCTTGTGTGGACATTTGTGGAGAGAGCCAATTTCTTGCGATCTGGATGTTACTTTCCGTTACTGCCTGCAACTGGCCATAGGTGAAGTAGTAATAAAGTGGTTCTTTCGATGCAACAGGCTTAATCCTGAAGGTTATTTCTGATAAATATATATAAGCAATATTACCCGAGCAGGGGGGGACATTATCGGGCCAGGTAATGCCGGGCCAGGTAGAAGCCCGAGCGAAGCGTGGGGTTTACCATTAGCCCGGGGCATTACCAGGCCCGGTAATGCTGCCCTCCCCCTTACCTGATAACAGGCAGCCAAGTCCCTAACAAGAAGTATTTCAGGTTGACTAGCCAGCCATTCGCGGCCTTGGGCTCGTCGGCCGGGTTACAGGCAACCCCCACATACGCCATCGCCTGCGGTAATGTGGCTTCCGTTAGCTACTCCTTGAGCATCAATAAACACTCTACAGGGTCTGATCACGAAACATTTGAAATACCATTCAAGATAGAGGTCCCAAGCCCAAGGCGAGGACCTCTTATGAGTGTGAAGGTTAATGACATTATGATGGGGTTGTGCAGAACGGTTTTTCAAACCACGATTGTAAAATTCTCTGCAGACGCGAGAAACTCACACAGCTGCCCTTAGGGTATAATAATAATTTCAATATACTCTGTGTTTGCCTGGTTCACTAGTTGGCTAATCTTCATTTTGGGTGCCTGACCAACCTTTACAAAAGTCTTGATACAGTAGTTAATACCTGAAATCAGAGGATTGTGAGGAAGGATTCCGAAAAAACTCATGGACATCATTTAGGGATAGCCGGGGGTAGCAGCAGCAGATACCTCTGGCCACATCCTTGCCACCTCTGGCAATGCCTCTCCTGACCCTGGCCAAAGGGGCACTGTCAGTGGTAGTCATAAACCTGGGGCTCTCAGAGGCATCCAGTTCAATGTAGACAAAAAAACAGCCTGGCCTAGTAGGTTCGTCTCCCCCGCCTATTATTCTTCTGATTTGTTCTACTGTAAATTCAATGATTTATCTTTGTTGTAATTCATTGTCTCCCTGTCCCGACCCTGTTGCCCTGTGGGCGCTTTGAAACAGTTTTGCTAATTGTATAAGCGCTTAACAAGTGACCAATAAATACATAAATACATTTGAAATCCTTTTGAAGCGAAACACTTGCATTGCCTGAAATGCTTCATGGTTTGTTTTGACTTGTTTATATACATCAGGTTTATTTCCGCAGGAGGAGACCAAACCGTGACTGTAGCTAGGCCCAGATGTTAATCATAAAATAAATAGGAGAGAAAATATAACCACTTGAATTAAAGTTTTAAGATATAAGGTGTGTTTTAACTTCTTCCGAAATAAGGAAAAGAAATCAAATTTCCGACGATCCAGAGGTAATGAATTCCAAGCGTATGGACCAAAGACTGAGAAGCATCTGTCCCCGCGATGGACAAAGCGGGAGTTGGGTACTCCCAATAGATCGGAGAGATCGAGCTGGCCAATAAGAGCAGATCTTAAAAAAGAAGATAAAGAGGAGCCCAGCCATGTAGGCTCTTGTATTCCGGAGACCCCCGGCCGGCCCATAGAGCCGAGGTTTGCTCTGAAGTACTTTAAGATGAGATAGCTGCACCTTTGAGATGGATGGGGGTGCCGATTTATTACTCCAACACCAATCAATAAGGACAACTCAATGGTTTGGCAAAGGGGGTACGTTTAATAACAAGTAAAAAAACGTGGAGTCACGGAAATTGGCAGTGATGCGATCGTCCTTCTCGCTTCAACTCCCACAAACTTCATACAAATCGCAACATTTATATTCAAAACGCGTCATAATTGACATGTAACACTCAAATGTTTAACATGCAATTCTATTGGTTAGGAAAATGTAACTTTAATATAGGTACTATATCTGTATATGGTAACGGGGTGAGGAGATTGGGTAAACACTTTCAGGTGGGCATCTAAGCCGTACCTTCAAAAATGACTACTGTAGATGTCACTAAATGTACGACGTCTCATTGGTTCTACTAACTATATGACCCTAGATGATTTGGTCCATTGTGATTGGGTTGGCACCAACCCCATGCATATTCTTCCACTTCGCTTAGCAGCACGCAGAATGGTCAACCAGGTGTGGGGTGCCCCTTAGTTACCCGGCCTTTCTCCAATTATGGTTACAATCAATCATCGCTTCAGCAACTATGTGTCAATTATTTCACTGTGGTGGGCCTCGAAACTGCATCTTCTGTCTGGAAAAGTTCTGATATCTTTGCCTGGGCGGATGCCAAGCGTAGGTGTGAACCCATGCTTCGTCTTGCTCGGCTGGTCACGTGATTCCCACACCGTGAATTTGTCTTGTTTCTCTCAATTTTTGTATTTGATTCTTATTTACCCCGCCACCTGCCTACGCCTCCTTATCTTGACCTTTCATTGACAGGATATTCTATTCTTAAGTTTCAATTATATGTAGCTACTGTTCCTCTTCTATTAGCTCGACCTTGGCTCTTCTGGCACGAGTTGCTCCTGCCGAATTTCGATTCAGCCGTCTCTTCTCGTTTTGCTAGAATTGTCATGCCGTTTACAATGAGATCTCCCTGGCGACTTGATAATCAATGGAAATTGCACCGCCATTGAACCGCTCCGTTCTTTTTCCCCTTCTCTGTCTGTCACGCTCTAGTCTTTTTCCACGTTCATTTCCTGGTCTGCGTCTCTTAACCACGCCTCCCAGCGCCGTTCGGCGCGTTGCAACCTCTTGCATTCACGCTCCGTACTCCGGTCTGTGTTTACCTTCTCTCCGTTCCTTTTTACAGCATTTTGTCTCCCTGTGCTCGCCCCGCCGTTCGCGGGAGTCCTTTCTGGCACTTTCTTTGTCTAGTTCTAGCCGGCTCTTCGGCTCCTCCTTTCTTTCCTTCTTACCTGTTTTCTGTTCTATCCTCCGGTTTCTCCGCCTCCTTGAGCCTTTGCTATTTGCTTTCCTTAGCCATCCTGGTCGCTGCTCCTGTCCGGAAGCCCATCACCTTGGTCGCTGCTCCTGTCCGGAAGCCCATCACATCGCCGTACCTTGCCCAACCTGGTCGCTGCTCTTGTCTGGAAGCCTGTAACATCGCTACAAGAACCTGTATTTAAGAGAGGTTTTTTTAAGCATCCGCTTTTTTCCTCTCTTCTTGGCCTCTCCGGCAGGGGGTCCCTTGTAACCCTGTACCTTCAGGGCGACAGGGTGGCTTCCAACCGTAGAAGGCCATACCTCTTCACAAAAAGATCTACGAGAAGAAAGGGGCGAAACCAAGATATTTCCTCAGAAGAATCAGGTGAGGAGGAGTGGGTTCAGAAAAGAGACATTACTGGGTCTGGGTCTGAGGAGGGTCAAGATATTACTGATACAGCTGGCAGTCTTGACAGTTTGCAACGCCACCAGAAATCCACGATGGCAACAGCAGAACAAGTGCAAGAACTTGTGTCTGCAGTACATGCTCTCACACAGGAACTCCAGACTGTCAAAACTAAGAACGAGGTGCTTAAACAACGGATTGATAACCAAGAAAAGGCCCGTGCGGAACTACCTCTTCTCCCCTTGGCATCTGGCAAATATGATGGCACTCCACATAAGTTTAAAGAATTTATGTATAATAAATTGTATAATACACTTCACTTTCAGACCTCAAACCTATGCCTCGGACAATGCCCGGATCGGGTTCCTTATTTCCAATCTTACTGGTAACGCCCTGGCATGGGCAACTCCACTGGTCACTGGAGCAAGTCCATTGTTGCACGATTACAGTGGTTTTACGGCGCGATTTAGGGAGCCTTTGAAAGACAGGAGACCGCTCAAGTGGCCGGTGAACAACTGCTAGACATTCGAAAAGGCAACTCTGATTTATTGTCTTATATTTCCCGGTTTAAGCGAGTGGCTGCAGACACAGATTGGCAAGAGACGGCCCAATATACAATATTTTCGCCGAGGCCTAAGTGAAGACTTAAAAGACGAATTGGCGCGAATACCTAGACCCAACACCTTGGCTGAATTATTCTCTACAGTTCTTCAGTTGGATTTCCGGCTCTCTGAGAGACCCGCCGAACGACGCAAGGGTCGTAACTTACCCACCTCCTTCGAACCCGCTCCTCCTTCTGTCCATCAAGCCAAGGAGGAAACAATGCAGATCGGGATCACTCGTGGGCCCCTCACTCCTGAGGAACGAAAGAGAAGAAAAGACAACAATCTTTGCTTGTATAGCGGATCACATCAACGCATGTTGCAAGACTGTCCTGAGGTACCCCCACGACGGCCGGGAAACGCCAAACCTCGGAACTTGTAGGGACGGGTTACCGAGGGGAATTGTTTTGTCCCTACGTCTCAATGTCAGTCACTTCTGTTTCGTCCTCTGAAGACACACGCCTCATGGTCCTCGGTGTTCGACTGACCTTACATAAAAAGACTCACGAAGTCCTGGCACTATTGGACTGTGGATCAGCAGGATGCTTCATGGATATCATGTGGGCGAACGCCAATGGCATTGGACGCCTAGAGAAGGAAAAAGATCAGAAGGTGGAAGGGGTGGACGCAAGCCTCTAAGTTCCGGTTTGATCACCCATTCAACGCCCCCCATGACCATGAGAGTATTGCAACACGCTGAGACAATCCAATTCGATCTTATTAGAGCTGCTCACTTTCCTGTGATCCTGGGAGTTTCCTGGTTACGTAAGCACAATCCAACCATCAATTGGAAGTCCAATCAGTTGTCATTCTCTTCAGAATACTGTTTAAAGACGTGCCTACCAGAATCTAATCACGTCGCTGTTCAAGTATCTTCTGGTTCCTCCTCGGCCTCCAATGCTTTGGGAATCCATTCTATTTCCATCGACCTTGCCCAGTATTCGGAAGTCTTCCAAGACCAAGGACCTCAAGAACTTCCTCCCCACAGACCAGAGGACTGCGCCATAGACTTGGTTCCGGAAGCACTTGTGCCTTTTGGGCGTATGTTCTCACTTTCCCTCAAAGAAAAGGAGGTATTACCGAGATATTTGGATTCCAATCTACAGAATGGGCTTATTCGACCTTCACGCTCCCCGGCCGGGGCCTCCTTGTTCTTTGTGCCGAAGAAGAATACCACCGAACTCCGACCTTGCATAGATTATCGAGGTTTAAACAGCATCACAGTCAGAGATCGGTACCCGATGCCTTTGATCAAGGACGTGCTTGAGGCTGTACAGGGGGCCAGTATTTTCTCCAAGATCGACTTACGTAGAGCTTACCATCTGCTACGCATTCGATCCGGGGATGAATGGAAGACCGCTTTCTGTACCCCCTTTGGTCACTATGAGTACCAGGTGATGCCATTTGGCCTGGTGAACGCTCCCTCAGTATTCCAGCGGTTCATGGACCGTACCTTTTCTGACCTGCTATACCAATGTGCTATTGTCTACTTAAACGATATCCTGGTGTTCTCTAGATCTCCTGAACTCCATACCTTGCACCTGCGTCAGGTTATCCAGAGGCTTAAAGATGCTAAATTAAAAGCCAACCCTGATAAGTGCATGTTCCACGCAACCACTATCCCTTACCTTGGCTTTGTTTTGTCTGCCGATGGAATCAGCATGGACCCTAGTAAGGTAGAAGCTATCTTACAATGGCCGAGTCCGAAGTCAGTTAAGGAAGTTCAGCGATTCTTAGGCCTTGCTAACTTCTATCGCAAATTCATCTCTGAATTTTCCAGGAAGGTGTTGCCTATTACCAGTTTGCTGAAGAAGTCTGCTTCCCCTTTTACATGGTCCAAAGAGGCTGAGACGGCATTCAAACAACTTAAAGATGCCTTCTGCTCTGCTCCTGTGCTACATCAACCTGACCAGAGTCGGCCGTTTATAGTCGAAAACGATGCTTCTTTTTCGGCCTTGGGGGCCGCATTGCTACAGGAGCATGAGGGGATTGAATTTCCGGTGGCTTACGTTTCTAAGACTCTGACACCCAGTCAAATCCACTACTCAGTCATAGAAAAAGAACTGCTGGCTATGAAAGTGGCTTGTGGAGAGTGGCGACATCTCTTACAAGGAGCCGTTTTTCCATTTGAACTGAGAACCGATCACAAGAACCTTAAGGCCATACAGAATATGGAATGCATCAATTCTCGTCAGGCCAGATGGGCTCATTTCTTTGCTCAGTATGACTTTGTGCTGACCTACTTACCCGGTACAAAGAACCTTCTTGCTGATGCTCTCTCCAGAAGACCCTCTTCAGATTTTCCGTTTGAACAACATGCCGAAGTCATGTTACCTCAGAAGAAGGTAATTTATACCGCAAACTCTTTTCTGGAGGAAGTCCGTCAGGCCACAGCTAAATTACACAACCCTCCTTCTATAAAATCATCCAATAACCTTGTTTACCAAGATGGCTTATATGTTGTCAACCAACGCTTATTTTTGCCCGACATTAAATCGCAACAAAGGGCTTTAAAGTGGTGTCATGACGATCCGGTGGCAGGGCATAGAGGAACTAAGAATACTCTCGACTTGCTCCTACGCCATTTCTGGTGGTCCGGAATAGAAAGAGACACCAACGAGTATGTACTCACCTGTCCGGTATGCTGCAGATCCAAATACAGTTATCAGAAACCACTGGGGTTGCTTCAACAGGAAGATCTACCCAAACACCCTTGGAAGGTGATATCAACCGATTTTATTGTTGATCTCCCTCCCTCTTGTGGTTGCTCCTGTATCATGGTTACGATTGACAGTTTTACTAAGATGGCTCACTTTACTCCATTAACTGGCCTTCCCACGGCCGCGGAGATGGCCGCTGTGTTCGCTAAGGAGGTTTTCCGGTTGCATGGTTTTCCAGATAAGATCATCTCGGACAGAGGTTCACAATTTACCTCGCACTTCTGGAAAGAACTCTGTGAGAGGTTAGGGATAGAAAGAGCTTTGTCTTCGGGTTTTCATCCTCAGACTAACGGTCAAACTGAACGCCTGAATGCATCTTTAGAACAATATCTTCGTTGTTTCGTCAACTCCCAACAAGACAACTGGGTGACTTTGTTACCTACAGCCAAATTTGCCTACAATAACTCTACACACAGTGCCACCAGGCTCAGTCCTTTCTTTTGTTCTTATGGTTTTCATCCTCGTTTCTTACCCATTACCACTTTCCCCCCAGCCAACACTCCTTCGGTTGATGTCCTTTTGTCCGATATTGCAGAAGCACATAAGACAGCTCATAAGGGTCTGCTAGCCAGTAAAATACGGTACGGATCTTCCTCCAATCCTCGACGTCTGCCGTCTCCTAAGTGTCAGAAAGGGACTAAGGTTTGGCTTTCCACAAAATTTTTACCCTGCTGGTTGCATCCCTCCAAGCTTACCCCACGCTGTTTGGGGCCGTTCACAATCACAGACAAGATGAATCCAGTGGCTTATCGGCTTGATTTACCCGCTTACATGAAGCGCATCCATGCAGTATTTCATTCCTCCCTACTAAAAGAATATAAAGAGGACAGATTCAAAAGAAGGATTCCGAGAGATCACCGACCTCTGGATCTTCCTCCGGATGAATATGAGGTTGAGACCATTCGGGACTCTCGTTATAAAGGGGGACGGTTGGAGTACCTTATTCACTGGAAGGGGTACTCTCAAGCAGAAGACTCCTGGGAACCTGTCTCCCACGTGCATGCACCTCGCCTGGTGAGGCGGTTTCATAACCTTCATCCAGGGAAGCCAGGGGGGTGCCCCTCAGGAGGGGGCATACTATCATGCCGTTTACAAGGAGATCTCCCTGGCGACTTGATAATCAATGGAAATTGCACCGCCATTGAACCGCTCTGTTCTTTTTCCCCTTCTCTGTCTGTCACGCTCTAGTCTTTTTCCACATTCATTTCCTGGTCTGTGTCTCTTAACCACGCCTCCTCGTAGCGCCGTTCGGCGCGTTGCAACCTCTTGCATTCACACTCCGTACTCCGCTCTGCGTTTACCTTCTCTCTGTTCCTTTTTACAGCATTTTGTCTCCCTGTGCTCGCCCCGCCGTTCGCGGGAGTCCTTTCTGGCACTTTCTTTGTCTAGTTCTAGCCGGCTCTTCGGCTCCTCCTTTCTTTCCTTCTTACCTGTTTTCTGTTCTATCCTCCGGTTTCTCCGCCTCCTTGAGCCTTTGCTATTTGCTTTCCTTAGCCATCCTGGTCGCTGCTCCTGTCCGGAGGCCCATCACCTTGGTCGCTGCTCCTGTCCGGAAGCCCATCACATCGCCGTACCTTGCCCAACCTGGTCGCTGCTCTTGTCTGGAAGCCTGTAACATCGCTACAAGAACCTGTATTTAAGAGAGGTTTTTTTAAGCATCCGCTTTTTTCCTCTCTTCTTGGCCTCTCCGGCAGGGGGTCCCTTGTAACCCTGTACCTTCAGGCGACAGGGTGGCTTCCAACCGTAGAAGGCCATACCTCTTCACAAAAAGATCTACGAGAAGAAAGGGGCGAAACCAAGATATTTCCTCAGAAGAATCAGGTGAGGAGGAGTGGGTTCAGAGAAGAGACATTACTGGATCTGGGTCTGAGGAGGGTCAAGATATTACTGATACAGCTGGCAGTCTTGACAAGAATATGCATTTCTGCTCATTCCACCTTTAGTAACCTGGGTTGATTCTGCTTCGTTTGCAAAGTTTAATATACTTATACTAACGTACTTCGTTTGAGGTAGATGTATGTATAATTGTGCATGCCGCACTATTCTTCTACTTAGCATAGCAAGCTGTTCTGTTTTCTTTACTTTCTTGTGGTACTAAGCATATGTACAGGTGTAAACTGATCGACTGTATTCCTTTTGCTTACAGCTTAACTCTCTTGTATCTTTTGATAGGTTCACAAGCTCTTTTCTCATGGCATTTCGTCCCTTTGTGTCATTCTCGGGTCGTAATTTCTTCTATCTGTGAGTCTGTCCGGGACCTCGTGACGTCACCATTCGTCTTCCATTAAGACCTTTTTGGTTTCTTCCGGGACTGTACTTAGCCAAATGTCATTTGGTCGCATTTGCTGGCAGGGTTTTCTTAATGGATACCTTACTGTTCATGGTTTTCTGGGTATTGGTGATTCAATAGGTGTTCCTCTACTGATAGGTACTGGGCAGAGCCCCACTGCGGCTCTCTGCTGGTTTATTTGCTCATCACACAACACATATTTTGGTGTGAACGTTCCTGATACTTCAAAATGGACGACTGGAGTGCAGGCTTTATTTGGGACCTCATCTACACTCCCACCTTCATCGACCACTTTCACCTCTGTTTTTGGATTCATCTTACTAGGTTCTTCTGTAGTTATCTTTACTCCATCGCCTGGGTTCATTCCTTCTTCATCTTCTGTGTCTATACATGATGGTTTGAAGAAGTGTCTTTTTGGAGTCCATTTTTTTATTACTCCCTTCAGGCTTCGTGCTGTTCTTACATGTTCGTCTTTATTCCACATCATTAGTTGACATTGTCCATTTGGGCTACAGTAAACCCATCTTCCCACATAATTTCTGTGTTTCCTGGGATAGAGAAACTTTGTTCCTTCTGGTGTGTGCCTGCTTGCCTTCACAAAGTCTCTTATTTTTTCATTAGTCAGGTCTTTGGGCTTGCATCCTGGCTTGACATCAATCATGATCTTCATCCCTATGGCTTTTTTCGCAGTCTTCTGGCATTGCGAGATTATTAACTTGATAACACAAAATCCTAGTAGTATCATCACTAACAGGGCTCATAGGAACTTGAATGTGTCTGCCATCCATTGTGGGACCCATGAGAACAGTGATCCAAACCAGCTGTCGTCATCAACTTCGTCAGTTTCATTGATCATCTGGTTCTGCAGGTTTGTCAACATACCTACTGCTTCCGTTAAGGTTCCATTTTCCTCATCGTGAGAAGGTATAAATGTGCAACATGATTCTCCGATTTTTGCACAAACTCCTCCATCCATAGCTGTGATCATGTCAAGGACATATCTGTTCTGGAGAGTCATCAGTCGGATGGCTCTTAATTCTTCCTTGATCGCATTGATTCCTTTTATGGTCGTGTTGATGGTCTGCAGTAACGCCCATCTGGTTATCTACAACCATTTAGTGTTTACTCCAAGTTGGATCCTCAGCACGAAGAGCGTTGTGACCACTGATGAGGTGAGGCTGAATAGCCTATGTTCATATGGAATTGCATGAAATGCTTCTTCTGATTTAGCAGAGAAATAATTTTCTCTCTTCATTCGCGTCAGCAGCTCCACAGATCTCTTCTTCCTCAGGTGAGCATCTGCTTTTGGGAAACTGTGACTATTCAGGTCACCTTTCGGGATTACTAATGCTGGAACGTGGACATTAACTATTGTGCAAATACCTCCCCAGTTTTTCGGCAGTCTAATGTATGCTTTGGATCCACATGCCCAATAATGATCCATAATTACTGCAGTTCCATGAACCATTCCTGGAGCATCAAAAATTCGTCCACAGTTCTGATTCTCTCCCTTCTGTCTTGTGCCGTTGTTCCTGAAGCATTGTTTTGGATTCTCCAATGGCACTATCTGCAAGGGTCCCCCTCTGTCTTCGACCCATGTCAGTAGTTTTGCAAGCTTTGGCCATAACGGCTTGCATAGCCTTTGTGTATTTTCAATTGCTTCCTTGCAGGCTCCAGCGACCATCCACGCTCTGCAGATCACTACTCCTTTCTCCCATTCGTCTGGTGAAAGCACAGTACCCCAAATTTGCATTTGGCCTCCGTTCTTCCAATTTCGAGACTCTTCTGGAGTTTTTCCTTGGACATTTAGCTTCTGATTTGCTTCTCTTCTTATTTCTGCTCCTTTAACTCCAGGCTTCTCGTACCTGATCACGTGATTTCTAGTTTGAGTTCTATTTCTTGTCTTTATGTCTTGGACATAATCATCTTCATCGGGATAGGCCTTTTCAGTTGCCCATATTAGGGAAGCGTCACTTCCCATAAACTGGCCTTTAGTTTTGTACATGGCTACGTGTGAAAGACAGTGTACTGTCTGGACATCAATTTTTACAGCCACGAAGATCTTGGACTTCCCCATGCTGTATGGTAGGAGTGCACAATCAAAGCATTCCCCTTCAGAATTTCATCTTCCAACCTCCTTCATGTGTTGGTACCAAATGTTATTTCCTAGGTCTCCTGTGCTACCCAGGTAGTAGTTTAGTTCATTGTAATCTCCATGCATGCTTCTCTTGATTCTTAAGGTGTTCATGTAGTTTGCTATAACTACATCCCTGAATGCATCTGTATGGCTTTTTCTTGCTGGGGGATTTTCAGGTATCCCGGTCCATGGTGCAGGCCTCCTCATCTGCGCCATTTGAGTCGACAAGAGTCTTGCAGCTTTTTCCCTCTCCTCATACATCTTCTTTCTGCTGGTTATAAATGCCCATACCAACCATCACGACGCTGGTCCAGTGTACAGTTGTATTGTCGAACTGGTACTTGTCCCTTGTGTTGGAACATATATGCTTGGCAATACAGTCTCTGCAGTTTTGTTCTTCAGTTCCTCTTGTATTTTCCTTGCTTTGGCTATGAACGGCCGTAATGAGTCCACTATCAGTTGTGTTTGTGCTGAGTGTTTCTCCGAGTTGGCTCTTGTTTTCTTAAGAGTTTCGGACGTGGCTGCTCCTGTTGGCTTTCTTCCCAACTCCTCTTGTCTTTTTACAACATCTGCTGTGTAGTTTCTTATGGCTGTCAGTCACTTCTTCTCTACTGTGTTGGCTTGTGGTTGTGCAGTCATTGACACTAAGCCTGTTTTGTGTGCATTCAGTGTTTGCATGCATGCGGTTGTCAATCTTTTTCCATTAATTCCTTGCCGACCCTGTCTCCGGCTTTTCTGTTTGGTTGTTACCACAAGTGTGTGTGTGTCATTGCTAATCACATCCATTTCAAGGTCATTCACTCCCCCATCAGTTCTTCTAGGGACTGGAATGACTATGGGCCTCATTACACGGTAGGCGGTAACCATGGCGCTATTAGCGCCATGGTTGCCGCCGGTATTTTACCGTGTCCGACTTGGTGGATGGCAGAATTACCGCCCTCCTCCAAGGTGAGCGGGGGCGGTAATTCCCCATTCACCAAGGCACTTCCCCATTCCCATTTTTGCCCCCATAGGGGGTAAAAGCAGTCGTTTAAGGTCGGGTCCCGCAAAGGGAACTCGTAGTAAGGCATTAAGGGTTTACCGGTACCGGTGGCCTTACCTGTACCAGTAAACCCTTACCGCCTACCATGTAATGAGGCCCTATGTATGGTCTGGGTGCTTTTGTGGGTTTCATGCGTGCGTCATTAGGTGGGTGCACTGGAATTGGAACGCTTTGTGCACCGATAAAGAATGCAGATCTAATCGTTAATGACAGTAAAACAATGATGAATATGATACACAAATACATTATGCCCCTGTAGGTCAGCTGGCAGCATTTACTTCCAGAAAACCTTGGTCGTCTCTCCTCCTGCGGGAGGACCGAATTGCTGCTTTGGATCCCCATCTCGATCATTCGCCAAAGGTCACTGTTTTATTGTATTTCTTTACACAATATCGTCTTTCAGGTTCTGTGTGTAAGAGTGTCAGGTGCTCTACAAGTGTCCCCCCTCTTGTGGGTGATGACTGGTCTCTTATCTCAGGATACAGTTCCTTTGCTAGACTATGGAAAAAAATCAAATTAAATAACACTTCAGTAAGTCTTTTTACTGTGCATGTTCAAAGTAAGTAAGCTCCCAGTCCACTCCTTGGATTTGCTTCAGTCCTGACCTGATGACATATTGTATACTGATCAGTATGAAAAAATAGGGGCAAAATAACAATAAATGCAATTAGTGAAGTCCTTGACACTGCTTCCTCGATCTGTCCCTCGCCGGAAGGCTTTTAGAATCTCCTCAGATAGTTCTGCTGATGGTTAGAGAGTTCCACTTGGAGCACAATTCCATGCAAGAACCTGCCCATCTGTGCGATATTAGCTGGATCTCTGATGAATGTGAGGACGTCAACATCGATCGGTCTCCCCTCTAGCTCTGGAAAGTCAGTGATTAGGCGAAAGAGGACGTTGTGGGCCAACCTGCTGTCTTCTAGTGACAGGGACATCCGTCCTGTCTTGCTGAAGTTCAGGATTATATGTTCTCTCCTTAATGTAAACAATGTCTGCACTGTCTGGTCACGTGGAGTGCAACTAAGATCACAATTGTATCTAAAAGTTGGTTTAAATGTTCTGTATTTGCTAGGTCTCGAAGAAACGTGAGTGTTTCTGTTGTCCTTCCGACAAGAGTTGGACAGTCTTCGATTAGGCGAAAGAACAGTGCGTTGATGAGCTCATTTATTTCTGTCTGTGTTTGGGACATTTGGTTTCTCCACACTGTACTCGGGAAGTAGGAGAATTGTTCGGCAATGGCAGTACGCAGTGTTCTTATTGTCTTTTCGTTTTCAGGATCTTAAAGAAAGTCAGTGACATTGGTAAGCCTCCCTACCAATGACGGATATGATCTTAGCACTAGATCAAAATAGGTGACCACATCCTTGGTGATGTCGCTACTGCGGGACACCATAAGTGATTCAGAATAGGGTCTTGGTATGGAATGAGTCGGGATACTGTATTTGCTTCCAATGTAAATGTCCTCGGTCAAAATTTGGCATATTCTTTTTTCATCAAGGCTTAAGTGTGCCTCAGTACAAAGTTCGAATCAACAGATTATGTTGTGGCTTAGACGTTCAATTTTTCTTCTTCACCCTGCAACTAGGATGCACAGAGTGTCCGTTTTTATGTCCTTATTCCCTTTTTTGCTTAGAGGAAGTGTCCAATTTAAGCCACACTTTTGTAAAAGTTTTTTTTGTCTTTGTCTGGCTGGTCATGCATCCTTCTTCCTCATCATGGATCTTGTCTGCATGTGCTGTGGTTCTTCCCAGTCGCTCGTCGATACCTCTCGTTGGGGTGCAGGCAGGGGGTCTTCTCCGATGTAGGGTTTCTGTAATGCATCGCCCGTGGAAGATCTGGAGTCGCTGGAGACATACCTAATATGGTGGCTAGGAACGTCTTCATTGGTCTATGCCTCCTCCAAGATGGCCGCCGGCACGTATTTACGTGTGACTCACCGAGGCTTCGGTGCGTTGTATCTGTTTACTTTGTAAAGTCCCCAACGCTTGTCTCCGAGCTCTCGTGCTATTCGAATTATCTATCCGTTTCCTGTATTCCCTTGCAGTTACTCCTTTTTCTCACTGCGGTTCGAGTCTTCGTGGGTTTATGTCTTGTGGTATTTTTTCCCTGTTAAGTTCACCGAGAGGTAAGCCTTAAACTCCTCTGTATCTGTTCCTCCTTGGCAGTTTCTCCCTTTCCGTTCCATTTTCTTTTCCCTGTACTCCCTCATTATTCTCAATTCTCAGGATTCCCGTCTACCTACCTTCTTGCTCCACGTTCCTTCCGGACGCCTTCGGGCTCCTCTGTCAAGTCAACCGGACGCCTTTGGGCTCATCTGTAAAGTCAACCGTTACTTTTGAATTGCAGTTTCGTATTTTCTCTGTTCCATTCATTGCCGCCGCCTCCGGCGTACAGAGCTGAACTTCTAAATGGACTCCCTTCCCGGAGAATTTCGGAACAGAGTGTCAGCTTCATTGAACTATCTTACCTACCAACTCACTGCCAGATTCTGAAGGAAGGACTCCGTCTTTACAGGGTTTTTTCTCGCCTCACGGCTTTTTCCCTGAAATTGGGGGCTGACTCCCGGGAGGCTCCTGGGGCTTGGTTTCCATCCGGTCACGGTGGCCTCCGGGGAGTCACGTCCGTATTTGCATCAAAAGAAGAGCAAGGAACCTAGGAAGCCTAGACGGAAGGACTCCACCGGAGATTCAGGTGAGGAGGAGTTGGAAAAAAGGGGTACCAAAGGTTCGAGTTCTCACAGTATACAACGCCAAAAAAGAAAGACTATGGCCACTCCTGAACAGGTCCAGGAGATGTGTAATGCGATCCAAGCTCTGCGGATCGACATGCAGAATCTACAGGCAGAGAATCAGACCCTTCGGCAACAGGTGGCTACCAGAGACGAAGGGAGAGGTGAACTACCCCTGATGCCTTTTTCCATGAACAAGTATGATGGCAACCCCAAGGGAATGAAGGAGTTCCTTGATGCCTGTACTGTCTACTTCTCATTCAGAAGGAGGAACTTCGAGTCCGGAAGGTCTCGGGTTGGTTTTCTAATTTCTAATCTGACGGGTAGTGCCTTGAAATGGGCCACTCCCCTTGTTACAGCGGATGACCCTTCCATGAATGACTATGATCTATTTGTTCGTGACTTCAAGGCTAGGTTCGAAAGACCTGAAGTCCAGTACTCAACATATGAAGCCCTATTGGACGTCAAGCAAGGCAACCAAGATGTCCAGTCGTATATTTCACACTTTCAGGGGTTGGCTGCCTTGGCAGGTTGGCCTGATAACGCTCAGCAGATTATCTTCCGTCGAGGGTTGCACAACGACATAAAGGACGAATTGGCACGAGTGGCAAGACCAGAGACCTTGTCTGAATTAGCAACCTTGGTCCTCTGGATAGAATTCCGATTGAATGAGAGACGAAACGAGAGAAAGAAGGGCCGAGGACTTCAATGGAACTACCAAACGGCTCCACAGGCCAAGGATCGTACCTCACCCGAGGAACCAATGCAAATAGGTGCCACAAGAGGCCCCTTGTCTGTAAACGAAAGAAGACGCAGAAGGGAACTTAGTCTGTGTATGTATTGTGGCTCATCAGAACACCAGTTGAAGGACTGCACAGAGACCCCATCTCGGCGTTCGGGAAACGCACAGCCCCGAGTCTATGCAAGGGAGACCACGGGGAAGTTGGCACAAACCCTTGCAAAACCACTAGAACAGGAGAGGACAACCGATTGATGATACTCCAGGTTTTCCTAAGCCCTTCTGCTGGCATCTCTATTCCAGTATTGGCCATGCTGGACTGCGGGGCTGTGGGCAACTTCATTGATGCTTCATGGGCACAGAACAAGGGCATTCCGCTCAAGTCCAAGAGCAGAACCGTTCCAGTGGAAGGGGTGGACGGATGTCCTTTGTCTTCAGGACCAGTTACTACGGAAACTTTGCCTCTACAGGTCACTATGGAAGACCACACAGAAGTGATCATCTTTGATGTCATTAAGGCGGCACACTTCCCTGTCATACTTGGAATCTCCTGGTTAAGACAGCACAATCCTGATTTTGACTGGAGTGCAAATCGCTTGAGCTTTAATTCAGAATATTGTGGTAAGAACTGCATTAAGGAACAGTAGGTAGTGGTAACTGGCTTTCCTGCAACCCAGTCGGCCATTTCCATATCTGCTATACCTAACCAGTACAAGGAATACGAAGAGGTCTTCAAAGATGTGGTACCCAAACTCCTCCCGCCTCACCGTCCCGAAGATTGCAGAATAGATCTCAAGGAGGAAGTGCCCTTACCATTTGGAAGAATGTATCCGTTATCCCAACAGGAGCGGTCAGTCTTGAAGGAATACTTGGATTCCACTCTCGAGAACGGTTTGATAAGGAAGTCTCGATCTTCCGGAGGGGCATCTTTGTTTTTCGTTGCCAAGAAGGGGACCAGGGAGTTACGCCCCTGCATTGACTACAGGGAATTAAACAGGATTACGGTACGTGACCGTTATCCCATGCCCCTCATAAGAGACATCATCGAAGCAGTAAAGGACTCTCAGATCTTCACTAAGATCGATCTACGTGGGGCCTATCATCTTCTCAGAATCCACCCAGGGGACGAGTGGAAGACTGCTTTTCGAACACTGTTGGGATTGTTCGAATATTGTGTGATGCCGTTCGGACTCGTCAACGCCCCAGCGGTGTTCCAAAGGTTCATGGATCACATTTTTTCTGACATGCTAGGTACTTCAGTTGCGGTATACCTAGATGACATTTTGATCTATTCAGCTACTCTTCAGGATCATCGGAACCAAGTTAAGGGAATCCGTAGAACTGGTGCTGTGCAAATAGCTCTTTTGTGTTCAGCAAATCATTTCTCTGTGGTCTCAGACCATTCAATCTTTTCTTTCATTACTTGGGCCTTCTTTAGGGCTTGAAGCAAAGGCTTGGTGTAAGAGCTATAGTCGAAGACCCATGCCCTGACATAGCTGCATAGGCCTAGAAAGCTCTGCATCTGTTTTATCGTGTGTGGCTTAGCCGTGTTCAGTATGGCTTCAGCCCTTTCTGGGGTTACTCTTTTTCCCTCATGTGAGATCAACTGGCCTATGTACAGCACTTCTTGTTGACAATATTGTAACTTTTCCTTGTCAACCTTATATCCTTTCTCAGCCAGTATAGTCAATAGCTGAACCGAATCGTGCCTGCATTGCTCTTCTGTTGTGCTGCAAATTAAGATGTCATCCACATATTGCAGGACGACAATTTTAAGTGCAACATTGCTCAAGTCCATCTGCAGGACTCTGTTAAAATTAGATGGAGACTCACAATACCCCTGGGGTAGTCTCATAGTTTTCAGACGCATCTGTCTGAATGTGAATGACGTCAGATCTTGTGAGTCACGGTGCAACAGGATTGAGAAAAATGAATTTTTCAAGTCAATCACCGTGAAATATTTTGCATCAACAGGTATATTACATAGGATTGTAGCCGGGTTAGGGACTAGAGGGAACTCAGCCTCAACAATATCATTTATTGGCCTCAGATCTTGGATTAAACGCCAAGGCCCTCCCTTTGATTTTTTGATTGGATAAACCACGGTATTGCATGACGACTCTGACGTCACTAAGCTGCCCTGCTCCAACATGGCTGAAATTGTCTTAAAACTCCCCTCATCTGCCTCTCTGGATATGGGATATTGCCCTGCTTTGGGCAGAATTTCTCCTGGTTTCAGTTTAATTCTCACTTCTCCAATCCCTTTCAATAGGCCTACATCATAGGGGCCTGTGGTCCATACTGAGACAGGCACCTGGGCCATGTCATCATCAAAATATTCACGACGGTTTCGTGCCAACATCATTCTCTGAGGCACTTCTCTTTTTATCATTCTTACCCAAAAGGTGAGACTCACTTCCACCATTATCTCTCCCATATCTGCTTGTTCTTCAAACAGATCGTCATCAGTCTATCATCAAGGGAAATACTTGTCCCTTTTCCTCATGCATCAGTATTCTTGGTCTGAACAGGAATTCATCAGGGGTTCTCATGATTCTGTCTGCAAGGCCTGGCAGTCCTGCCATTAGCACACGCATACCATATGCGAATATTTCTGGTTCTAATGGTATAGCCCTCATGGCTATGTGTTCTGAGTATGCCCTAATCATTTCGCATACATTTGAGTAGCGCATTCCTGGAGCGGAACATACTATGGCCTCCTCCGTGAATGAGATTGTCATGTTTAACTTTGTCATTAAATCTTGACCCACAATGTTGACTGGAGTCCGTCGAGAATATAATAAAGGCACATTCATTTCACATTCTCCTATGGAGACTGGAACTGCATTTGTGAAGGGAACACGACTTGTAGCTCCTGTGAAACTCTGAGTATTTATGGCCTTGCCGGACAAGGTTGCACCCGTGTCAACTAAGAAGGAATATTCTTTATCCCCTATATCGACATCTACCCTTGGTTCCCTGTGAGGGTCAGGTGTTACTGATAGGATAGAACACATCAAGGTTCCCAGTGAGCTGTCCTAGTTCATATACAGATTTGGTCCTCTATGTACAAGTGGATTTCCCCCATTCCCATTGTTACTTCCCATTACAGGGTTCGTGGTCTGCCCTGTGCTAATTGTCTGTGACAGTTGCATCGGTGCCTGTTGTGATTCAGCCTGTGGGAAATTCCCCATGCTCTGGGGTTGCACGCCTTGTTGCGCTCCTGGCGCTTGTTGTTGCACCGTGTGATTCAGTGTAATACCCTGCTGTAAAACTGCAGGTGGATTCGCCATGCCTGCTCCGGTCCCTTGGCCGTTTTGCACCATGCCTTGGTTTCTGCATGAGAGAGCTAAGTGCCCTGTCATTCCACATAACCAACATACTGCTAGTGGTCGGATCATTTGCCCATTTGATATATCTTGATTACCATGTTGCACATTTTGAAAGCCTCCTTGATTGTTTTGGAAACCTCCCTTATTGCTCTGCCATCCTCTTCCTCCGAATCCTCTTCTCCTGTGGTAAAACCCTGTATTGCACTGATTATTCTGCTGTGGATTAGTTACCTGTTATATGCTTGTTTCAGCCTCGCTAGTTATCATGGCTCCCTCAAGAGCATATTTTGACAATTTATTCTGCTCCAATTTCGCTTCCTCACCCTTACGTGCAGCTTCCTTCTTGCGATTCTTTTCTTGCAGCAGTCTGCAATAGTGGGCGATGGTCAGCTGTATTTCAGCCCAAGGCTTGGCCTCAATTCCTACCAATTCCTTGAGCTGTTTCTGTACCGGCTCTGGTAGCCCTTGGCACAATATATGGTAGAACTCAGGTATAGATTTCGTCCAAGATTCATGAGTCTCAAGCACCCATGCGTCTTGAAAATTCTGTATATAAATGAACGGATCCTCAGACTCCTTCATTTTTCGCGTCATTATAGCTGCCATATCGGAGGTATCTGGGTATAGCACTCGTAGCGCTTTCCATACTGTGGCTCTACAATTGTTAAATGTAGCTCCGTCTTGCGCAGTATTAATTGTGGTTACACCAGGGTAGCCTGCTCCTGTCCACACATCATCTGCTCTCTCACCAAGTATGGTGATTAGGAGACCTTTGATGTCCCCTATAGCTAGCGTGTTTCCTCCTGTTATGTTTCTTACTCATGTTTCCGGCTCCCGATGTCAGCATTGGAAGCTTGTTTTTCATATTTTCTCGATCCTTATGTGGCCATGGAATATATTGTGGTCTTACTCCCCCTTTCTCGAGCAATGGAAATTGGGATGTATATCTATGGCAGGGGTAATATTCCTGCATCGTCGCCTGCCTGGTAGGGACCTAAGTCTGTCCACGTAGGGTGGTGAAGACACCCCCCTCTGACCGTGTGATATTTCTTCATTCTGGACTGACTGCGTGGCTGATTCTGATGACCTTGGTACAGACTCACTAGGGTCTAACCATCTTATTCCTTTTCCCCTTGGGAGTCATCTTTCGCTCCCTCTCGATTCCTCGTTTTCCTTGCTCTCCTCCCTCTCTGTCTCGGACATTGTCTGTCCCCAATTCGTGCAACTCCTTACGTTGTCTTGGTTGCTACTAATTTCTAATCTGTCCAGGGATAGTTCCCTATCCTCACTACTTCGGGTGACATCCTCAGTGTCGTAGAGCTGGGTGCTCTCCAGGTCCTCATCTTCCCCCGCCCCTTGGGGTGTTTGTTCCAGCCCCATTTCATCAAATATTTTATCAGTCGTTTCTCTGATGCTTCTGGTGTCAAAGTCATCTTCAATATTTGCCCTCGATGTGCCTGGTACTGAATCGAAGGCAGGAAAGAATTCTTCAATGTCTTCCCAATCAACTACTGGAGCGTGTTTTGTAACCTCTCTCCTCAGATATTCAAGATCGCGTGCTCTCTGTCTTCACTTATGTTCTATGTCATCATTGAATTCTGTGTGCTTTTTCGCCTCTTCTCTGACCCTATCTTCTTCCTTTTTCTTTTCATTTCTAGGTTCATCTGCTCTTCGAAATTCCCCAGCTCTTCACCTCTTTATTCTTTTCACTTGTATTCTTTGTTCTTCCTCTAACCTTTGCTGTTTCTGTCTGTATTGATCATTGGCTGCTCTTGGGTTGCGATCAAGCTGTCTTTCTTGCTCTTCGCGATATAGCTGTTCTCGCCTTTGTCTGTCTTTCTTTCTTATTCTTTCATCTCTCAATTCCTTCTCTTTTCCCTTTCCCTGTACATCCTCTATCCTTTCCTTTTGTTTTGCGTCATCAATGCCTTTGCCATCAAGTTTTAATACAATTTTTCCTCCCATCTATTCGTTTTTTGCAAATGCTATCTCATCAGTTCTATCTTCATTTCCCTTCCATCTTTTCCCTTCTCTCTCCTTGTTGAGAGATGCGCTTGTCTGTGCTTGATCCCTTCTTTCGTCATCTTGTCTCCCCTTGTCCCTTGGAACCGTGGAGGTAATATCCTTGTCCTTATCTTTCCCTTGATTTTCGGCACTACTATGCGTAGGTGACTCATATGCGGGATTGCTGTACCACAGGCTGCTTTAAGCTCTCTCAGCGGGTATAATCCCTCATCCTTACTTTCTTCCCCCTTTGTTTCAGATGGGCCGGGTGGCGCGGTAGGCGTCTCATCCCCCTCTGAGCATATATTAAGTATCCAATCTATTGGCGGCTCCTCTCCCTTCTCTTGTTCATACATTTTCCAAAGTTCTAAGATAGCGAGGCGTTTGTCTAACTTCTTGCCCGTATATGTGGCATGCAAATATGTCATCATGTGTTGCAAGACGGCTTTAGATAAGGACCCACCTTGTGGCCATGGCATAAACATTTTGTGGGAGGTCCCCTTAACCCACTCTGTACTGTATTTCTTCAGTTTGGGTGCGTGTTTAGGCAACTGTTTGCATAAGTGTGTTAATGGAGTTATGTCCTCCATGCTCAAATCTGTTCCCTTTCCTCTTATTTAACACTTGTCAATAATTTCGCGTGACTTAAACAGTCCCAACAATATGAGCAAGCACCAAACACCGCAAGCTCCAATCCCGATTTTTCACAAAATTTTATTTCTTCTATTTTACTCAAAAAACATCGATTTGTATGCGATTTTATCTCAGCTATTCAATCGTGTAAAATTTAAATCAGTTTTCTCAAAGAAAGTTTATTGATGTATGATATCACAACAAAAAACATGTAAGACAGACACTTGACAGACTAGACGAACACCAGCTGGTCACAGGTATCTCTGCCTCTAATCATTACCCCTTCATGGAGTCTAACTGTACCCCTTTCACAGCGTTTTTAATCGTTGTGGTAGTCTAATCATTCCCCCTTTAGCTGGGACTCTGGGTACACGTTTCTTCTAGCCACTATATTAAAGCATAGGAATAAGGTGAATCCTCTCACTTCTCGGGCGTCCTCCCCGGTAACCTCTCTCTTCTCAGGTGTCCTCCCCGGTAACCTTTATTTACTTAATTATTCTCGAGTCATTATCCCCTTATGTATATACATTCTTCTCTACTTCTAACTATATTTTGTTTTCCCACCTCCCTCTGTTACCATTTCCCTTTACTTGTTTTAAGGCATGCATTTTTGCCAAAACATTCAATCTTTTTTACTCACCATTTGCATATTTCTTCTCTGGACCCTCGGGATCACCGCCTTCGTTACTGCCTTCTTTGGCTTTTCACCTGCTCAGCTGCCTGCAGGAATGGGAAAGGATAGCGTGGGGAACACGGGTCCCTTCAGGCCCTGGTCTGCAGTTTTTCTTACACTACCACTGTCTACGGGGAGCTTCACGGTCTACTCAGCCGAATGGCAGAGGACTTGTGATATTGCAGAAAACCTAGAGTTACTTTATGTCGACGGTCAATAGGTGTCTTATTTTAATCAATAATCGATAATCGATAACCATCAATCTCTGCTACCAAGTGTACTCCGGAGACCCCTGGCCAGCCCATAGAGCCGAGGTTAGCTCCAAAGTACTTAAAGACGAGATAGCTGCACCTTTGAGATGGATGGGGGTGCAGATGTATAACTCCAACTCCAATCAATAAGGACAACTCAATGGTTTGTCAAAGGAAGTCCGTTTAATGACAAGTACAAAAAACGGGGAGTCACAGGAATCAGCAGTGATGCGATCGTCCTTCTTGCTTCAACTCCCATGAACTTCATAAAAAACATAACATTTATACTCAAAACGCTTCATAATAACACTCAAAAGTTTAACATGCAATTCTATTGGTTAGGAAAAGGTAACTTTAATATAGGTACTATATCTGTATATGGTAACGGAGTGATGGGATTGGGTAACCACTGTCAGGTGGGCATCTAAGCCCTACCTTCAAAAATGACTACTGTAGACGTCCCTAAAAGTACGACGTCTCATTGGTTCTACTAACTATAGGACCCTAGATTATTTGGTCCATTGTGATTGGGTTGGCACCAACCCCATGCATAATCTTCCACTTCACTTAGCAGCACAAAGAATGGTCAACCAGGTGCAGAGTGCCCCTTAGTTACCGGACGTTTCTCCAATTATGGTTACAATCAATCATCGCTTCAGCAACTATGTGTCAATTATTTCACTGTGGCTGGCCTCGAAACTGCATCTTCTGTCTGGGAAAGTTCTGATATCTCTGCCTGGGCGGATGCCAAGCATAGGTGTGAACCAGTGCTTCTTCTCGCTCGGCTGGTCACGTGATTCCCACACCATGAATTTGTCTCGTTTCTCTCAATTTTTTTATTTGATTCTTATTTAGCTTGCCACCTGCCTACGCCTCCTTATCTCAACCTTTCAGAGACAGAATATTCTGTTCTAAGTTTCAATTATATGTAGCTACTGTTCCTCTTCTATTAGCTTGACCTTGGCTCTTCTGGCATGAGTTGCTCCTGCCGAGTTTCGATTCAGCCGTCTCTTCTCGTTTTGCTAGAATATGAATTTCTGCTCATTGGACCTTTAGTAAGCTGAGTTGATTCTACTTCGTTTGCAAAGTGGAATATACTTATACTAACGTCCTTCGTTTGTGGTAGATGTATGTATAATGGTGCATGCCGCGCTATTCTTCTACTTAGCATAGCAACCTGTACTGTTTTCTTTGCTTTCTTGCAGTTCCAGGTATATGTACAGGTGTAAACTGATCGACTGTATTCATTTTGCTTACAGTTTAACTCTGGTGTATCTTTTGATAGCATTCTTTCACGTTAGGTTCACAATCTCTTTTCTCATGGCGTTTTGTCCCTTTGTGTCATTCTCTGGTCATCATTTCTTCTATCTGTGAGTCTGTCCGGGTCCTCGTGACGTCACCATTCGTCTTCCATTAAGAGCTTTTTGGTTTCTTCCGGGACTGTACTTAGGCAACTGTCATTTCGTCTCATTTGCTGGTAGGGTTTTCTTAATGGATACCTTACTGTCCATAGTTTTCTGGGAATTGGTACTTCAATAGGTGTTGCTCTACTGATAGGTACTGGGCATTGCCCCAATGCGGCTCTCTGCTGGTTTATTTGCTCATCCTACGTCACATATTTTGGTGTGAACGTTCCTGGTACTTCAAAATGAACGACTGGAGTGCAGGCTTTATTTGGGACCTCCTATACAACACACTCTCAAAAACAAGACAGAGGATCTTGAAGAGGATTCTCAGTTGTTCTGGTAACCAATGAAGCGTTCTGCAAAAGGAACACAATGTGGCAATTTTAAACAGATTGAAAAGAAGTCTAATGGCTGCATTTTGGGGAAACCGAAGAAGGATTATCCGGCCAGTCGGAATTCCGGCAAGAATGGCGTTACAGCAGTCGTGTTTGGAGTTTATTTGTACTCCAACAATAGTTGATCGATCTTTCTCAGCAATGAGAGGGAGATTAAGTCGTAATAGCCTGAGTCCATAATCGATCGACTTTAGTACCTCCCTAACCTGCAGGTTGCAATTTCAATTTCACTTCCAAATGCATCCAAGATGTTTAACTTTAGATGGAAACTGAGTAGGCACCTCAGGGCAGGAAACAGATGGTATTTGGGGCCAAGCAAGATAACATCAGTTTTAGTAGGATTTAACTGCGACCTTGCTATCATGCTTACATGTTACCCTTGTTGAAAGTCTTTATGATGTTAAAAGGCACTCATATTCTTAAACTGCATAAATATGACGCATACCAAATTTCTAGGACTGCACGTTTTTTCCAGACCGTTGTTTGTGTTTTAACAGGATGGTGTGGCAATTTTCTATTTTCATAGATTAGGTTAACGCAGTGCAATAATTAAAGGAATTCACTATTCCTGTATGGGAATTAGGAACATGCTTGGAATGGCATTGAGAAAGGAATCTCCTTCAGCCCCTGGACTATTCTGTTCTTTGCATCCTAGCACTTGTAGTTGTGCATTTCTCATACACCAGCATGCAAACAAATAAACAAGGACCATGTAAATTATTGACACATGACATGGGACAGTGTAAAATGGCTGCCATGTTTTCCTATTGAATATTGATTTAGCCAGTGCATGTGTTCCTGAAAAGAAGGATATTTTCAGGAGGGCACAACTACAAATATTTTATAATACTTCTTAAACATAAAAACGATATTACATGTAAATCCATGTGTTATGATATGTTATAAGTCATTTATAACGCGCTTATATACAAGTGTTTCGAGACATGACAAGATAAGGAAGGGGTGACAAAGGGACGACAAAACAAATGATTCAGATTATGTGCAAGTGCAAAGGGGAAGGGAGGAGAGAAGTGCCAGAGGACGCAGGGGGTAGAGTGCAATATGCAAGCTCAAGTAAGTGCCGCCGGGGTGGTCGGCTCTAGGTAAGTGCAAGAAGGCAGGGGAATGTAGGGTTGCAGATACAGTCCCTAAGTGCGCAATAGGCTAGGAGGCAGTGCATGGGGCTGCTGGTCCTGAGGGAGCCTGGTGCCCACTAAGGTTCAGAGGGTGGCTAGGTACCCAGACAGGTACATCAGCAGGGAGTAAGACAGCAGAATGAAAAGGGAGGTCTTGAGTTGCTTGCGGAACCTTAGGTGGTCCTGCTTGAGTTTGAGAGAGGCAGGGAGGCTGTTCCAGAGAGACAGCTCCACTTCCCACACCAGCAGGTAAGATAATCCAATAGGCTTGGTGCTTGCCTCGTGCAAATGTGTCCATACTGCATATGACAGGACAGCAGCCCTTCCCCATTCCAAGGTCAATACATTGAATATCATTAAATGGATACCAATGACACCTATCATTACAGCGCTTAGAAGTGGTAGTGCTCTATTATAGAGCATGAGATGAAAGGTTACATTATATGCAGCCAGCACTTTAAATGATCTGTCACATATGTTAACTTTGTGGCACCATGATTGAATTAGAACATCCACGCACAAAAGCCTCCAAAACCTCTTTGCGTTGAGGAACAACCGCTTAATGTACATGTGGCTCGATGTGCATGGCAGGCTGTGCCTGTGCAAAGGAAGCACCCTGGCATGTCGTGCACATGGGCACAAATGCTGTTCTTTACATATGATGATTATATAACTGGCATAAGATGGAAGCACCTATCCATATAGGGCGCTACTGGCATATTGAGGCAATGGCCCTCCCTATGAAGGTGCTGCTTGATATGACGTTATCATTTTATGACTACAGACATGGCATATCAAACTCTGGTTAATGTATATCTGTAAAACAAAAAAAGTTTGTCTTCTTGAGAAACCACTTATTATGTCATCCTTTAATGATTAATGTCACATTAGTGATGCCATTAAGGTCAAAGATAACGTGGCGTAACGTCCTGCAATGTAATTTAGGTCCCAGGCCATTCAATATCACTTCCTGTGATGTCATCAGGTAAGTGATGTCATTTCCGCCATCACTGACAGCCAAGACAGGCTTTAAAGACATCTCCAGGAATTTCAGATGGATACAGATATTCAATGCAATGGCATGGTGGTTGGAGAACGGTGGTGGTGGTTGGAGATCGGTGGTTGTAGTTGGAGATCGGCAGTGGTGGCTGGAGATCGGCAGTGGTGGCTGGAGATTGGCAGTGGTGGCTGGAGATCGGCGGTGGTGGCTGGACATCGGCAGTGGTGGCTGGACATCGGCAGTGGTGGTTGGCGATTGGCGGTGGTGGCTGGAGATCGGCAGTGGTGGTTGGAGATCAGCAGCAGTGGTGGCTGGAGATCGGCAGTGGTGGCTGGAGATCGGCATTGGTGGTTGGAGATCGGTGGTGGTGGCTGTAGATCGGCAGTGGTGGGTGGAGATCGGCAGTGGTGGCTGGAGATCGGCAGTGGTGGTTGGAGATCGGTGGTGGTGGCTGTAGATCAGCAGTGGTGGGTGGAGATCGGCAGTGGTGGTTGGAGATCGGCAGTGGTGGCTGGAGATCAGCAGTGGTGGCTGGAGATCGGCAGTGGTGGCTGGAGATCGGCGATGGTGGCTGGAGATCGGCAGTGGTGGTTGGAGATTGGCAGTGGTGGTTGGAGATGGGCAGTGGTGGCTGGAGATGGGCAGTGGTGGCTGGAGATGGGCGGTGGTGGCTGGAGATTGGCTGTGATGGCTGGAGATTGGCGGTGGTGGTTGGAGGTCGCGGTGGTGGCTGGAGATCGGCGGTGAGGGCAGGAGAGCTTTGATAATACATCTCAACTCACACGCTTTAAATGGGTGTCACTCATCTCAGAGTCCGTTCACTCGCATTCCTTCTCCATGGATTTCAATGGGCTCTTACCCACTAAAGACAAAATTATCTATTTTCATCTGCCCTGGTGAGTCAAAATATTGAGAGGAGGTGCGTATCGGGGATACATTTAGCCAGGTTGGGGTGGAGGCCTAGCCTATGGATAGATTTAAATACAAGAAGAAACAAAATGATTGGGGTAATATTGGCATCACTATCTACACCTAGAATGCAGAGGCCCACCGGGAAAACTCCAGAGTTCCCTATAGGCCAGTCCATCCCTTCCCATGGTTCAGAGGCCTATCGGGTAATCTCCAGAGTTCCCTATAGGCCAGCCACTCCTGCCCAGGGTGCAGAGCGCTACTGGGAAATCTCCAGAGTTCCCTATAGGCCAGCCACTCCTGCCCAGGGTGAAGAGCCCTACTGGGAAATCTCCAGAGTTCCCTATAGGCCAGCCACTCCTGCCCAGGGTGCAGAGCCCTACTGGGAAATCTCCATTCCCTATAGACCAGCCACTCCTGCCCAGCGTTCAGAGGCCCACTGGGAAATACCCAGAGTTCCCTGCAGGCCAGGCCACACTTGACACCATGTCAAGGCGCCGAGCTGAGGCCGACCAGGATCATTGAAGAATGTGGAGGGTACATTGCAAAATCTTGTTGAGAGTAGCAAAGTAGAAATAGGGAGAGCCCTACTGTGAGGCTGGGGGTGTAATGCAGCGTCCCGAAGATAGCGTTTCCAGTGAGTGTTTGGCAGTTTGAAGATGGGGATGGATATTACAAATGGAAGCCACAACAGTGGATGTGATGAAATGCTGAAGTTGCTATCGGGGATGTCTCAGATTGCCAGCCTGTGGCCATTGGCTAAGGAGGTCTGGTGAAAGGCCATAGGGGAGGTGAATATGGAGCCAGGTGTTGTCACCCACTTCAAGATGCAAGGCCTGGGGGTCTTATAGGGAGGACCCTAGCCAGAAGTTGTTCACTCAGGCTTCCGATCGCAGTTCACAGATGTGGTGTGGCTGCCACCAGCTGGCAAGCACATCGCCCCAGAGCTTCTGCACATCTGTGGAACATGGACTGAATTTAAGGTGAGGACCAGCATGAACTAGACCCCGTCCGAGGAACACAGAAAGAGAAAATCACACATTTGTGCAAAGCCTCGCGTAGAGCACGGGCCCACGGGAAGGGTTTGTAGCCACACACAGGGTAGCCCAGGAGGAGCAGAGGTATGGGTGTTTGCATAAGGAGACTGTGCATGGTTGGGAAAGGCTGGAGAGAGGAGAAGCAGGAGGAGAGGGGGTAGATTGAGATAGCAGAGAGGGCCGGTGAAAGGAGGAGCAGAGGGGGTGGAGGAGAGAGTAAGATCAGAAGAGGAGGTCGTGAAAAGAGGAGCAGAGGATGTTTTAGAGTGTCAGGTGAGCCGTAACACGCACAGGGACAGTCCTTCTACCTATTCCTAGATGCGCAGAACCTAGGAATCCTGAGGAGATGAAGGGGGTGGTAGAATAGAACCTGGAATCATCAGTCAGACAAGAGCACTGTAGTGCTATAGACAGCAACCGGTGAGGAAACCTTCCTCACAGGCGAAGGCCTTACACCCTAGAATCATCAGCCAGACAAGAGCACTGTAGTGCAATAGACAGCAACCAGTGAGGAAACCTTCCTCACAGGCGAAGGCCTTACACCCTGGAATCATCAGCCAGACAAGAGCACTGTAGTGCTATAGACAGCAACCGGTGAGGAAACCTTCCTCACAGGCAAAGGCCTTACACCCTGGAATCATCAGCCAGACAAGAGCACTGTAGTGCAATAGGCAGCAACCGGTGAGGAAACCTTCCTCACAGGCGAAGGCCTTACACCCTGGAATCATCAACCAGACAAGAGCACTGTAGTGCAATAGGCAGCAACCAGTGAGGAAACCTTCCTCACAGGCGAAGGCCTTACACCCTGGAATCATCAGCCAGACAAGAGCACTGTAGTGCAATAGGCAGCAACCAGTGAGGAAACCTTCCTCACAGGCGAAGGCCTTACTCCCTGGAATCATCAGCCAGACAAGAGCACTGTAGTGCAATAGGCAGCAACCGGTGAGGAAACCTTCCTCACAGGCGAAGGCCTTACACCCTAGAATCATCAGCCAGACAAGATCACTGTAGTGCAATAGACAGCAACCAGTGAGGAAACCTTCCTCACAGGCGAAGGCCTTACACCCTGGAATCATCAGCCAGACAAGAGCACTGTAGTGCAATAGGCAGCAACCGGTAAGGAAACCTTCCTCTCAGGCGAAGGCCTTACACCCTGGAATCATCAGCCAGACAAGAGTACTGTAGTGCAATAGGCAGCAACCGGTGAGGAAACCTTCCTCACAGGCGAAGGCCTTACACCCTAGAATCATCAGCCAGACAAGAGCACTGTAGTGCAATAGACAGCAACCGGTGAGGAAACCTTCCTCACAGGCGAAGGCCTTACATCCTGGAATCATCAGCCAGACAAGAGCACTGTAGTGCTATAGACAGCAACCGGTGAGGAAACCTTCCTCACAGTCGAAGGCCTTACATCCTGGAATCATCAGCCAGACAAGAGCACTGTAGTGCTATAGACAGCAACCGGTGACGAAACCTTCCTCACAGGCGAAGGCCTTACACCATAGAATCATCAGCCAGACAAGAGCACTGTAGTGCTATAGACAGCAACCGGTGAGGAAACCTTCCTCACAGGCGAAGGCCTTACACCCTAGAATCATCAGCCAGACAAGATCACTGTAGTGCAATAGACAGCAACCGGTGAGGAAACCTTCCTCACAGGCGAAGGCCTTACACCCTGGAATCATCAGCCAGACAAGAGCACTGTAGTGCTATAGACAGCAACCGGTGAGGAAACCTTCCTCACAGGCAAAGGCCTTACACCCTAGAATCATCAGCCAGACAAGAGCACTGTAGTGCAATAGGCAGCAACCGGTGAGGAAACCTTCCTCACAGGCGAAGGCCTTACACCCTGGAATCATCAGCCAGACAAGAGCACTCTAGTGCAATAGGCAGCAACCGGTGAGGAAACCTTCCTCACAGGCGAAGGCCTTACACCCTGGAATCATCAGCCAGACAAGAGCACTGTAGTGCAATAGGCAGCAACCGGTGAGGAAACCTTCCTCACAGGGGAAGGCCTTACACCCTAGAATCATCAGCCAGACAAGATCACTGTAGTGCAATAGACAGCAACCAGTGAGGAAACCTTCCTCACAGACGAAGGCCTTACACCCTGGAATCATCAGCCAGACAAGAGCACTGTAGTGCAATAGGCAGCAACCAGTGAGGAAACCTTCCTCACAGGCGAAGGCCTTACACCCTGGAATCATCAGCCAGACAAGAGCACTGTAGTGCAATAGGCAGCAACCAGTGAGGAAACCTTCCTCACAGGCGAAGGCCTTACACCCTGGAATCATCAGCCAGACAAGAGCACTGTAGTGCAATAGGCAGCAACCAGTGAGGAAACCTTCCTCACAGGCGAAGGCCTTACACCCTGGAATCATCAGCCAGACAAGAGCACTGTAGTGCAATAGACAGCAACCAGTGAGGAAACCTTCCTCACAGGCGAAGGCCTTAAACCCTGGAATCATCAGCCAGACAAGAGCACTGTAGTGCAATAGGCAGCAACCGGTTAGCAGACCTTCCTCACAGGAAAAGGCCTTACACCCTGGAATCATCAGCCAGACAAGATCACTGTAGTGCAATAGACAGCAACCAGTGAGGAAACCTTCCTCACAGGCGAAGGCCTTACACCCTGGAATCATCAGCCAGACAAGATCACTGTAGTGCAATAGACAGCAACCAGTGAGGAAACCTTCCTCACAGGCGAAGGCCTTACACCCTGGAATCATCAGCCAGACAAGAGCACTGTAGTGCAATAGGCAGCAACCGGTGAGCAGACCTTCCTCACAGGAAACGGCCTTACGCCCTGGAATCATCAGCCAGACAAGATCACTGTAGTGCAATAGACAGCAACCAGTGAGGAAACCTTCCTCACAGGCGAAGGCCTTACACCCTGGAATCATCAGCCAGACAAGAGCACTGTAGTGCAATAGGCAGCAACCGGTGAGGAAACCTTCCTCACAGGCGAAGGCTTACACCCTAGAATCATCAGCCAGACAAGAGCACTGTAGTGCAATAGGCAGCAACCAGTGAGGAAACCTTCCTCACAGGCGAAGGCCTTACACCCTGGAATCATCAGCCAGACAAGAGTACTGTAGTGCAATAGGCAGCAACCAGTGAGGAAACCTTCCTCACAGGCAAAGGCCTTACACCCTGGAATCATCAGCCAGACAAGAGCACTGTAGTGCAATAGACAGCAACCGGTGAGGAAACCTTCCTCACAGGCGAAGGCCTTACACCCTGGAATCATCAGCCAGACAAGAGCACTGTAGTGCTATAGACAGCAACCGGTGAGGAAACCTTCCTCACAGGCAAAGGCCTTACACCCTAGAATCATCAGCCAGACAAGAGCACTGTAGTGCTATAGACAGCAACCGGTGAGGAAACCTTCCTCACAGGCGAAGGCCTTACACCCTAGAATCATCAGCCAGGCAAGATCACTGTAGTGCAATAGACAGCAACCGGTGAGGAAACCTTCCTCACAGGCAAAGGCCTTACACCCTGGAATCATCAGCCAGACAAGAGCACTGTAGTGCTATAGACAGCAACCGGTGAGGAAACCTTCCTCACAGGCAAAGGCCTTACACCCTAGAATCATCAGCCAGACAAGAGCACTGTAGTGCTATAGACAGCAACCGGTGAGGAAACCTTCATCACAGACAAAGGCCTTACACCCTAGAATCATCAGCCAGACAAGAGCACTGTAGTGCTATAGACAGCAACCGGTGAGGAAACCTTCCTCACAGGCGAAGGCCTTACACCCTAGAATCATCAGCCAGACAAGATCACTGTAGTGCAATAGACAGCAACCAGTGAGGAAACCTTCCTCACAGGCGAAGGCCTTACACCCTGGAATCATCAGCCAGACAAGAGCACTGTAGTGCAATAGGCAGCAACCAGTGAGGAAACCTTCCTCACAGACGAAGGCCTTACACCCTGGAATCATCAGCCAGACAAGAGTACTGTAGTGCAATAGGCAGCAACCAGTGAGGAAACCTTCCTCACAGGCGAAGGCCTTACACCCTGGAATCATCAGCCAGACAAGAGCACTGTAGTGCAATAGACAGCAACCAGTGAGGAAACCTTCCTCACAGGCGAAGGCCTTACACCCTGGAATCATCAGCCAGACAAGAGCACTGTAGTGCAATAGGCAGCAACCGGTTAGCAGACCTTCCTCACAGGAAAAGGCCTTACACCCTGGAATCATCAGCCAGACAAGATCACTGTAGTGCAATAGACAGCAACCAGTGAGGAAACCTTCCTCACAGGCGAAGGCCTTACACCCTGGAATCATCAGCCAGACAAGATCACTGTAGTGCAATAGACAGCAACCAGTGAGGAAACCTTCCTCACAGGCGAAGGCCTTACACCCTGGAATCATCAGCCAGACAAGAGCACTGTAGTGCAATAGGCAGCAACCGGTGAGCAGACCTTCCTCACAGGAAAAGGCCTTACGCCCTGGAATCATCAGCCAGACAAGATCACTGTAGTGCAATAGACAGCAACCAGTGAGGAAACCTTCCTCACAGGCGAAGGCCTTACACCCTGGAATCATCAGCCAGACAAGAGCACTGTAGTGCAATAGGAAGCAACCGGTGAGCAGACCTTCCTCACAGGAAAAGGCCTTACACCCTGGAATCATCAGCCAGACAAGAGCACTGTAGTGCAATAGGCAGCAACCGGTGAGCAGACCTTCCTCACAGGAAAAGGCCTTACACCCTGGAATCATCAGCCAGACAAGATCACTGTAGTGCAATAGACAGCAACCAGTGAGGAAACCTTCCTCACAGGCGAAGGCCTTACACCCTGGAATCATCAGCCAGACAAGAGCACTGTAGTGCAATAGGCAGCAACCGGTGAGCAGACCTTCCTCACAGGAAAAGGCCTTATGCCCTGGAATCATCAGCCAGACAAGATCACTGTAGTGCAATAGACAGCAACCAGTGAGGAAACCTTCCTCACAGGCGAAGGCCTTACACCCTGGAATCATCAGCCAGACAAGAGCACTGTAGTGCAATAGACAGCAACCGGTGAGGAAACCTTCATCACAGGCAAAGCCCTTACACCCTTGATCGATGCCTTCTTGCGTACTGCTCGAGTCTTGAATAAGGCTGCATGAATCTCTTCCGACTCCAGCGTGCGTTCAAGTACCGGGAAGCAAAGGTCCAGGAATCCAGGAAATAACAGGGTGCGCAACTAGCACACAAGTCCAGGAATCAAGAAAGGGAGGAAGGGACTAGAATTGGGTTAGGGTGGAAGAAGCAAGAGAATAATACCCCGAGCTACGGAGTACACGTCTGGTCGCTACTTCGCAATAGCATTGAGACGCCCGGGCCCGCGGGGGGTGGCATATTTATGGAACGTACTACATGCGCCGTGAAGGCTGGTGCGAGGCGTGTCACGTGATACGGCCATGTTGGGAGAAACAATGAATGCAAACCCCGCCGTGATAAGGACCAGGAAGTCCAGAAGGGGCGCGTTCTGTGGGTCATGACATTCTGTTGTGTTTGCTCTTCCTGTCCCCTATCCTGCCACTGTAGGATGATCTTGGACCGTGGAATCCTGCACATGGCGCTCTCATCTATGATGGAAAGAGGGCAGGTGCAGCAGGCCAGAAAGCAGCTGGGTAGCGCCACAGCCGCCGGGAGTTTGTAATGCTAGCAAACACATGTCCACGCTACCCTAGTCCTGCTTCTACCCCCCCAAGCACACTTTATGCCCTGTTTCCCAGTCTTCTTCCCCTGCAGGCTACGGTCTTGCTACCCCAGTTGGTGGCTCAACCATGCCATCTGTTATTTCAGCACTCTGAGATCCATGGGTGTGTGGCGCTATTTAAGAAATAGATATTATTATTATTATTATTCTTATTATTAATACACCATTTTGTCAGACAGGGTAGCGGTACCCTAAGACCACGATGGTGGTAACTGGAGCCGTATAAAAGCTTTCTATCATAACAGGAAGAGCTGTGGTTTAAAAAAAGGGGGTTCACAAAAAAGGGTCAAATGAACAGGTGCGTTCATTCTTTCTTTTTTGCTCGAATCATTGTGGCACACAGTTTTCGACTCCATTTTCCCTGAAAAGATTAGAGCCAAAAAATGTGGCAAAAATAAATTGAAAATAAATAAACAATCAATAGACGTACAACCAAAAATACACGGGTGACCAGGCACAGGTGAATTGTTGGCATGTTGCAATGACAGTCGACATGATATGACATATATTTTATTGATATGACGCCTATACACAAGTGTTTCAAGGCGCGACGAGGCGATGGAGAGTAACAAGAGAGAACAAGACAGCGATCCTACTAGGCCAAGTGACATTGAGATCGCGCAAGTGCAGGGGCGAGGTAAGGGGAGAAATGCCAGGGGAAGGGTAGGAGGAGCAAGTGCAAGACATAAGATCAAACATTGAAAAACAGGAAGTGCGGCTAGCAGGTGGGAACAGGAAGTGCAGCCAGCATGTGGGAACAGGAAGTGCAGCCAGCAGGTGGGAACGGGAAGTGCGGCCAGCAGGTGGGAACAGGAAGTGCAGCCAGCAGGTGGGAACGGGAAGTGCAGCCAGCAGGTGGGAACAGGAAGTGCAGCCAGCATGTGGGAACAGGAAGTGCAGCCAGCAGGTGGGAACAGGAAGTGCAGCCAGCATGTGGGAACAGGGAGTGCAGCCAGCAGGTGGGAACGGGAAGTGCGGCCAGCAGGTGGGAACAGGAAGTCCAGCCAGCAGGTGGGAACGGGAAGTGCAGCCAGCATGTGGGAACAGGAAGTGCAGCCAGCAGGTGGGAACAGGAAGTGCGGCCAGCATGTGGGAACAGGAAGTGCGGCCAGCATGTGGGAACAGGAAGTGCAGCCAGCAGGTGGGAACAGGAAGTGCAGCCAGCATGTGGGAACAGGAAGTGCAGCCAGCAGGTGGGAACGGGAAGTGCAGCCAGCAGGTGGGAACAGGAAGTGTGGCCAGCATGTGGCAACAGGAAGTGTGGCCAGCAGGTGACAACATGAAGTGCGGCTAGCAGGTGGGAACATGAAGTGCAGCCAGCAGGTGGGAACGGGAAGTGCGGCCAGCAGGTGGGAACAGGAAGTCCAGCCAGCATGTGGGAACACGAAGTGTGGCCAGCATGTGGCAACAGGAAGTGTGGCCAGCAGGTGGGAACAGGAAGTGCGGCCAGCATGTGGCAACAGGAAGTGCAGCCAGCAGGTGGGAACAGGAAGTGCAGCCAGCAGGTGGGAACAGGAAGTGCAGCCAGCATGTGGCAACAGGAAGTGTGGCCAGCATGTGGCAACAGGAAGTGTGGCCAGCAGGTGACAACATGAAGTGCGGCTAGCAGGTGGGAACATGAAGTGCAGCCAGCAGGTGGGAACGGGAAGTGCGGCCAGCAGGTGGGAACAGGAAGTGCAGCCAGCATGTGGGAACAGGAAGTGCGGCTAGCAGGTGGGAACAGGAAGTGCGGCCAGCATGTGGGAACATGAAGTGCGGCCAGCAGATGGGAACAGGAAGTGCAGCCAGCATGTGGCAACAGGAAGTGTGGCCAGCATGTGGGAACAGGAAGTGCAGCCAGCATTTGGCAAAAGGAAGTGTGGCCAGCATGTGGGAACAGGAAGTGCAGCCAGCATGTGGCAACAGGAAGTGTGGCCAGCAGGTGGGAACAGGAAGTGCAGCCAGCATGTGGCAACAGGAAGTGTGGCCAGCAGGTGACAACAGGAAGTGCGGCCAGCAGGTGACAACAGGAAGTGCGGCCAGCAGGTGGGAACAGGAAGTGTGGCCAGCATGTGGACCCACACCTATAATGGGAGAGTGATACGCCAAGTACCAAAATACTGCATGAATAGAGGCCCCCGTCAGCCCCCCCCCGCCCAGACATGTAAATAAGAGTGACCCACACCAGCTCAGCCTGAGCCTTGATGCAAGCGCTCGTTCTGCAGCTACATAGGCAGGAGAACTGTATATACCCCTATATCTTGTATGAGTAACAAGCATCCTGCTGTCCAGTTACATAGGAGCTAAGGGCGTCTGTTTCTCCTGAATTCCCATAAGAAATCATTTTAGCTCCGCCTACTCCCACTGTTCATTTAATGGGGTTATGAAGTTGAGGGGCAAACCATCACATGAATGTGAAACGTAAGCACAACTTGATGTATGAACATTGTCAATCTTGTAAGAGGCTCATTATAGGAAACACATGATTCTTTACCTGAAAGAATTCAATTGTACTCGTCTTGACTCCTGATGAAGACCTGGGCCATACAGGGGTCGAAACGTGCATCTATGCATTCACTGAATGAATTCCCCCTCCCAACTTGGGCGTTGGCCATAGGAATGTTATGTTTATGCACAATTCTAAACTTGTTACTTAATCGTATTTGTGTATTTTAGAAAAAATACTGTGTTACTTTTGGTTTAAATTTAAAGGGCCTGGCTAAAACCATTACATGTTTTTTAAAATGCAAAATATTGTCGTAAAATGAGGATCGACGGCGTTTGCCCCGCGGCATGGGCTTTAATCCAAGTCTCTGCAAACATCAATTAAGTCCAATAACAGAGCAGTTGGCACGGGTTACGTGTACTTATGTGCCCCGGGCTTCACGCCAGTCTACTTGGGCAAGGTGATTCTCGTGGGATAGCGGGCCTCTGTCACGTGATCCAGCGACGCAGACTGAGTCTGTATCCGGTCTGAAATCCTGGCTTCATCACTAGCTAAAGTGTGTGATCCTGGGTTAATCATACTATCTATCAAGGAGTAATGCACAGTGTCCGCAGTTCAGACATAGCCTTGATGGTGGTTGCAATGGTCTATACTAGTGGTGCTCTTTGTAAAACAATAGTTTGAATGTATATATTTCATAGCAATTGTTCGTCTCGTGGCACCCGCATGGTAACCTCCTCCAGCGTAACACTGCATGATGCTCTGTGGTATGAAAGACTGAATGTACTCCCTGTGGTGTCAGTTTCTGTGATGCCACTTAGGGTGATGTCAGTTCATATGCAAATTAGGTCGCGTGCACATCTTGTGCAGCACATGGCTTTGCAGATGCCAGGGTTCCACTTTCTCTGCGATAAAAGCAGAGGTGGGCAAGGCAGGTGGCGTGGCAGGCATGGGCCCGGTTTATATGTATAGGCTGAAAGACACAGGCTACCTGAATCCTTCTGATCAAAATGGCTTCTTGGTGCAGGGGAGAGTCAACTAGAGGCAGTGCCCGCTTCAGTCCAGCTAGTTTTCAGCTTCTTTTTTCTGCCAAATGTACAGGTAGAGCTGCCAAGTGTCCACAGCCGTTGGTGGCACATTGAGCCAGTTCTGGGGGTATTAACCAGGCCATTTGGAGGAAAGCACAGGTGCAACGTACTCGTCTTGGAAGCAAGGTGACGCAAAGCAGCAGAAGTTAGAATCCTGGATCTGCGCTTAGGAACCAAACTCAGGTATGGTATTAGGCGCGTATAAAAAAACAATTAAATAAAATTAAATAAATAGTAGAGGAAAAAGGTGAAATATATGCAGTGGTGGAAGAGGAGAGAGTATACAGGTGGTACTCTGGCTGCATCCAAAAAGGAGGGTGTGGACAGGCAGGAGCAGGGGGGCTTTCACGAGACAGTGCCTGGAGTAATAAACAAGGCACTAGATTCATCCTTGAGATAAATACCCAAACAATATATGCATAAATGGAAATGTTTGATCCAACTGTTGAAGCAAAATAAATAAGATACACTTTGGCAACACGGGTCTCTTTAGAGCACGTGTATTAGTGTTAACTCTGAGACATCATTTACACTAAAAAACACAATTGCCAACATAGCGTAAACATATTGGGATGGGCTTAAAATGAGAACTGCACAGGGCTCCAAACAGTGTCAGTGGGTAAACATGACGTTTTCCTGCATGCACTGTGCAAGACGTCCATCCAGGACCGACTATGCTTCCACTTTATTTTCACTTTATTACTGTATCCTTGTCTTAAATAAATGGAATTTATAAATACCACGAATTGAGGAAAACAGAAATTCAGTACTTTCGGCAGGATCATAATCATCTTCAACAACTCAATACACTTAGAAGTTGCTTGTAATCATCTGGTGCAGCCACTCGTTTATTATTTATTTATTTATTGTGTTTGTTACACACCCAAACGCAAGGGTATCACAGCGTTGGTTACTTAAGAGCTTGTCTTTTTACAATCTTAGGAGGCTGCTTACATACAAACATTCAGTTACAACAGATTCAGAGACATTGATGGCTTTGGTTAGGATCTGCGTCGGATTTGTTAAATAGCCAGGTGCTGATCATGTTCTTGAAACGCAGGTGTGATTGCTCGTTTCTAATGTGAGCGGGGTAGTGTGTTCCATAGCGTGGGCCTCCCAGTGCCTTGTCCCCCCCCCTCTTTATCCTGCCCCCTCGCTCCCCCCTCCCTCTTCACCTCCCCCCTTCCTCCCGGCGTAAGTCATATATTACATGTTTGAACACAAGAATGACACCGACACTTTAAGATTGGAAGATTAGAATGCCTCAGCAGCTTTATTTTGCATAAAGTCTTGGAGTTATTTTACAGGCGATCCGTAATTCACCGCCACTGGTATACTACTCAATGTGCGGCTATCTAGGTGTTCCTTGCTCTCCCCCCCCCTCTCTTATCGTCCTCGTCCGGTGGACGCCTCAGATGGAGCCCGGCCCTTGCTAGTAACCTCTCTCTACCCCGGCCGTTCGTGATTTGATTTTTTTCCATGCCCGTGTTTTCCTTAGGCCCTCTTTTTCTCTAGGACTTAGTGGGGAATGCCCGACCCCCCCGCTCCTCCCTCTGACACTTCCCCTGTGTCCTGGTCTGGGTCTAGCTAAAACCGGCAGCCACGCGGTGCCTCGCTAATGTTCAGGTTCCTATACCGGCACCACCACAAGTGCCCCAACATTACACATATTCCATATCCGTATTTAAGGCCGACACCGCCCTCCGGTGCCGGTCCCCACTTTCTGCCTGCTTAGTTGGTCATCGCTTTGCGACGTCCATCTAACATTTTCCTTTCTAACTCTACTCTGTCCCCCCTACATCCCCCAGTTGCTGCTGGTACTGGAATCCCATTCCTATCTATGCTATGCAACCCCCAGGTCTCCCTTCCATCTTCCCGAGCCCACAAGAACTTCCCTGTTCCCTCTCTCCCAAGGCCCCCCGGTGAAGTCTTACCCAGTGCCCCCTCTGTCAACGTCATGTCTCTACCGGATACCCTATCCCTCCTTCTTCCTTCCTTTCCCAACTGGCTTCTCCATTCCCCCGGTCCACCCTTTGCTGCGTCCCGCCAAGCCCCCTTTTTCCTGTCCTTTCTGGCCCTCCATGTCCAGTCTCCCTTTCCCCCCAGATATTCTTCCCTTTCTTGAATCCCCCCACCTCCCTCCCCCTCATGCCCCCCCTCCTTCGTGAAGACTTCCCCTTGCTGTTATTTTGTCCCCGTTACCTAACCCCCTGTATTCTCCTCTTGTTCCCCCCCCAACCGGCTTCTCTTGCTGCCCTTGTTTGAGTTTGTTGTTCGTTCCCCCCCCCCCGCAATTTTGGTCTTGGAATTGGCTCCCTAGTCCCCTACATCCCTCCCCTTTTTCCCAGGGCCTCCCCCAAGCCTATTGCTCATGGGGCGCCGTACATCTAATCTATTGGCTGATCATTCCCCTATTTGTCTGTCAGTGCTTCGTTAAAGGGATCGCAATGTAACTCCGCTGGGTAACCTGTAAAACAAAAGACAATTTTAGACATTTTGTGTTTTGGGAGGGTGGGTGGGAAACGAAACAATCCTCCAGTGAGGCGGGAAACCGAGGGAGAATGTTGGCTTGTTCTCCCCCACCCGCGCCTTTATGGGCGGGCTTCTCCCCGGTTTCCCGCCCCGCCCCTCCGGTTTCGCGCGCTTCAGGGGGGCGGGCTACGTGTGCCTCACTTCCTCCCGCCCCCCTGACCAGTCGTCACATGGGGGGGAGGGCGGCTGGACCGCCCCCACTAAGGGGCGGCGCCCGCCATGCCAGCTTCCCTGGCACGTTCGCCTGCCATAGCGTGGGCATCCCAGTGCCTTGTCCTCCCCCCCTCTTTATCCTGCCCCCTCGCTCCCCCCTCCCTCTTCACCTCCCCCCTTCCTCCCGGCATAAGTCATATATTACATGTTTGAACACAAGAATGACACTGACACTTTGTTTAAGATTGGAAGATTAGAATGCCTCAGCAGCTTTATTTTGCATAAAGTCTTGGAGTTATCTTAAAGGCGATCCGTAATTCACCGCCACTGGTATACTACTCAATGTGCGGCTATCTAGGTGTTCCTTGCCCCCCCCTCCCTTATCGTCCTCGTCCGGTGGACGCCTCAGATGGAGCCCGGCCCTTGCTAGTAACCTCTCTCTACCCTGGCCGTTCGTGATTTGATTTTTTTCCATGCCCGTGTTTTCCTTAGGCCCTCTTTTTCTCTAGGTCTTAGTTGGGAATGCCTGACCCCCCCGCTCCTCCCCTGACACTTCCCCTGTGTCCTGGTCTGGGTCTAGCTAAAACCGGCAGCCACGCGGTGCCTCGCTAATGTTCAGGTTCCTATACTGGCACCACCACAAGTGCCCCAACATTACACATATTCCATATCCGTATTTAAGGCCGACACCGCCCTCCGGTGCCGGTCCCCACTTTCTGCCTGCCTAGTTGGTCATCGCTTTGCGACTTCCATCTAACATTTTCCTTTCTAACTCTACTCTGTCCCCCCTACGTCCCCCAGTTGCTGCTTGTAATGGAATCCCATTCCTATCTATGCTATGCAACCCCCAGGTCTCCCTTCCGTCTTCCCGAGCCCACAAGAACTTCCCTGTTCCCTCTCTCCCAAGGCCCCCCCGGTGAAGTCTTACCCAGTGCCCCCCCTGCCAGCGTCATGTCTCTACCGGATACCCTATCCCTCCTTCTTCCTTCCTTTCCCAACTGGCTTCTCCATTCCCCCGGACCACCCTTTGCTGCGTCCCGCCAAGCCCCCCCTTTCCTGTCCTTTCTGGCCCTCCATGTCCTGTCTCCCTTTCCCCCCAGATATTCTTCCCTTTCTTGAATCCCGACACCTCCCTCCCCCTCATGCCCCCCCCTCCTTCGTGAAGACTTCCCCTTGCTGTTATTTTGTCCCCGTTACCTAACCCCCGTACTCTCCTCTTGTTCCCCCCCCAACCGGCTTCTCTTGCTGCCCTTGCTTGAGTTTGTTGTTCGTTCCCTCCCCCCTCCCGCAATTTTGGTCTTGGAATTGGCTCCCAAGTCCCCTACATCCCTCCCCTTTTTCCCAGGGCCTCCCCCAAGCCTATTGCTCATGGGGCGCCGTACATCTAATCTATTGGCTGATCATTCCCCTATGGGTCTGACAGTGCTTTGTTCAAGGGATTGACCTGTGACTCCTCCAAGACTCTCTGCTGGCTGCCGGCGGCAGAGAGTTCCCCCCCAGCTTGCTTGCACAGGGCACTCCCTTTCTTGGTTCCATGGAATTGTGGGTGGGGGCTTACGTTAGTGCGGGTGTGGGGGGGGACGGGTCCTGCCCGAGGAGAGATAGCCTCACCCTTCCCCCCCACCCTCCTGATCCGCGCCCCCTCACGCGCATCCCGCGTTATTTAGTGCTGTCCTCCATTCCAACGACATCATGGCTGTGCCCACCTCGGACAGGTGAGTCCTGTCTTTCTCGAAATACCCAGGTACTTTTAAAGTGATGAGGGGATGCCGGATCCATACCACCCCCCTGCTTTTTAGGAAACTCCCCATACGATTGTTCGTTTTCCTCCTCGCTTCCTCTATAGCCCCGTGGCGTAACGCGCCCCTCCATTTCTGTCTTGTGATTATCTCGGACCACATCACCTCGCACCCCCTGAAAGTCCTCCCTATTCTGGTTAGTAAATTTCTTAAAAGTTCTGACAAATCCTTCCTTCCTTTAGTCACCAAATCATTTCCCCCTATATGCAACAAGATAATGTCAGGTGAAGGGTGTTGCTGCGCCGCCTGTTCCAATGTCGCCCATACGGACGTGCCTTTCAAACCACCTTTGGATGTCCAGCTAATCTGCGTGTTCCGTAGGCCCAAGTTCCCGTCCCCAAACGCCATCCGCGCTCTGGCCGCTGCCCGGGCCACGAAGGAGTGGCCCACGACCCATACCCTGTTGGCTTCTGTGGAGACATGATTGGTTGTATTAGCTTGTGTGCCCTAGTTAGTGCCCCCCTTGTCCCATATGCTGCCCTACCCCCGCCCCCCTGGATGCCAACGCGGTGATTCCGTTAACGCACATATAATTTGTATTTGTCAGATGTCCATCTCCCTATCCTTTTGACCCTGTCCTCCCCCAGACCTTCCCTGCTCGCTGTTGTCGCTGCGCCTATGCGGAATGAGTGGGTTGAATATTGCCCCGGATCCACCCCCGAACTTGCCAAGGCCCCCTCCAAAACTCGCCTGAATTGAAACTGGGTCAGTGGGGTTCCGTCCTTGTGTCGGAACAAATACCCCGGCTCACCCCCCCTGATTGCAAAATATGCTGTTGTGCTCTCAACTGGACAAAACGCCTCCTGTCCCAGTCTGGCCAACACCAGCCCGCTTCCCTTGGCCTTTTGGTCTGTTTTTGATATCCTGATGTTGACTGTTATCCCCCCCCTATCTGGCGTACATCTCCCCATAATAAGGCTCTGAAGCTGTGGTCGTTCTTGGCTTTCGCCACTAACTCACTAATCCGTAGTGCCCCAAAAAAGGCCAATGCAAAGCATGCTTTGAACATAATGCTTTCATATTGCGAGTAACACACCCCTGCAGTTGCTGTCATGACCTTCTGTAATAGTTCAAAGTCAATGGGTTTCCTCACTAAAGTTGATGAGGTTGTTCCCGTGGCCACCCCGTCCCTGTTCCAGCCTTTTAGTGCAGCTCTTACCAGAAAACCTTTCGTTGGGTCCTGCTGGCCTGCCAGCTGGCTATGAAATGCCACTGCACTAAGATGTCCCCCCAGCCATGATCTTGATTTTCCCGCCCCCTTTGCCCAGAGCACAAAACAGTCCACCCTCTTGACCATGTTGTCACCCCCCAAATGTTTGGTGTGCTCCAAAAATGTTTCATAATTCGCCTTGTATCGATTCCAGGTGCTCCCCGCTAATGCTCTGGAAGCGAGCTTCCTCATTCCTTGACCCAACTCACTAGCTGCCATAGTTCCTTGTCAAACGGAGTCATGATGAGCTGTGCTTGGCTGTGTGCTTTCCTGAATCGTATGATCTGTGAATGAGAAAGTGCATCAGCCGCTGTGTTATCCACCCCAGGTACGTGCCGTGCTTTGATGGCTGCATTCATCACCAGACATTTGCGAACCATGTGGCGTAGTAGGCACAACGTGGCCGGGCATTTTGCTGAATGCGTGTTCACCGCCTGTACCACCGCCAGATTGTCCGACCACACCACTAATCGTTTGTTGCACAGTTCGCGCGACCAAATGTGCATTGCTGCCACCACTGGGAATAGTTCCAACATGGTGATGTTTTTGCACAGCCCCTTCCTCACCCATGCCTTAAGCCAGTCGGCCCGACACCATTCCTTTCCTAGTATTGCCCCGAATCCCACCCTACCTGCCGCATCGGAGAACAACTGTAACTGTGCACATGCCATCCAAGGGGACTGCCATATGCACACCCCATTAAATTCACTTAGAAAGGCGCGCCATACTTTGAGGTCTTCCCTTACCCCCGCCCCGAGGCGTACCTTATGTCACCCTTTTTCGTGCCTTCCTGTCGCCGCCGCCAGACGTCTTGCAAAAACTCTTCCGGCCGGAATCACCCTGGCGGCAAAGTTGAACTTGCCCACCAAAGATTGTATGTTTTTTATGGTTGCCTTCTCCCCGTGTAATGCCCTATCTATGTCGCCAATGAATTCCTCTACCTTCTCTGCCGGTAATCTGCATGTCCCTTCGACCGTGTCTATTTCTGTTCCTAGGTAGGTTAACTTGGTGCAGGGTCCCTGCGTTTTGTCCCCCGCCAGATGTACTCCCAACTCCTCCGTTAATCCCAAGAAATTATTGAGAAGTGCTGCGCAAATATTCGTGCCCCATCTTCCTATAAACAGAAAATCATCCAAATAATGCGTTTCCCCCCCCCTGCCCTCCTTTTTATTGAGTGCCCATTCGAGGAAGGTACTAAATGCTTCAAAATATGCGCATGAAATGCTGCACCCCATTGGCATGCACTTATCAACATACACCTGACCCTCAAACTGGAAACCTAAGAGGAAGAAACTGTCCGGGTGAACGGGGAGCAACCTGAATGCTGCTTCTATGTCCACCTTCGCCAAGAGCGCCCCTTTTCCCGCTGCCCGTGCTAAGCTTATGGCCTGGTCAAACGATGCGTAAGTTACTGAGCAAGCCTCTATGTCCAAACCATCGTTCACTGAGCCTCCTTTGGGGTGCGACAAGTTATGTATTAGGCGAAACTTCCCAGGTTCCTTCTTCGGTACCATCCCCAAAGGGGAGATGATGAGGTTGCTCAATGGAGGACCCTGGTAGGGTCCTGCTATCCTTCCTAATTCAATTTCTTTATTAATTTTTTCCCTGGCCACATCGGCCCACTCTAGAATAGACTTTGAGTTATTCGCTGTTCTGGCACCAATGCGTCCTTGGTACGGAATGCGGAACCCCTCCACGAACCCCTGGGCTAATGTGTCTCTCCCTAGAGAAGCCGGGTACTGTCCCAGCCATGTGAGCAAGCTATCGACCTTGATGGGGGAAAACCCTTTGTTACTAAGGCCATTAAGCGGCTCCCCCCCCTTTGGTTCCCCTTCTCCCCATCATTACCATTGCCGGCTCTTGTGCCTTCTCCCGGTGCCGTGAGTGCCCTTGCCCCCTTTTTTCTTGATGAACCAATTGTCGAGGCACCTTAAAAGAAAATTGTTTATTTTAGTATACAGAGTTTGTTTGACACGAAAAGACCGCATAACTGACATCAATAGACCATTGTCCCAGGTGTTCCTCATTGCAGCCCCCCCGGCGCTTACTTTGTTCGATCGTTTGCCGCTGCCCTTCCCCTGCACAACCGTGCTGTGTGACCCTGGGTCCCGCACGCAGAGCAAGCATGTCTGAATTTGCAAGTCGCGCCCCAGTTGCACACCCCCTCATTGTAAAATCTGCAGCACGCCGGTGTCCTCCCGCTCACGGTGTTCGTTCGCCCTGTCCCCATTGGCCTTAGTATTGTTTCCGTGAGGACCGGCTGTACTGTACTTGTATTACCCCGGACCGGTTGCGGCCCCATGTTATTTGCCCATGCTGTCATTTCCATCCTCCCTTCTCTTGGTGCCACTGGACTGGGGGCCGTAATTGCGCTGTTTAGCCCTGCCCCGATTGCCGAGCGGCCTCCCCCTCCTTCTGCCCAGGGATTAATGCGCCCTCCCGCCAGAATGATTGTCCCATCAGCTTGCTCTATTGTCCCGCTGGAAGACTCGAGCCAGTCCTCGACTGACTTATGATTCCATTTCAGTTTGGGATCATGTTCCATTCGCAGACGAAATCGCTGGTCTCTCAAGAACCATTCATTTCCGCCCTGTTGATTATATTCATGTATAACACATGCCCTGTATGCCATCAAGTGTGGACCCAGGTCTGGGTCCTTTTAATTAAGTGTCTGGGACAATATCTTAAATGCTGCAAGCCAATTTTCCAGGGTTTCTGCCGGCCTCACTCTTTTCCTGGCCTTGGCTAATTCCCTCCCCCCTGTTCCCCGCAGTGTGTCATTGCCCTTTGTTTCGTGTTCCAAGAGAGACAATATGTCAATGAACTTACCCTCCCAAATTTCTTGCTTCACCCACTCAGGCAAAAGCCATGCTGAGTAATTGCCACCTGTTGCTGGCGGTAATTTGCTATTCGTGCCCTCCACCCCAGTGCTGAAAGTGGCGCCAGTGGCTGGGGTGCCGCTTATTGCCCCGCCATCCCCCCCTTGCCAGATCTTGCTTGCTCCCGTGGCGGCCGCCCCGGGTGCCCTGTTTGCTATGGGGGCCGATGCGGCCGTTGCCCCTTGCGCTGCCAACACTGCCCTTACGATTTTTTGTATGAATTCCGACTCACCATCACTGCCTACTGGCACACTGCCTGGTACCGACCCGGCCCCCCAGTCTGGCGGTGTTATCAATTTCGGTTGGGCTTTCGGCGGCGGGGCGAGCGGCTGTGCAGGCGTTGGCACATTTGGCGTGGTTGTGGGTGGTGCCAGTGTCGCCCCCAATTTTGCTTTTAAAGCCGCCAGTTCCTCCTCCAAGTCCCTTTTTGTCTTTTTTACGTGTGGGCCCCCACTTGTTTTCGCCGTACGCTTCCGTGGGGGCCCCCCTGCAGACCCCCAACCGCAGGAGAGTTCTCAAGGCCCCCCACGCTGTCGCCATTTGTCATGTCCTTGTTCTCCGGCCCGGTTTTGCCCCCCTCTGGGTTGCTTCCCGGGGTGGCGACTATGTTTGCGATTGTCGGGCCCCCCATACTTGCCATGGCAGCCTGCCACCCCAAGACCTCGGTGAGGGCTAGAAATTCAGCCCAAGATTGTGCGTCCATTCCTCGCCCCGTGTTTGATGGTCCGGCTGCTTCCTCCACTGTCTGGCCGTCTTCGGATAGCACGAGCTCTATCACCTCCAGCCCGGTGTTAACTGCACTTGCATGTACCGACATGTTGACCTATGTAAAACAAATGTTCAGGTCACTGTGGAGTACATAAGCCTTGTTTTAGCTGTGCCAATATTTGTCCCTCGCCACTACTTATGTACTAATTAACCCCTTATGACCCTTTAGCACCCATCCCACGATTTGCCCGTCTCTGCCACCCATTCCTTCCCCCTATGGGACATTGTACTGGCGCTCTTCCTGCTTCCCTATTGCACGACACCCGCACTACTTTATACCGTGAAACCCTGGTGCTCCTGCACCCCCACGAGGCCCAGAAAGTATTACTCAAGAGCCCTAATCCCACGCCCGGGTGAAACCTCCAGGCGGCACCCAACCCCCGCTATGAAATGCCCTTTGAACCGAGAGGAAAAACCTTCCCAGCTCCCTGACTGTTCGGACACTACCTGGCCCTTAGAAATGCATATTTATTCATTTGTAATTTACTCATTTCTTATGCTGGGTCCTGTGTTGCGGGGAATATGATCCCATTTACCGATTTAGCTTTTAAAGCGCCATTTCGGATGGGTTTTATGGCCCTCTAGAGACATAGTTATGGACAGAGAGGTGCGTGGCTATGACTAGCGTTCGCCACGCACTCCCAGACCTAGAATCTGCTATGACCCGTCTCATAGCGTATCGGTCATTGCTGGACAGGCACGAAATATTTGTAGGGCTATTGATAATTTAGATATCCTGCTATGATAAATTCGATGCGAGCATGAGCAGAAAAACATCCACCCCGTGCTGCCGGCTACAAACTGACCAACTTACCAACCGGTCACACCATCCCATAATCAACTTATTATCCCCGCTGCAGTTTTAAACCATATGGCACAACCGGCACACAAATCAGGCCGTCAATTCACAAAAGAAATTCAGCACGAAAAAAACAGAAAGATAGAAGCGGCACGGCGGCCATTAGACATTTGATAAGCGCCGTGCATAAAATGGCATTGGTTACCGGTACCTTTTTAAACCCGATGTACCATAGAATATACCTTCTACACACCTCGCAACCCTTCGCAATTTTAATGCGAGCGGCATTACCTGTATGCCGCCCGGCGGTCCCGCAACCTGTTAACCATATATGCAGCCGCGCTACTGTCGTCCGTAATACCGGAGCAGGGCCATTATATGTGCGTTCAAAACCTTGCGAACCTGACAAGAAGAATAAACATGGGCTGACGCCGGTACCCGATAGGGAACAGCCGTGACAAAGGAGCAAGGACAATTACACGTGCTCAAGACATTGTACGCGCCAACACCTATTGATGTCACCTTCCTAAAACGTGTTAACAATAGGGTAAATCAGAAAGAACATATTCCTACCTACCAGAAGTCCTTCCCATTCATTCCTTTAAAATTATCCCATGTGAAATTATTTTTGCAACACTCCAGAATGTTGGAGCATTGGCTCGAAACCCCCAACTTCTAGCTATAAGTCAACGTGCCAATTGACTGTGCTAAAGAGACTGGCTGACAGGGCGACATAATTTCCTATGCAGACATCCTTGTCAATGCGAAGCAACGTAAAGCCCGCCTTCTGTAAATTAACTCAATCAACATTGCCTACATAAAACGAGTATTACATGAGAACGCCGAAAACTTCTGTAAGTACATTTGTTATCGCGGCGGCCATCAAGCACCAGAGGAATTACCAAGATCGAGGACCGATTGAGAATGGTGCACACCACATTGCAGCCAGTAAACAGTCTATAATTTTTTAAGCAATGACATGGGCCGGCGGCCTAGGAATCATTCGTAACACTGCGACCTATTCGTTCTGGATACACGCACCAACCTCCAACCATACTACCAGCGGCGGTACAGTGGCGCCGCGGGCACGCGAAATGTTCGACGTTCACACCAATAACATACCTTAATCATGCCACATCCGCGGTAATCCTCGGTCTATCCCAGAATCTAACACCGTGGTGCAACCATCAAGGCCGAAACCTCATGCGGTCCTTCCCACTTACACCAACTACCAACCTGCTGTTTTCATTCCGGCCCACGAAAACGTGGCCCGTCACCCGCCCCACAAATAAAGGCAGGCCACCCCCCCCGCAACCCCGCCACACGTGGCCCGGCGGCCATCTGCCCCTTTTAGCTACCGCATGTTGTTTTTTCCCCAGCACCAAACCCTTGCCTCTGGTCATACGATATGTCCGCCCTTGCAGTCGAAACAACATCCTTCCACCCACCACCATAGAAATGGAAAATGGCAGTGGGCATTGAAATTACATAAATAAATAGGCTGGAGATTGCTTAATAGGCGTGGCACAAACCATTCAGCTCCCGAGGTGCCGTGGTTATCGCCCCCCCTCCTCCTTGTTTGAGGGACCGCCATGGCCGAAAACGCAGTTCTCGCTCGGGCCTGCCGATGTTCCGGTTGGCCGGCCGTTATCGGCCTCATCTTGCCCCTCCCTACCCCCCCGACGCAGGGGTGACTGTCATATTATACAATCTTCCCTTTGTGGCGGTAGATACGTGGGTGAATGTACCCCATGCCTGAACGGATGTGCGACACGTGAGCGAGTCCTCTCGCACAAAAATCCACGATTGCAAAGCCCTAGCACATCCAATGGGTAAATCTCAACTGGACACCAAGCAGAGTGGCAAACTAACATTTGGCGGTTGTTGGGCTTGCGGAAAAGAAATACTATGTTCATAAATGGGATGCAAGGCAAAAGTGGCTTTAAACCATCCTGCCCAAGTGGTTTGCCTCTGTATCCTCTCAATAATCTACCCCACTGTACAATCTAATCCTTCCTGGCTCGCAACACTCTGGCGCTGGCCCACCACCTGTATCCCCTCGCCGAACGACCGCCCAAAACTGCACCCCACCCGGGCCCCCCATTCGCCCCCCACAGTTCTGTCCCCCCTTTTAACGACGAATGCGGACGCAAGATGCATGACTAACCTACCGTCCCTTGCCCCCTTCCCCCCGAAGCATACTCCTGAAACCCACTACACTTCCGTCGCTCCCTTGACCGTGCATTACTACCCGAACGTCCCCTTCCGCCGCCTCCCCCCACCATGCTACACCCTTACGTTGGACGACCCCCACCGAAATGCTCCCCTCGGCCCACGGACTTTTCTCCATACCTTTGTTTCCCGTCCCGAACTGACACCTGCTGCGACAGGAACCCGCCAACGACACCTCTCCGATTCCTTCTCCCCGCCTGTTCAAAAAAAGCGGCGTCCACGAAGCCCCTCAAGCCCGGCAACGACGAAACGAAACGATCCTCCAGTGAGGCGGGAAACCGAGGGAGAATGTTCGCTTGTTCTCCCCCACCCGCGCCTTTATGGGCGGGCTTCTCCCCGGTTTCCCGCCCCGCCCCTCCGGTTTCGCGCGCTTCAGGGGGGCAGGCTACGTGTGCCTCACTTCCTCCCGCCCCCCTGACCAGTCGTCACATGGGGGGGGAGGGCGGCTGGACCGCCCCCACTAAGGGGCGGCGCATGCCATGCCAGCTTCCATGGCGCGTTCGCCCGCCAGAGCGTTGGTGCTGCTGCAGGAAGGCTAGAGCCTCTCTATTGAATAAAATGGCCGGAAGTAAAACTAAGGTGAAAGCAAAGCCCAGGAGTAGAGTAGTGTCTTGTCTCTCATGACATGGAGTCACCTGGCAACCCTAGTCCCTTGTGAAACGCTCCACTGGCACGTGGTCCCTTTGGTGCTTCGCTCCATTGGCGACTCATTCTCCTTTGGTCTGTTGACCCTCTGGTGCTTGGCTACTCTGGTCACTTCCACCTCTGGTCCTTGGCAGCTCTCATCAATCACCCTTCCGGTCCTTACCCCTTGGCAGCCTCAGGCAGAAACACCAAACGGTTCCTTTTTCTGTGTGCTTTTGACGCTCCAGATTCTCATGCTTGCATGGTGTGTCCATGCAACCATATTCGACACTTATTGGAGAAAGACACTGTGACAATAAGCAAGTTAAAATCGTTCTACTCCGCCCCCGCCCGCCTGTTAGGGGGGCTGCTCCGGTCCTCCGGGCAGCCCCAGACTCGTGTCGGGTAGCACCCGACACCACACGCTGGAGTGCGGCGATCACGCCGCGTGATGAAGGGTGGGGGTTCATCCCACCCGCTCCGGGACACCGGAGCGCCACACATGGCCGGCAGGCAACCGGCTTACCGCGGCCCCGGCTCTGGGGGCACCCAGGCTGGGGTCGCATCCCCAACCCGCCTCACATGGCTGGGGGACCCACAGGGACGGCGTTGCCCGGCAGGGGCACCGTCCGGACGGCGTTGCCCGGCAGGGGCACCGTCCTCAAGCTGGGCCCCGACCTTGGGCCCAGCACACGTGGCGAGGCACCCACCGGCACCAACACAACACACCACGCGGAGTCAGGTTCACTCGTGACTGCCGAGCCGGAAGCGGCTCGGACCTTTTATTAGGTTGGTCACATGGGTAACCATGTGACCACCCAACTCCGTGGAATGTACCATGGCCCCTCGCAGGGGTGCCATGCAACACTCCTCCTTTTTCATAACAAAATGCAAAACTCCAAAATCCAACCATAACTACCACTACTACTACTGGAGCCACTCTACTACTTTACACACCCTTTATTAACCTGGGTGAGTGGCTCTCATGTCCTTGAACGGCACCAGTGAGGGCTACTGGCACCGCATAACATTGCCCACTAACTGGACCATTTTAAGCAAGTCCATGTCTGCCGGCTCACAGTCTTCCGGGGAATGTCACTCATGATGTCCATCTTCCTTATGGAGTCGCCGGAAACCAGCTCGCACCCTCACCAGAGTTCATTTAGGACAGTTACAACACGATCACACAAAACACCGGCAAAGCCGCACCTGGGGAGGCCCAGGGGCCACATCGGCTATGTCCACTTGTATGGGGGCAAACCTCATGGCCGGATGGCAGAACCCGCTTCCTTCTTCGTGTTCCTCTTTGTTCGCCGTTGGGGGTAGGCAGCTCATCTCGTTGTTGCAGCCGCAGCCGCCACCACCCCTCTTGAGAGAGAGGCAACCCACTTGTTGGGCGGTCCCCGCCCCTCTCCTGGACCGGGGCCACCTCAGCTGTGCGGCGGCCCCCCACATCTCTTTTCCCTGCTCCTCGGAGCGGGCACACACACCCTCGCGGGCCGTCCCCCTTCAGATGGGAGTGGGGACAGCGGAGGGGCAGCTGACTTCCCCACTGCGGCGGATGCCGCTCCACTTCCCGTAGGGGCAGGGCAGGCAGCTCCTCTGCCCGCTCCTCGGGGCATGCACTCCATTGTCTTTGCGAGCCCAGCTGGTGCTGGGCCCGCCTCCATTGTTTCCTTTTCATTTGCAGGCCCCGTTGGATTCGTTCGGGCCTGCAACGTCTCACCCTTTTTTTTTTTTTTTTTTTTTTTTTTTTTTGCGCGGGCCCAGCTGTTTTTTTTCTTTTTTTTTTTGGGCCCGCCTCAGTGGTTCAACTTTCGGGGCCCGACAGGCAGCAGCACCAAAGCGGGCGGCCAGCAGTGCCGGCAGGCACACTGAGGGAGGGGCAGCACACCTCCTTTGTTGCGGGCCCAGTTGGAGTTGGGCCCGCCTCACCATTTTCCTTCCCGTTGGTGGTGGGGGAGGGGTAAAGCCACCCACGCGGCCTACGCCGCAAACATCTTCCGTCTCCCTCGGGGGACGGGCGGGCCGCTCGCCCACCATGTTTTCCTTGCGGGCCCAGCTGGTGTTGGGCCCGCCTCCTTCTCCGTGCGGCCGACGCCGCAGGACACCGTCACTCCCCTCTCTGGGGGGGAGGGGAAAACGGCCTCCCTCGATATGCGGCCGATGCCGCTGGCATTCCAGTCCCCACGGGACAGGGGGGGACGTCTTCAGCCCTCCTGATGGTGGTGGGGGCCGATTGCCTTCGTCCCGCGGCCGATGCCGCGGACCTCCTCCATCTCCCTCAGGGGACGGGCAGGCAGCTCGCCCCCATGTGCACATCGCAGGCCCAGTTGGCGGTGGGTCTGCCACGGCACTTCTTCTCGGCGGGCCCAGGTATAGAAGGGCCCGCCACACCATGATGTCCTCCGGGCACACGGGGCCCGTTCCTTCGTCGCCATTGTTAGGGGGGCTGCTCCGGTCCTCCGGGCAGCCCCAGACTCGTGTCGGGTAGCACCCGACACCACACGCTGGAGTGCGGCGATCACGCCGCGTGATGAAGGGTGGGGGTTCATCCCACCCGCTCCGGGACACCGGAGCGCCACACATGGCCGGCAGGCAACCGGCTTACCGCGGCCCCGGCTCTGGGGGCACCCAGGCCGGGGTCGCATCCCCAACCCGCCTCACATGGCTGGGGGACCCACAGGGACGGCGTTGCCCGGCAGGGGCACCGTCCGGACGGCGTTGCCCGGCAGGGGCACCGTCCTCAAGCTGGGCCCCGACCTTGGGCCCAGCACACGTGGCGAGGCACCCCCCCGGCACCAACACAACACACCACGCGGAGTCAGGTTCACTCGTGACTGCCGAGCCGGAAGCGGCTCGGACCTTTTATTAGGTTGGTCACATGGGTAACCATGTGACCACCCAACTCCGTGGAATGTACCATGGCCCCTCGCAGGGGTGCCATGCAACACCGCCCAACAACCGACCACACATCTCGACACACACTCCTCCACTCAAACACCACAAGTTTCACAATGGAATGTCCAGCTGCAGAAAGTTCACTAGATTTCCCTAAACGCCACACTAAACCACTGGAGATACACCAACGTAACTCTCCACGCTCCGTAAACCAAGAGCGCAGACAACCACACAAATACCTTAGCCATCTGGTGCGCGCAATAACCACTGCTCACGACAGCTCACAAAATATCTAACACGAACACCCACAGAGAGCTGTATCTTTTCAGATCTGAACACGTCAACATTGGAACAAAGCAACCTTGCCCTGCTTTACCTGCTACTAAATTAGTCGCCTAACCTAGTTCTTGCAGTTCCCGAAGCTCCTAGAAACTGTGAAAATAGCAGAAGGCACCCTATACACGATTCAATAACCTAGCATAACAGGGCATAGAAAAGAGCTTTAATCATGTTCCCTGAAGCACTGCTCTGGACACACTGCCAACTTCAGTGGCTCACAGCAATAGGGGAGGAAATGAATGATGGCTCTGTCGCAGTAGCCCCCCCATTCCCCCACCTTGCTAAACTTGAATCTCTCATGCAGGATTGGCTGGTGAGACTATGGGCCTGATTGACAGAGCGTTTCCCTATGCGATTGCACCATTATAAAACACTTCTGTAAATTAGGCCCTATATATCTACCTGTCAAATCAAGTGATATGGAACTGAGGCAGGGGCAGTGCAAGAGTAATGCAGTTCTAGCTGATGGCCGTGGGACCACTAACAGAGGAGCATGAGGGAACGCCATTTTGACCTTAAAATCATGCATTCCACCTCATTGTATGGGCATTTTTCTAAATATAGTGTACACTAAACCACTTACATGGACACCAATGTCTGCAGCTAAATCAGAGTGAGATGAAATGATTTGCCCAGGATCACACACCTTGGCTAAACAGTGAAACTGGGATTTTCACCCGCTCTACAACTTAAGCGCTTCACCACACACTTTCCAAGATTTACTTTGTGCCAATATTTAAGGTTTATTTTCCAAGGCCTACAATAATATTTACGTATAGCGTTTAAGTATCAAAATACACACATTGCAGAAAACTGACATGTAAATCCTTACAGAAAAATGTTAAGACAAAAGACACTTTGGAATTAGTGCCTTTGTGTACCAGTGAATTGTATTACACTTCCTCCTTTGACCATATATCGTCATACATACCTTAGACCAAATGTGACACTCAGTATTTTTTCTGAAGTACGCAAATACGATTAGTGATAAATGTAGAATTGTGCCTATGTCCAATGCCCAAGTTGGTAGGGGGATTAAAATGAGGAGCCACTAACCACCCAGTGAATGTATAGATGAACGTTTCGATCCTTGAATTGCGTCGCAGTGCCGTGTCTTCACCAGGAGTCAAGACGAGTACTATTTAATGCTTTCAGTTCAGGAAACAGTGTTTTGGATCATATGCCTCCTACATGTGTTTAAGAAATATTCATACATCGAAATGCGCTTACATTTAGTACCCGGCGAGGAGCTGGCGGTGTCGGCCTCCCAGCCAATGAGGAGGCTCAAAACGGGGACATTACCACATGATAATTCCACTATCTGAGTCTCATCATAGCAGGAGGCTGCCATCTTCCCCCTGCCAGGATCTCAGGTAAATGCTGCCGTGCAACCCACATCCCCACGTCCCCTTCCCGCTGCCCCCTTTTCCACATATTTTTCTCCCTCACATTCCCACCCCACTTACCTTCCACTGCCTGGTCCCTCGCTGACGCCAGGAACCACCGTGTTCTCGGCGCAACCCCAAAGCCTCGTCAATGACCGCCAAGGAAAGGGAGAAGGGACGATGTAGTTCCTTCTCCGGATCCATTCAGCCATTTTAAAAAGTATTTTTTTTATTTTAAAACAAACTATTAATGTCCGGTACATTGTGCCGGATACTAAAAGCAATATTACCCTCGCGAAGGAGGGAGCATTACCGGGCCTGGCTTCGCTCTGGCTTGTACCTGGCCCGGGCATTATTTTGGCCCGGTAACGGTTCCATGTCATTTCATCGTCTGTAATTCCATCCCCTGTCATTTTAACGTGCACATTCCAGCGAAAATGCTCATCATTTTCTTTTATGGTGGGATCCCCCCACACTTATTTTTGCTATTGCCTACCCACCCAAACCCTTATCTGCCCTTTCCCACCCACCCCTAAAAAATGCAATGAGCACATTCGATGGAATGTGCACGTTAAAATGCCTGCGGATGAACATGCAGGCGATGAAAGGACGTCGTACCTCGGTAATGCCCCCACCCGCTTGGGTAATATTGCTTAATTATCATGTGATGTTTTGCTCCTCAAAATCGCAATCCTATTAAGGCTCTTTAAGTGGCCAGATGCAGTAAAAAGTCCTCCAGCCAGAAGAGTGTGTCTTTCTCTAACATTATAAAGGGGTAAATATATCTTTACTGCCTATGGGACAGCAGCATCAAATGGTGTGACCGGGCCATGAGAGAGTCTCCATTCGTGCAGTATTATGGAACTCCCCCACTATAGGTATAGCTCCACGTTGCCTCCCATTGGCTCTATAGCACCATGTAAGCAACACATCTGACCTTGGTCACCCGAGTATTTCTGCCCTTTTCTTCTGAAGACCTTTTTAGACCTCATCAAAGGACTTGAGCCCCTCTTCCTGGCCATACCCTCACATGCTATATTATGTCATGTTATAAAGCTTTCATACCACGGCAGACACCACCATTTTGCTCTAATGCCACCGGTCCTTTATCTGAGAGAATGGGATATTGTGTTCCCGTCCGGGGTCACCACACTGGAGTGGAAGAAGAAAACAAAACAGCGCAAAGAGTGGGGGTTGGGGAAAAGCAGCAGTAGGGTAGCATTGCACCTTTGTTCACCAATATTACACCCTCCCGGCAGCTGCAGTCTTGTGTAAAGATGAGATGTGTGGCTCTACCCAGCTGCTTTCTGGCCGTGGAACCTGCATCCTTTCCATCATGGCTGAGAACACCAGATGTCTGACTTCACCGAATCCACTTCACCTATTGGTGAAATCTTGGAGAAAAAAAATTCTTAGAATTATGATGCGGGGGGAGACCCCCACACCTCTCCAACTTCCCCCTACCTTATCCTTTCTCCTTACCCCATCCCCCATCTATATTTTAAAATGTACCTACTTACCTAACCAATTTGAAGAAGAAAAAGAATTTGAAGATTTCTGAGTAAGTGAAATTGGATTCAGTGACATCCACGGTATCGGAGAACACCATGTGCAGGGTGCCATGCTGCGAGATACTCCTGACCAGCGCGCGTATTTACCAATACTGTAATATAAAGAGACTTGGGTCGCCATGTGGTATGAATGCGCTATCCAAGTCAGTCAATCAATGTATCATTCCTATCAGGAACCCTCCACCCCCAGCCAAACATTGACGATATGGAGAGAGCCCCAAGCTCATATCCTATACATTACCTTTCCAGGAAGTGTGTACCCCGATCCCTGGCAAACATTAGACCCTTGCCTCCGTTGTATCACCCCGTGGATAACTGCCACCTCTCTAGACTTTGGATCCCATCCCCGCGGTGCCCTGCAGATCAGGGGATGAACTCCTTTGAAGGAGGCCGACCGCAAGCAGGCAACGAAGGAGAATATTTACTGGTAATGCTCTTGGCAGCCATTTTGCCTATAGGTGAAGTTCCTCCTGAGAATTAGATGCACACAAACGAACTACTGAGAGAGTAAGCGGATGCCCATCCTGTTGGCAAAAGGCAAACACTAAGCCTAGAAATGGTCTTGATTGGCTAGTGTGGGAGGCCGGAATGAGCACACCTCACGTAGCCCATTTTCAGAAAATATGCCAGCTGCTGTGGCACCATTTTTGGTACCATCTGAGAAACGCTGCTCTCTCTCTTGTTAATCAGAAGACTGGTACATTGACTCTGAGAGGCAGCGTTCTGCTGCCCTCTGAGGAAGAGTGGACCTGCCAATCTTTGCTACCATGAAGCTGCCCAGATGCCTGCAGCCAAGCACCACAAAGCCTTGTGTGCAGGGCCCTGGTGGATGTAGCCTCATGGCCTTCTCCTGAAAGGAGGAAAACAGCCACCTGGAGCACTGGGGCAATCCCACTGGCAGGAGAGCAGTAGAGAGGAACCTCCACGCTGGAGCGAGGTCATCAACATTGTAAGGAGTAGATGGGGGCGAAGTGATCAAAGTGAAGAGGAAAGGACAGCTTATGAAATCCCCTGCCAAGCAGCGTTCTGGAAGTTCCATCATCCTCACTCTTTATGGTCAGACTGAAACATAATCAATGAAAGAGAAAAGGGACTAGGATGAGAGAAAGTGTCAGAAAGCCAGTAGATTTCTGCAAACATGGTCACGCTGATACAGAGAATAAGATCCCAGGATGCGAAGGTCCGAGATACCATGAAGATCCAGCCCAGAGATGTCCACAATAAATCTGATGGAAAGAATTGAGGACGAGCAAGCTGCCTGGACGGAAGTCTGCAAGGGAAGGCCCGCCGCGAGAGACCGAAGGGTGTGGAAATGAGGAAAGGTGTAATTCAACCACATTCTGGACACAGAAAGGGGAAAATGGAGCAGGGAATGCCGGTATTGGAAGAGAAGCACCGGGGGGGGGGACATAGGGGGATTGAGAGAACCCATGCTGATGCGCACCGAAGCATGACCTATTCGTGATGTTCAATGAGAAGAAGACAAAATATTGAACAATATACAGCCAAGCCGATAGACCCCAACGGTTATTCAACTTGCTGGTTAAGTATTTGTGGTGAATTCAACCTAACAATTGGCAATGCTCCTAGCCAAAGCTCTTTGATGAAGCATAGGATATCACAGTACATTTTGTGTTTGATGTTTGATCTCCGGATTTGTGGAAATAGGTTAAAAGGATATACCTGGTTAATTGAATGCGGTTTACGGATCGGTCAATGGTAGTGCAGGAAAGCTTACCTTTAAACGGCGTCGAGGCATAATCTCGATAGACTGTTTTGGTGTCCCTGTTTTAAGATGGCATCTAATTTTGGATTTTAAAGTACCGCCTAATTTGTCTAGTTACCACCGTGCAATAGCGTTGAAAAGGATTGGCCCTTTATAACCGCATCGTATTTTTAGAGTCTCACTATCTGCGTCCAGAAGAAAGATTAGGTGGGATTTAAAGTGTCATGTTGCCGTCCAATCACATCCACTCATTGATCCATGTCCTTCTGAATACTGCAACTATACCGCACATGGCATAAGGACCGACACTGATCGAATGACCAACGCTTCCGCTGATATTTTTAGAATAGTAGCAAAGAGGAATTGTCCATTCAAGGTAGGCTGGTTTGATGATATGTGTAGAGATGCAAACATTTATTATCTCTATTGAAATTTCCTCTAACTAACAGGGAGAAAATTGTGAACCCTTGGGCAACGCACAAGAACGCCATTGCTGCCCGTAAAACTGCATTGGAGAGGGAAGCACTGGAAGATTAAATAGCAGCAACGGATTCAAGGGAGTTGGCAAATTACAACCCTAAACATAAGCCAAATCAAAACCAAATTACAACAAACGTGCAATATTCGGCCTGAGTGCTGCATTTATCTGAACTTTTCAATAACAAGAACATTGGTCGGTTGGAAGAAGATGGCCAAGAGAGGTTTTAACCATATTTAAAATAGGGCTTTGCTCCCGTGTATCTGAAATCTTGATAGCCTTCCCCATACAGGCTTGTGCTAGAAGTCCAGGTCCCAAAGGAATGCTGGCAGATTTATTTACAAGTCTCGACAACCCCTTGGTGGCTTATTAGCTAATATTTATAACCTCTTTACTGAGCAGTGAATGTTTCCAAAGTCTTGGAAATGTGCAATTATTTATCATGTCTTTAAAAAAAGACAAAGTGGTTCACCGGCTGCTTATCGACCAATTTCCCCATTAGATTCCTATTTCAAGATATTTGGTAGGAAAATCCTTGCAATCGTTGGTAAATGAAGAAAATATATTGTCAAATATCCAACTAGGATTCCAGGAAGCCTTGAGTACTAACAAGTAGGCTTTACATTTTTACCTAACTACTGAAAATGCATTATGTCTTAAAAATGGACCTGAGCAGTGCCTTTGACAAAGTTGTAGAGGAGCTGTTGCATGCGTTTTCCCTAGTTCCCGACCCCTCTCCACTGCCTGTTCCTCTGCGAGGAAGCCGGCCCCACTCCAGGCCCACAACTAAGGCCCCTATCTGTCCCTGTCCGTGTTGTCGGGACTGGATGGCCCCCCTTTTTTCTTTTCTTATTTTTGTCTTCCACTAACGCAGCACAACCTGATGAAGACACCTGAACTTGGGGGTGTCAGTGACCCTCGTGCCTGGCCCACCAGAACTCAAGGCACCCTTGTAGATTGACTTATGAGTAGACGGCACACCTAATTTGGATTTGCCTTGACTGCAGCTACTTCCGCTTTGATGTGTCTAATGTGTATTTGCTTGAAATCGAATTTAGGTGACTTTAAAATCTGCAGCCAATTCCGCGTTGATGTGTTTAGTGTGCCTCTCCCTGCCACTCCCCTCACCCCCTCTTCTCCTAGTATGTGTCTCTTGCACTTATTTTGCTCTGTTCGTCTTTCCCTAACACCCCCCTTCTTCGTGTATAGCTCCTGCATTATTGAAAGAACCGTGAGGCACGTGCAACAATTATGTCATATGTTGCAAAAGTTTGTTCTCAACATGTTCTATGTTGTACCACTAAACGCATAGCACTTGACCATTCTGAATGTACCAATGCCTATTATGAATGTCAATGTATTTCATTTTGTTCACCCTCCCCGTATTGGAGTGCTTTGAAACGCTTGTTTAAGTGTAAAGGCACTATATTTTTTTTTTATTTCATTTAATTTATACAAACTTTTAAAAAGAAGCAACATAAAAGAAAAGGAAGGGAAGGGAAGGTCGGCATATAGCAATTAAAGAGATAGATGCACACGTCATAGTATAAATACTGGAACAGCAGAAGAGGTCTATGTGGGACCCCAGGTGTTGTCCCTGTGCCGCATCGAGTGTATATGAACTCCGATATGCACTCAGGCAACACAACGTGTTTACACCAACTTTCTTCTCCGACGAAAGCAGCAATTGTTGTGTAATTGTGCGCTCTGGGAGAGCCACGTTTCTAACGTGTAAAAGTTGAAAAAGGAATGCAAGTTTACATTTAAAAGCTGCAAGCCATCAGGAAAAGCACACTTACAAGTAGGTCATGTTCGGGTATTTCAGGAGGCCCAAAAGGAATTAAATCTTCTGCAGAGATCTCCCCCCTGAGGACCTTGACTCTGGAAAGATGGAGGGAAGGGCTGGGAGAGAGTCGGTCACACGCCATGCACGCCAGCGTACTGGTGAGGGCGGCACTGCCCACATCCTTCAGACGCAGTGTGTCGAAATCAGCACACGCCAATGGCACAGCCATTCCCTGTTGGTGATCAACTTCCTGCAGACCTCTTCCTTGTGCCGAGTGGGGCTTTGCTTACAGAAGTAGGGATATCACGTCATGCCGGGGCTCGTGGGACAGCCTCCCTCTCTCTTCCCTTACTTAGCCTCGCGGACTCTGCAGGATCGTGGGAGGGGGCTTCTGCGGGGGTATATGGCGAGGAGTCCACTCCTGCATCCGGGAGGTAGCAGTTCAAAGCGTGTGTCTTTAGTTTAGCATAGCCCACCATCAGGGGAGCCGACCTATGAATTTCCCGGGGGCGGAGGGGCGGGGGGGCCCAAATACAGCAAGTGACATCACTGGCAGTTATATGACCGCAAATTTGCATGTAGTCGCCAACTTGGTGCAACGGCGCGCGGGGGGTCGGGTGTTGGCGCGCTCAGCGCAGAACAGTGGAAACATTGGAACATTGGCTAGCATGCACTGCATATACTAAAGTCAAGAAAGAAGGAGATTTAAGCCTTCGAGTTGCATTCCAGTAAGACATCACTGCCCCTACTCCACCCCTCTATAATCGTCCAGCAACATAACTAGGATGGGAGAATGAAATGCTTACTAAACATAAGGTATAGCTGCAAGGTGGAGTACCACCACCACCACCACCCAAAAAAAAAGTTCCCAATTCAAGGGAAACGAGAAGTAAAGATGTTTCCCGATTAAAAAGTACCAAGCAAGACGTGTGTGGTGCCATAGTTCAGTAAAACATCAACAATTCAAACTTAAAATAGTGCTGCTGTAGATTGGCCAGCCACAAGTGACATTTATTAAGATGTTACCTCTGGGTAACCAGATAGAGTTAGGGATGTAGCTTAATCTTAAACCTTTCAGTGGACACATCAGATGTGCTGCTGAAGTATAATGCAATCCTGACTGAAGCATAATTCAATCAAGTGTGGTTTCAGACTTGGGGGGGAAGAGTGTTAACTGCTTTTAACATTGTAGTTTACCAGAAATTCTGGTAAAGTAGTGTACAATGTTAAAAAGCAGTTACCCAGGCTCACCCTGCACCCAGGTGATGTTTGGGACTGATGGAAGCACTCGCGTCTAAATGTTGTAGCCATGGTTGTCTCGATGTTTTAAAAACTCCCAAATTGCCGAGTTTTCAACGTTCATTTGAAACACCCCTTATTCAAAAAATGAAGGAGTCAGTAAAAAAGCCAATGCTGAAAAGCCTATTTCGCACAAGTAGTAAGACCCAAAGGGTAAGAGTGACTGTATAGCAGACCATGCCAATGGAGGATACTCCAGGATTACCTTCAGTCAAAATTCACCCACTGCAATGTTCCTAAATTCAGATTGCAGAGTAGTGTCTGACTGAACCTCAATCAGATCTTCCTGGGCATCAAATGGATGATGCACCACCTCCTTTGCCAGAAAAGTCTGCATCACCCAGTCATTAATGCCAGCATTTACTTCAGGGAAGTATTCATCAAAGCTGGACCTTAATGTTGCTAGGTGGCTTGCCAAGCTCCAACTGTTCTTTTGCAAAGGTCTAGCTTCCTCTTGAAGGCAAATACTTTTTTATTCATTCTTTCCTCTGTGTTCCCATGTCCACAGGAATGCCCCCAAAGGTGGGATTGGGAGTTTCTGGGGTGGTGAGTTCTAGTGGTCTTAGTTTCCTTTATAAAATACACAAATCACATAGTATGTCAACCAGACAATGTATCATTGTGTATAACTTAAAGGGGGCAACCTGACCCAAAGCAGCACACTAGGAGATGTATTTTGGAACAATCAACATTGTAAACACACCTCTAGTTTAGATTGTAAAGAGTGCTTGTGCTGCAATTACAAGCACCCAGTTAATAAAGTCCAGACTTAAAACACTTGATCAGCATTCAGTGAGTAAAATAACCTTGTAAAAATAAAATGCAGCTTTGCATAAAATTACAGAGAATTTTGGGATTATCAGGCACTGGCAAGCGGGCTCTGCTGTTGCAGCGGGAGAAGTGAGACTTGCAATGGCGACAAATTTAAGGTTAATAGCTGCCGTTTATCACAAGATGGCAGGCCAGCATAGATCTTAACCACTGAATGCCCACTGAACAGCTATAAACCCTTCTATGTCAGCAAGAGGCTGATGTAGAGGAACCAGTGTTAGAAAGCAATGAGGTAATTATACTGTACCATATCCCATGGGAGGTGATGCCCCCCCCAGGACTCAGTGAAGGCCCCTCGTGTCAAAAGGTTGAAAGGTCCTGCCGTCTCAGTCCCAACAGTCCTAACTTCTCCCCCGCTTAGAGCGGAAGCAGTCTGCGGCACACAGCTTGTAATGCAAATCGCACATTTTAAGCGTCAGGACAAAAAACAGAGAACTGAATACATTGCGGAGGTAAATGAGTTCTGACTGGCAACACTGGTAGTACCGTATAGAGCCACATTATCACACCGCCCAACTATGAGTTTGAGGGCAAAGGTGGAGGAAAATCCTCCAGCATGAAGCTGGAGGTATTTCCTCCACCATACTGCCCAAAATAGAACAATTTGGGATATTACCACCAGCAAAATTACTACCAGCAGTAATACCCCTGAAATCCACCATGGAGTCCTATGGACTCCAATTAATAGGGACTAACACTGCCTACCACCACTTGTAATCTGGCAGTAATACCGCCAGACCAAGTGGCAGTAATGGTAGTACAGTTTGGTGGTATCTCGGCAGATTTACAGACCACACAGAGACATCACCTCTCTCCATGTTGTCTTTTATTGTAAAGTGGATTGCCAGGTGTCAGACCTGTAAAATACCCCTGTCTTCTCAGGTGACTCAGGCCCCCACCATTCCATCCTACATAAACTTGATGCCCCCAGGCTGTTGATCTTCTAGTCTACTTTTATTCTACCCATGTAGATCCAGGAACGTCATACTCCTGTTACTTTCATGGATTATTTGACTTCCTGTTCCTTAAAGCCAGGGGTCTTAAACATGTGGCTCTCCAGATGTTTTGGACTATGACTCCTATGATCCATCACCATTGACTATGCTGGCTGGGGCTGATGAGCATTGTAGTCCAACACATCTGCAGAGCTAAAGGTTGCAGAACCCGGCGTCCAAGCAGAGGCCTGGAACTCCATACTGCCACAAGCACCTTATCATTTGACTCTGGCTCTGAAATAGAGACTTTATGCCGGCCCTTTACCCACAAACACTGGTTGTTAATATTATACCTTGGAGCTGCACGCGTTAATAGCACTAGTGCCAGAAACAGACGTTCAGGACGGGCGGTAAAAAGACTTCTGTGGGTCGTATGCGGCTTATGAGTTCACAGGGACCAGGGACTAGCACACGAGGCATGGAGTTGGGACAGGATGGCAGGTTAGCTGCTGGCAACCTTTCAGGTGGCAACCGTAAACCCATGAAGAGGGAGCGGAGATGTGCAGTGCTTCTTTGCCCCCCTGATTCTCTGATTTGTCAGAGCTACATTTTCAAAGCCTCTCTCTGAATGGAGCATGAGTGCATTCATCTCTCAGTTGACTCACACAGTTATTGTTCTGTCTACGTCTTTCATTTTTTATAAAACAGCACCCAAGGTTGGTGGCTCTCAGGGGGTAGGGAGCCTGGGACGCTCCAAGGACAATGAACTGGTAGCCAGGGGGTTTTAGCAATGTGCTACTTTTGTAAACAAAATGAATGCCCAAAAAATCTTTTTTTTGTGACTGCACCAGTAAATCATCAAGAATCGATGACTGGGAGAGAGGCTGCAGGAGAGCGATTCACCCTTATTTGTATGGTACAGTAGCACAGATAGGTTGTTCAGTAGCACACCTGGGAGTGGGTAATTGAACTGGCTTTGGGGTCCCCGTTTCTCTGTGATAGCATACTCTTGAGGGCATACTTTTTTAATGAACATTTAATTGCAACTGCATGTGTATACCAAGTGCTTAATTTGTAAAACAGTAGGTGCCTGTGCCCAAATATGTTCTAGCACTTCTGTGACACTTGGGCAGTTCCACACCACTGCTACCACCCAGGGTCGGACTGGGACAAGAAATAGGCCCGGTCACCCAAAAGAAAGTGGGCCACCACTCGCCTCAAAAAAGTGGCCCACCCGTTGCCTCACGACACTTGACCTCTGATGATATCACCGAAAGTGATGTAATTTGACCCCACACCAAAGTGACATCCCGGGAAGCGATGAAACACAACTTTTCACCTCTTGACAAAATAGGAAGTGGCATCAAAACGCATTGTTCCTAAGTAAACTACACTAGGAAAAATATGGTGATGATTTCACTGAGGTGATATATATTTCACACAAGAATGGATCACCATATGTATCATTAATATCTGTGTGTATAGATCCATATTGTCAAATTACTGTGACTCCAAGCAGACGTCCAAGGCCACGTGACAATATGGTATTATATAGCACTTACCCTTAAGCTCTTTTTTATAGAACAAACATGCATACAATATCACCCAACATGTGTTGGTACTCATATCGACCCAAGAAGGAAGAAAGGTTTTTGAAGAATAAAAAATGAAAAAATAAATTTGAAAAAAATGAATTTTTCCCAAAAAATGTTTTCAAACCGGCCCAAGCATGGCCTGCAACTGGCCCCTACTCCTCCGGCTCGATTTCAGCCCGGCCAGGGGCCAATCCGACCCTGCTGCCACCACCCATAGTGCGGCAGAGGCCGGGCCTTTGTGGGGCCTCTGGCTCCATTAGGAGCCTATTCATGAAGACAAAAAAAAGCATACACCTTCTTTTGCCGCAATGACCATCATCAAGGGAAAAGAAGGGGTGCGCTTTTTCTTTTGTCTTTATAAATAGGCTCCTAATAGAGCTTGGGACCCCACAAAGGCCCGGCCCCTGTCGCACTAAGCATGTGTGGCAGGGGCCGTGGATCGGGCTGCTGCTTGTTAATGAAGCAACAGCCCGACCCTTTGGTCATTTATCCTCTCTTTTTTTTTCTTTTTCTTTTCAAACTGTGGATGCGCGCCCCCCTGGGCATGAGGCTGCGGCCCACCAGAGGGGCGCGCCTCACAGTTTGAATACCGCTGCGCCTAAACCCTCCCCTCCAGGACCATACACCAATGAGTCCTAGAGGGGAGGGCTTAATCGCACATTTTCGCGATTATACCCGGCCGGAGAGAAGTGATGCAGTATCGATGGAAAGGGCCATCGATGCTGCATCACTTCTCTCGGCGGGGGGGGGAGGGGTGGAGGACTCAGCCCTGACTTGATTTTGACGGGGGGGCTCGGGCCCCGGAGCCCCCCGTACTCGGCGCCCCTGCCCACCACCCTGTGCCTTAAAACTGCAGCACTTCAATCTGTCCCCATGCCACACCGCGCGCATCGTCTCACCTCATGCACAATCTCAGGACCACACCTCTCACAAAAAAGTGCGCACTGCCCTTGCACAAAACATCAAAGCCCGAGAGCCCCCTCCTCAACTTGCAGCCACTGCAGACAGCCTCACCATGCACAAATGTAATGCACTCCTCATCACCACAGTTCTGGGAAACACCACCCACACACACGACCCAACAATGGCGCCCAAGGTCTTCAACGCGGAAGCTATCTCAATGCAATCAGTTTCCTGCGATCATCGATAAATCGATCATCGGCTGTCCCCAGATTCAATACATGTCTTTGGGGGCTCCGTGTCAGAACTAACAGCACAGGCCATGCTGCAGGATCCCTATTGGGTGATATTAACCTATTGTGTGAGTATTATAATGACCCTGGAATCCATTCACAAGCTTGGATCTTATGCCATTGATTGCTAACCCTACACATGGTGTGGTGCATACCTTTTCACTCTCACTCACGATTGATATCATCGGTGACATGTCTTTTGGGTATCCAATTTTCAATGCCATTTACTCCGCAAGCGCTCAATCAACATTTAACTACATTAGGGGGCGCTGTTGAGCAGCCATCAAGATGGCCGCTTAGCTTTGATGCTCCGTGGCCCGTGAGAATAGCATCCGCCTCAATCAGCAGTTTTCTGAAGATACTGGAGCCGAGACCCCAAGCATCCCGTTGCCCATCGCCTCCACATCTCCCTGCCCTGTTTTGGGGCGAGATCGCGCTTCGGGGGTGCTACGCCGCCGGCTGGGGCCTCCATGCCGCGCCGCTCCTCTGTGGCCCATCCCCCCCACCGCCCTGCGGAGGATCGCCTTACAGCGGAGACCGCTGCCTGCATTCTACGGGTGCCGAAGGGGTGTGTCCGCCTCAGACACGGAGGTTCCCCCCTCGCCGCCCTCCCACCCTGGACTGTCTAGCTGGCGCTGGTGTGGGGGCTGATATCCACGCCCCGTGCTCTACTCGGGGTGCGCCCAAGCCCGTGGCCTGTCAGCGCGGCTCCTATCACCGGCCCGCTCCATTTCGTGTGCGGCGGGGACGGCGCCGGCCCCCTGACGTGCAGCATCGCCTCTGAATCCGGCGGGGCCCGCTGGGGCAGCCCCCACACCGACGACAGCCTCTCACTCCTCCTACGCGGCTCCGCTGCCGACTTCGCCGGTCCCGTGAGTCGGCTGGGGCTGGCGGCCGTGCCGTGGCCTCCCTGCTGCGGGCTCCTGCCGTTGTTTTGGGCCCCGCCCCCGCCTGGATCCGCTGCTGCAAGTCGGAGGCCTGATCCTATTAGAACTGTCATCCACACGTTGTCCTGAGGGGCCTAAAGGTGAGGAGGTTGGGGGAGCTGGTCGCTGCGCACTGGGCCCATCTTGTCTACCTATTCCTTGGGCTGCGCCTGTTTCACTCCACGAAGGATAGCGACCCCCACGTACACCAGGCTCCCCCCCTTGACCACTCACCCTGTGCTGGTGCCACCCTGGGTGTCCACTATTCTTCTCTCCCCAGCTTACGCACCTACTCGCTTTGCCCCGGGTGCACCATACACCCCTGACTGCGCTGCTCTTCATTACTGGCCTCCCCCGCCTAGACTCGCCTGGCTCAGAGGCGGGTGCCGCAGGATGCGGTCCCTCCCGGATCATACTGCCCCAGGCCTCCTCGCTTCCCCCCGGAGCAGGCTCACCGCCCTAGAACATACCTGCTGGTGGTACTCATTCCTCCTGCCTCCCGGGCGGGGGCCGCCCATCGCTGATGTGGGCCTAGTCCCTCCATAAACCCCTGGCCCCATTTTTGTCCTTCTACAATACACTATCCGCTGTTCTCAGAGTGCCCCCAAAGATGTCCGGCAAAGCACGTGGGGCCAACAAGGCAGGGGCAATGGACAAATATGCCAAATCGCTTGCCAAACAGGACCAGGCTGGGTCAGCCCTCCTTCAAGACGACCCAGATGCATCCTCATGTTCTCCTCAGCCGGACCTTACGTCACTCATGGAGTCTATGGCCAAGAACTTTGCGTCATTTCATGAAAAATTAGATGACATAAATGCAAATGTTGCCTCACTACGCACCAAACTGGATCAGCATGGCACTAGGCTGGTGGAGGCCGAGACCAGAATTGGGGCCACTGAGGACGAAGTACACACGCTCCAGAATACAGTCTCTGAATTGGTCCGAGATATGAAGCAGGTCAAGGCGAAGTGCGATGATTTGGAATCCAGATCCCGGAGGAATAATATTTGCATAGTGGGGGTTCCTGAGACAGCCCTCAAAGGCAAAATGGAACTGGCAGTCGAGACCCTCCTTAGAGACCTCCTGGGTGATCCTCAACTCTCCCCTTTCTTTACTATTGAGCGCGCCCATCGATCACTGGCCCCACGCCCCAAGCCGGGCGACTTCCCCAGACCAATTTTATAGCTAAGGTTCTTAGCTTCAGAGATAGGGACCACATCCTGCGGCTTACCCGGGAGAAGGGGGAACTGAGACTTGAGTCCCAGACTATCTGCATTTTTCCTGACTTCTCTGTCAACGTCCAAATGGAGCGCAGACAATTCAATGGCGTGAAAAAAATGCTCCGAGAGAGGAAGGTGGAATATGCCATGCTGTTTCCTGCAAGGCTGAAGCTCACCCATCGTAATAAATTGTACTTTTTCTTTGTCCCTGAGGAAGTGGTGAAATTCATCGAGTCCCATATTCCTGTCCCAGGCCCTGAGGGTGACCCCTTGGATGAGGGTTGAGCCGGCCTGCCTTGCACCCGCTACTCAAATTATTGTGGTGCCAATGCCACACCTGTCATTTGCATTTTCCCCGTAATCTCATGTATTCTTTCTCTTATGCTCTCTTTTATTGTCGTAACTCATTGAAATCTCATGAATCGTAACATAGGTCACAGCTGTATGGTTGATGGTATATTGCACTTGTACTGGGATCCTTTATTCCTATAGCCCATGCTCACTGTGCCCTACTGTGCTGTCGCCTCCAAAGTTTAACTATGCCACCGCTGTATGGTATTTGGTGTATTTCACCGTTCTATAATCTTAATCGGGCTCATGGCAGCAGCTCCCCCGCTGCAGTTGCAATGCCGAGGTTGGCTTGTTTAGTTCATTGGTTGCTCCCATGTTTGGTTTTGGGGCTGGCCAAGCCCCGTCGGGCTCGGCACAACAGACATGAGACCTTGGGTGGGTTTTTGGGCACTGCTGTGTTGGGGGTGGCAGTGAGGGAGGGGTGAGGGAGGGGGATGGTGTTGTTGGGGGATGTTTTAATAATAAAAACGGCGAGACAGTGGTAGGTTTTGGTATGAAACATCTGGCAGCAGTACAAGTTGCCGGCACCAGCTCAACAAAATATGACACACATTACTTGGATCCCCCCTAAATCGCTACTGAATGGCTACTAGGCTGATGTCTTGGAATATCAGAGGGCTCAGCAACTTCACGAAGGCACGCAGGGTCACGGCCTACGCCCAGAGGCATGGGGTCAAAATACTTCTCTTACAGGAAACACACGCTCTCGCACAATTATCGGCTTCTCTTGCCCCGTCATGGGGCCCCAGCAGATATTATACTGTGTTCTCTTCACAGTCCAGGGGGGTCCTCACCTTGATCCACAAATCCTTGCAGTTCTCCCTTCGCACCAGCCATATAGATGTCCAGGGTAGATATGTGATCCTTCACTGTTTCCTCGCTAATACAGAATACCTCATGGTCAATACATATGCCCCATGCATAGATGCACCTGAGTTTTTCGACCAAATCCTTGACATTCTACTCGGCTATGTTGGGGTTCCCATTATCTGGGGGGGGACATGAATCTTATCCTCGACTCCGACAGATCCGGTGTTGCACCTAGAACACTCTCTAGGGCCGCTCGCCGCCTCCACCCACACATGCTCACTACCGGTCTGGTGGATGCCTGGAGAGCACTCCACCCAAAGTCGAAACAGTTTACATTTTACTCCTCCGTCCATGACAGCCACTCCAGGATCGATCTTTTCCTTCTCTCCGCGGGGCTCGTGGGCAAAATACATACCACACAGATCCTGCCTCGCACACTCTCCGATCACTCCCCGATCACGTTAGACATTGCCTTGAGCCCGACCCTCCCTCCGCACTCTCAATGGCGGTTTAAGTCAGGCGCACTACACGATATAATCTTCAAGGCTGACATCCTTGCAGATATCACCTCGTTTTTTGATAATAACAAACGCCACGACACAACGGATGGGGTGAGGTGGGAGGCCTTTAAGGTTTTCATCAGGGGAATGTGTATTTCCGGGGAGGCTGGGGTCCTGAAGGACATCAGAAACTCTCTGCGCTTTTCTGAGTCTAGACTCAGGGAGCTAGAGCGCGAGTATGTAGCCGCCCCCTCTCCGCCCAAGCTGGCACAGATCAGAAATGAACTAGACACATTTGAGTCCCTCGCCCACAGCGAAATAAGATACCTCGCCCGCCCCATTGCAGCCCGGAAGTATGGGGAAGGAGAGAGGCCAGGCCGTACTCTTGCCCGCCTCGCCTGGGCCGAGGGAGGCAGAGCTTGAATTGATAGTATCATCGATAGTGGCGGAGTGCGACAATGGTCTGACAAGTCCATTCTTCAGACCTTTGCAGATTTCTATACAACCCTCTATGCCCAGCGACCAGAGCATAGCCCTCGAGATCTGGATGACCTCCTGGACCGCATCCCAATGTCCCTTATATCTCTAGACACCAAAGAACAACTAGACGCTCCCTTCACCCTTGAGGAGATCACCGCTGTCATCTCGGCCCTACCTAAGGGTAAAGCCCCTGGTCCAGATGGCCTAACCGCCGAGTTCTATCAGGAACATGTTGCCCTTCTTGCCCCGTGCCTGCACGAGGTCTGGGAGGAGTCGTTGCGTCATACTACCCTCCCCCCTTCCTTGCGCAAGGCTGTTATTACGGTGCTTCCCAAACCGGCTAAGCCTCTAGATGAATGTGGCTCTTATAGACCCCTCTCCCTCATAAATACCGATACAAAAATCTTCGCCAAAATCATTGCAAATAGGTTCCTCCCCATCATGAAATACTTGATTCACCCAGACCAGAGCGGTTTTGTCCCTGCCCATTCCACTGCCTTAAACATTCGGCGACTATTTAACGTAATCTCTAGAATCGACCCCCGAGCCAATGCGGTGGCCGTGACGCTGGACGCCCAAAAAGCATTCGACATGGTCTCGTGGCAATATTTGTGGGCGGTACTGGAAAAGATGGGGATTAGCCCGTACATTATGTCCTGCATTAAACTGCTATACACTAACCCTGTGGCTAAAGTCCTGGTCAACTGTAACCTGTCGGCTCCCTTCTCCCTCCATAGAGGGACGCGACAGGGCTGCCCATTCTCTCCCTTGTTGTTTGCGATGGCCATCAAGCCCATGGCTGACAGTGTACGTAACAACCACCTGTGCAAGGGGATTCGTTTGCGGGATACCCCCGAAATCATTTCACTTCACGCCGATGACGTGCTGTTATATAGTAGAGACCCTTCAATCCACCTTGACCCGATCATACGTGAAATTATCAAAATTGGCACATTCTCGGGCTTCACTATTAATTACTCTAAATCAGAAATCTTTCCCCTCACCCCTGCAACCTCCCAACCGGCGTGCAAATTCCCTCTCAAATGGGCACCTTACGGCATCAAATACTTAGGGGTCCAAGTGTCCCTCTCAAAATCCTCTTTGTTGTCCGAGAACTATGGGGCTGCAGCACATTATGCCCATACCAGGATGGAAAGATGGCGAAACCTCCCCCTATCACTCTCAGGAAGACTGTCTCTAATAAAAATGATAATAGTCCCAAAACTTCTGTACATATTCGCTAATGTTCCACTTTGGCCTGGAAAACAGTATTTTGCGGACTTACATGCGAGATGCGCCCGCTTTCTCTGGCACTCAGGGGCCGTGCGCAGAAAGTGGCAGCATATGACCGTGCCTTACGAGAGGGGTGGCTTCAGTGCACCTGATCTCACCCAGTACTGGATAGCAGCCCAGGCCCAATACGCTACGTACTGGTACCAGCACCAGGAACCCCCCCCGCATGTTAAGCTCGAAATCCTGGCTGCCGAGGAGGTGAACGTCATGTCATTGATCCTCTTTCACTCGTATCGATCGCAGGCCCCTGCTGACCCGGTGGCCTCCACCATAAGGGCGTGGCGGCAGATCCTGATGCCTGATTCCGGCTCAACCCCGTATTACAAATGGCTTCCTCTCTGGTCTTTCCCTGGCCTCACCCCCACACAAGATAAGCTTCTCATGCGTCACTGGTCAGACCTGGGATACAGATCATTCTCCGACCTGTTCCCGGATGGGAAATTCATCACCCCAGATACGTGGAAGCCCGGGAACTCCAGGTCCCCACTGGAGCTGCTGCAATACTTCCGTATCAGGGCGGCAATCCAGGACATGTGGCCTTCATACCCGGACGAACCCCCCCGAGTCCCCCGAGGTCAGCTATATAGCCAATTCCGCTGGTGGTAGGGGCATCGTATCCTCCTTGTATAAAATGTTGATGGCGCGCGCGTCCGAGCCCCCCCACTCAGTTAGGGATGCCTGGAGCCGGGATTTGGGATTAGACATCACGGATGACATGTGGACCAAAATGTGTATGCATACTCGCAAGGTTTCTCTTAATTCCAGAGCTAGATGTATTCAATACAAACTGCTCAATCGCCTGTACTACACTCCGTACGCGATTAGGAAATTTGCCCTGGATCAATCCCACCCCTGTCCAAGATGTAGATCTACTGAAGCGGATCACACACACATGTTCTGGTTTTGCGGGGCGCTGGCCCCGTTCTGGAGCGCTGTGCTTGAAACCCTCTCCGAGGTAGTGGGGTTCCGTGTAGGCCCGGAACCTCTGTCTCTTCTGTTTGGGCTTTGGGAGGGGGCGGAAGCGAAACGGGTAGCTAGGTTTCTGAATGTGGCGGCTATTGTGGCCAAGAAATGCATTCTGCAATGTTGGAAGCGCAGATCCCCCCCTTCCCTAGAAATGTGGCTGAAGGCCCTCACCTGGACACAATCCTGTGAAGATGACTATATTAACTTGCTGCCTAGCAATGCTTGCCCTAAAAACATATGGACTGAGTTCTGTAGTTACTTGAACCGCAAGGTGGACCTTGAGCTCTTGTCATCCCCTCCCTCTCCTGATCAAGGGGCGGACCGCTCTACATGATTCATGCCTCTATTGTAATTAACCGATGTTGGATTTCATGTGACCTTCTGTTGAACCTGCCCTTTGTCTTTCACGCTTCAACATGATTTGTGTGTCATTTGTGCAGATTATGCTATACCAGTTGCTACTTCTTGCCAATAAAGAAAATTAAAAAAAAAAAAAAAACATTTAACTAGGTCAGTCGGAAAGAAGGCGTTGGCACACCCCTGAATAAACTATCTCCGGCTTTGGGGGTCTTCCCTTAGTCTTGACCACAGAGGCCAGAGTCACAGGCTGGGGAAGGGAATTTCTGGGGCACACTGTGTGAGTATTTCTTGAACAGCACTTAAGCTCCAATCATGGCACTCATCCATGAATCTTGGTGGGTAGTACCCATGCGGGAAGATGGCTGCAGATGGAAGTAGTCCCATGTAGGTCAAATAAAACTGTACCACTCAGAATCCAAACTTTCCGGCCGCCGCCGAAGACCTGGTCCTGTCGCACCTGGACGGAGGTGAAGGTTACACGGGTGGAATAACTTCTTACCCCTATCAAAGTCGCCATCCATGCTTGGATGCTGTAGTGCAGGTCATCAACAAACAGGGCACGGTCCATCACATCACTCTGGCACGGGCCAAGTCTCCTTGGCTTCACCTAGAATGGCTGAATTCTTTCTAGGCCTTTCTGCATCACCCAGGAGGGCAAACACACCAGTGAATCTGGCTGAGATACCCATCATCCCCGGTGGCATCAGCAGGACCAGTATCGTAACACAAAATAAAGGTGGCCATCAGCAAACTGTGGTGAGGGGGCCCCGGCAAGTCTCTCCAGCCATAGTTATAGAGGGCCTGATTCATGGAAAAGTGCACAGAAATCCTGCAACGCCCCCCCATGAGATCGTCACTGTGCGAGACTGCGCACAGAGGTTTTTCTGTGTTCTCTGCGTATTCAAGGAATTTGTTTGTGCAAAGTAACCGTGCATAGAAGTTGCAGCCGGAACGGCGCCGACACACCCCAACGCAAATCAAAAACAGACAGAAACAGCCACCTTGGCCTGCTCCCCAGATGCAAATACATACACCCACTAAACAGTGGGGGGGGTCCCCCACAAGCAAGCCTGCATCTCAGGGACCCTGCGTGGGGTCCCCCGTAACTGTTACCGGCAGCTCTGACAAAATGCGTACAATTTATCGTAATTCAGGTAAAAAACTTGGGAAATCGGCATGTGAACCCCAATAAACCGTTCCTGCACCCCACTACACATGTGTACGAGCACCCCTAAGTTAGGTCGGAACACCGGCTGCATGTATGCGTCCCTAAATCCGCAACCCGATCTTACCTCCGTAAATCCTATGCGCAAGTGTATGTACACCTGTCTTCAGGTGGTGGATAGTATGAGGGCTTTGTGTGGCCATTTCCCTGCCAGGATGTTCTGCGTTTGGATCCCTGAACACGTATTGTTCTGCGCAATAGTGGGTGTGCAATGGACTGCCTGCGGGCCGTCCCTCGAAATGCCCACTTATTCACATGTTCTTCCTCATTGTCTGTGTTCCACCCCCTTCCCCTCCCTCTGCTCACGCCACGCCTGTTAGGAAAGAGTTCCCTTAGGTGCAATTTTCCCTCCAGTTTTGGACCCCCCAAACCTTTTGCCTTTGTTTGGCTTACCTAACCTGACTATTTCCAGTCTAGCACAGCCTTCAGCTGCACTCCTCTGGGCTTTGCTCATCTGCTATGGGTTATGTTTCCCTTAGTCTTTGACTATGTTGCCATTTCTTGGTAACTTTTTATCTTACAGTACAGTGCATAGGGGTCCTTGTGTTTTATGGCCCTAGCCACCCTGTAAGGGTTTTTTGGTAATTGTACAAGTGTGCCTAGGATGAAAGGGTGGCAGCAGTTTGCTTGAAAATTATTTTTACTTCTTTTTATTGAAACAAAAAGCATTTGCTGTGTTTTCCTCAAGACTGTGGCCAGTGCTGAAAATGACAGTGCCCCAAAGTTTTTATTCCGTCCTTTGACCATTTTGTCCCTTTGCCTTCCCCTGGGTCGAGAGACCTAGGTATTCCTTATTTGGGCATGCAGTCTCCCACGAAACCGCATCTTTTGTGGGCTCCTGCATGTCACGTGTGCTAGTGCCCAGGAAGATGGTTGGGACTGTCTGGCTTCAATCCACACTACTGGTGCCAGTATATCTGGTATGCCTGAATGACTATAACCACCATGGGCTGTTATTGGCCCATGCCTGGCGTGAATTCAAGAGAGCAGATCTTCCATTGGCTATTCCAGATTTGAGCGTGAAACTAATCTTGGATAAGAGAAGGGGCTCTGCATCAATTCCAGGTCGATCAACTGAAGTTCTGTCAAGGAGTCCTAGCTCCTCCGGGTCCCAATTTATAAGAGTGTGCCAATGCCTTGCGCATTTGTGTTCCCTGTGTAGCCCTGCTGTGGAGACAGTCATTGTAGGAGCCTTGCATACCTGCCCATCTGTGCCCTGAGATGTGCTGCACTGAAACTATCTTCCTTTCTTCATCAAGAGCTGACAAAAAGCACTGTCCAGCCACAGACAATCCTCACGTCCCGCAACCGCTGAGGTTGGCAGCGACGTGTAACTGCAGGGGTTAAACCTACAAGCAACCTGGACTAGACAGACAAAGTTTGGCCCAGACTGTGTTGAGGGTCAGTGAGTACTTGCATCACTTACCGGTGTCCCCCTGGCAAAGCCATTGTTCTTTATGCACGAGAATTCCTGAAAAGACTGAAAAGATACTCACCTTAGCTGGGCTAGCCGGCGCTTCCTAGCTATTCCCAAAACTTGAAAGTCACTCCACCTGCAAGGGTAGACCCTCCTCGAATAATAGGAAACTGTTCTTCATCACCTTAAGCCCCTTCCTGAACTGCTATAGCTCCCTGAATAGGACCCACTTTTGCTTGTACGCACAACCGCGTGTTGTTAACGCACTACTGTACCTTTGAGCACAAGGCTCCCCACTTCATAGGGCTGGACTGTATAAGTTAAAGATTGACTCTGAAGAACTACCTAATGCGATATTTGTGTTAATTTATGAAAGGGCTCACTCCCCACATTACCAACATAAACTCAAAATAAACGACACATCCCCATTAGAGAATGAGACCAGGAGAGCAGATTGCGAGGTTGCCAAAGATTTATATATAAGATTCGGCATCCAGAGAACTCTGCTGCCCTGTGAGCGCTCTAGCAAACATTACAATTACAATGGATTATAATGCAAAAAGGCGTCATCAGTGATGTCAGCTATAAGGGTTACAAAGTACAATATTATTGGGTGCGAGGCAATGATGCATAGGTGCCTGCAGGTGTTCCTTCATCAGGTTTGGCAGCTCCTTTGGCGGGAGGGTGAGCCTCACATGGTTCAGCTGGACTTGTCCGGGTGGGGTGAATGTCGGGTCAAGCTGGAGATGCGGTTGAAACTAGCTAAACTGGCATGAACACTTATTCTTAGCATATAATAAACAATGAGCATCAATATACATTTGAGTAAATCTTAGAGGCTTACAAGTTGTACATATATGACTACATCATTCCACATTGGGTCAGTCATAAGGTGAAAGGTGTGGGGGTCTTACTTTCTGCAATGACGTAGGGACTGGGCTGGTCTGGCACATCTGGGAGAAACGGGGGGGCAGGGATGGAGTGACACATGTTAGTTTAGGACACGATATACCGTGACAGAGGTCTGAGTTTATTAGCGGCACTCTGCTAGTCAGCACGTTGGGGGCACACTTCTGTTACATCAAGAGAATACCTTTGGAGGGCACAGGGTTATACAAGCAGTAATTTTCCAATAGCAAGGGTGAGGGGTGAGGGGGAAGGTTTGTGGAGATGGACGAGCTACAAGTCATGGTTCAGACTGGTTCACACACAGGACTGTGATCTCAGAGGAAGAATGATAAGATACATAATGTTAATTGTTGCAGTTGGCTTCAGTGCATCTGTGAGAAAGGGACTTGGGCTGCGCAGAAAAGGTGGGGCGGTTGGTGCTCGCTGTGCACAGCGCTGCAGAGGGGAGAGGAGACTTCTTAGTGCCGAATCGCGGCTTAGTCCAAAGATGGAGTCGAGGGTACACAAAATAAAGTGCAAGTGTGTCTCGCAATAGTCCCACCTGTGCTCCAGCTGAGGCCTTATTCCTCATGGCAGCAGAAGGGCAATTGAGGCGTCCCCCACTAGTGCAAGAGCAAGCAGTTCATCTCATGTAGAACGTATGGTGGGGGCTAATTCGCCCCTTCCTTCCTTACATTCCTCCCTTTCGTTACATCTAAAGTAACAAATAACATTTTATCATTGTTTGCTTTTCAGTAGTACTCCGCCTCTGTCATGCATAGACCGCTGCGAGATGGGTCACGTGTTCTTAGTTCAGTGAAAACAACAAGGAGACACAACCGACTAATCATTGGACTACGGGGTTTATTAACACGGAGCGTGGCTCGCCGCAGTGAATGGAGGTTACCATGGAAGCTACGTGACTCGTTGCTAAGGGGAAGCTACGTGCATGTGGGATCACAGTGTTAGTCATGTGATCTTGGCTATTTAGCCATGCCTCCACTTTGGTTTCGTGCTTCTGATCAAGCTTTTCTTGGCGTTCGGTTTTTGGCCTTTTTTCTTGTTCTGACTACGTTACTACTTGACCCGGCTTTTGGACTTGACTTGCTTTTGGATTTCCCTTGTCTGTTTAGTTGCCTTCTGTCTTCCTGGTTACGAACTCTTGCTCTTGTTCCTCGATTACGTCTGGCATTTCTCCTTTTGTTCCCGTACTGCCCGCTTGGTTTTCGACCCTGATTGAACTTGGATAACTCTTTTGGTTTATGATTCTATCTGTTTAAATAACACGTTCGAGATAGTGTTCCCCTCTCCGCGTGACAACTTCTGCGGTGCCGTGGGACAGCCACCGCTGCTCCGTGGGACAGCCTTAGCTGCACCGTGGGACAGCAACTGCTGCACCGTGGGACAGCCGCCACTGCTCAGTGGGAGATCTTCCATTATAACGCCGGAATCAGCACAACTCTGCGTTATCACAGCCAACCAAGAACAGCATCTGTCTCTAAACAGTAGAACAGTTTCTTTTGAATCCTATCCTCCAGCTGAATAAGGGTGTTCCGCATTTTCGTGCCTAACTTAAGGAATATTTTGGGTAAGCAGGATTTTTTCTTCTCTTGTTATATATAGTTTTTGTCCATCTGATTTCAGGGAAATAGGATCATAGTGTTCAACTTTCTTTCAGAACATCCGTTGGATATCTCCCTAGAACCAGTTGTGTTAGTCATTCCAAGTCTATTGTTATTATTCGGGTTAGTGTGATTAACGTTTGGGAACTGTTTTCTGAAATCTTAATCAGAGCTATTCTAATCACATATCTCTTGTTGTTTATTTTCTACAGCCACGAGGTCTCGGTGGGAATCCAATCTTTCAATTAATAGATTGCTCTGTATGTTTAATTTTACATTCAAAGTGATACATTAGTGGGAATAATTCTTGTTCTACACTACGAGTTCAAGTCTGAGAAGAGAAATTCTGACATAATCAGAAGCCTTCTAAAATGGATCCCAGCGAGACCCTGGCTAATCTACTTCAGCTAGTGGCCGACCTAAGAACCGACATGGCTACTGCTCATGCCACCACTCAACAACAGATCTTAGAACTACAAACCGCCATACAGGCTTTGCCCCAAGTGGCACCGGTGATGCCTAATGCCCCTGCCGTAGAACCTGCACAGGCGGAGCCCGGCCCAGTGTATATTACATCACAATTCCTTTTGGCTCCACCAGAAAGATTTCATGGAGAGCCAAGACTCTTTAGGACCTTTTTGAATCAATGTCGACTCCCATATTTGTGCCGGCCAGGTTCTTTTCCTGATTCCGCTACCAAGGCTGCATTTTTGTTGTCACACATTGGTGGTACTGCTGCAGCATGGGCTAATCCTCTTTTGGAGGCAGGTAGTCCTTTATTGTTTTATTGCGATGCATTAATGGATGCCATGGGAAAGGTGTTTGACACCTGAAACAAGACTCAAGTCGTGGAACTAGAATTATTGAATTTACAACAGGGTGATTTGACTCTTCTAGCTTATTTAGCCAAATTTAATCAGTTGGCGGCTGAGACATGGTGGCCTGATGATAAGAAGGTGTCTCTCTTCTACAAAGGATTATCGGATTCTTTGCAAGACGCACCTGCTATGGTACCAGTAGTCCCGGTTACCTTTCCGGAACTACTTGAACTAGTGCTTCAGATTGATGCTCACAAAGCTGCTAGAAAAGGGAAGAAAAGGGGTCTCGCTCCCGATCTTCAACCCATTCCAACTCCAGTTACGGCTGCGTCTGAACCAATGCAGATAGGAGCAGCTACACGGGGTCCTCTTTCTCAAGAAGAAAGAGAACACCTGAAGAAAAACAATTTGTGTTTTTATTGTGGGTCTTCAGAACACCTACTAAAAGCATGTACTAAGAAGCCTACCAAGAAACAGGGAAACCTGAAAGCTCGGCAATGAGAGGAGTCCGATTGCCGAGCACTAATGTTTCTATGGACTCTAAATTCAATCAACCTGTAGCAGCACAGGTGAGCTTTCGACTGCCTCAAGGAAGGGTCGTTCATGCGACAGCTATTCTGGATTCCGGTGCTACCGGTAATTATATCGATACCTCTTATGCGAAGGACTTGGGGTTGGCAATTGTTGAACAAGAAAATCTGGTGGTTGTCAATGCTGTTGATGGTTCCACTTTGATATCTGGTATGGTGGTTCAGCAAACCGATGATCCGATTATGGAAACACTCCATGGACATTCCGAAAACATATATTTCGATCTAATCACTGCCCTGCAGTTCAAGCTTATTCTAGGAATACCATGGCTTTGATTGCATAATCCGTCTATTGATTGGCACGCAGGTACCATCGGATACTTGTCGGAATATTGTGAGACTAAGTGTTTGATAGGAAAAGCTCGATAAATAATCCTTGCCAACCTTTGATGGATACAGCATTTACTATCAGGGCTGTTGTGACAGGTGATTTACCTAGTGAATATTCCGAGTTTCGGGATGTATTTGATGAAGGGGGAGGAACTGTGTTCCCCCCACAGACCATACGATTGTCCCATTGATTTGGTTCCTGGGGCTAAGATCCCATCTGGAAGAATATACTCTCTAACCCACAAGGAGAATGTTATTCTTAAGAAATATATTGATCAGTCCCTCAAATCAGGCTTCATTTGTCCTTCTCGTTCACCTGCAGCCTCTCCGTTATTTTTTGTGCACAAAAAGGAGGGATATATCTGTCCATGTATTGACAATAGGGCCCTTAACGCCATCACTGTGCGCAATCAGTATCCCATACTTCTTATTTCTGTGCTCTTGGACCAATTGGGATCATCTGTAATCTTTACTAAATTAGATCTCTGCGGGGCTTATAATTTCGTAAGAATCCGTAGCGGAGATGAGTGGAAAACAGCCTTCAAGACCAAGTATGGGTTATTTGAGTAGAGTCATGCCATTTGGGCTCTGCAATGCACCCGCTACTTTTCAATATTTCATCAATGATGTTTTCCATGATATGATGGACCAATTTCTGGTGGTTTACCTGGATGATATATTAATCTATTCTGCATCTTATGATCTCCATGTGATTCATGTTGCTCGTGTCTTACAGAGGCTTCGCGATAACAGTCTGTATGCAAAATTAGAGAAATGTATCTTTCATGTTTCAGAAGTAGAGTTCTTGGGTTATGAGATAACCAGTAAGGGAGTACAAATGAGCATGTCTAAGGTCAAGGTAATTTTGGACTGGCCGGTACCCACAACTGTGAAGGCCCTACAATCATTTCTAGGCTTCGCAAATTTCTACAGGAGATTCATAAAAGATTTCTCGTCCTTGGTCGCTCCACTGACTGCATTAACAAGCAGCAAAACAGCATTCCTTTGGGATAAGGTCTGTAATCAGGCTTTTCAAGGTCTTAAATCTTCTTTTATTAGTGCACCGGTACTCCAACACCCTAATCCTAATCTACCATTTGTGGTAGAAGCGGATGCATCAGACATCACTCTTGGTGCCATTCTGTCTCAAGTATGTCCGGATACTGAAGGGTTGCATCCGGTGGCTTTCCATTCAAGGAAACTTACCCCATATGAAAGGAATTACACAATCACAGAAAGGGAGCTGCTAGCAGTACGTGACTCGTTTTTGACTTGGCGACATCATTTATTGGGTTCAGTCTTTCCAGTTCAGGTATTCACTGACCATAAAAATCTGGTGGCCTTACAATCCGTAAAGTGTTCCACGGTGCGACATGCTAGGTGGCATGAGTTCTTTTCAATGTTTGATTTCACCATTACTTATCGGCCGGTTCTTTGCACACTAAAGCGGATGCACTCTCCCGTATACATGGAGATTCATCCCCTCCTAGATCTGACGGACCTCTTCTCTTACCACATCAGGTGATTTGTGGATGTACTCTCCGGCCTACGCTATGTAATGATTTACGAGAGTGGGTAAAAAACCATCTCACAGAACATGCCGAACTCAACCTCGAAATAATAAACGGTTTACCCCATATCAACGGTCTGTTGTTTCTTCCGGACAGTGAAACCAGGAACAAAGCTATCCAATGGTGTCATGATTCGAGGTTGGCTGCTCATCCCGGTAATAAGAAGACCGTTGATCTTTTACAACGTTGGTGCTGGTGGCCTCCTATGTTAAAGGATGTTTCGTTCATATTGCTTATTGCTATGTATGTGCCCAGTGCAAAACCACGAATACCAAACCTGTTGGGCTGCTGCAGTCCATGCCAATTCCTGACTATCCTTGGTACATGATTTCAATGGATTTTGTGGTGGAATTGCCACCGGTCTCTGGGAATGACACCATATGGGTGATCATCGATTACTTCACCAAAATGGCACTTTTTGTACCTTGTCAAGGTGTGCCTTCCACCCCAAAGCAGGCGGACCTGGTTCTCAAGAAAGTGTTTTGTCTTTTTGGTCTCCCGTCTGTTATCATCACAGATAGAGGTTCCCAATTTACTTCTCATTTTTGGAAGTCGCTTACTGCTTCTTTTGGCATAAATGAGAGGTATTCTAGCGCTTACCACCCTCAAACAGACGGGCAAACAGAACGTCTCAACTCCACCATGGAACAGTATCTTCGCTGCCTTACGCACCAGTATCATGACTCCTAGCTGTTGTTACTCCCTATGGCGGAATTCTCGTATAATAACGCTTTGCATACGTCTACGCGTTCTTCCCTGTTTTTTGCTATGTTCGGACGACACCCTGGATCTTTGCCTGTTTCTCCTGTCTTGCCCGCACGCCATCCGGCGGCATCTTCCTGCATTCAACACATGTGTTTAGTACATAAACGGGTGAGGGAACATTTGGAAATGGCACAGGGTAACGCAAAGAGGTTCACAGATGCCCACCATTCTCTGGCCCCTGATTATGTGGTGGGGGATAGGTTTGGTTGTCAACTAAGAATCTGCGGATACCTGGAGGGAAGAAGTTTCTTCCACGTTTTGTGGGGCCGTACATGATTTCTTTCGGGAAGGGTACTGTCATGCATAGACCGCTGCGAGATGGCCAACGTGTTCTTAGTTCAGTGAAAACAACAAGGAGACACAACCGACTAATCCTTGGACTACGGGGTTTATTAACACGGAGAGCGGCTCGCCGCAGTGAATGGAGGTTACCATGGAAGCTACGTGACTCGTTGCTAAGGGGTAGCTACGTGCGTTTGGGATCACGGCATTAGTCATGTGATCTTGGCTATTTAGCCACGCCTCCACTTTGGTTTAGTGCTTCTGATCGAGCTTTTCTTGGAATTCGGTTTTTGGCCTTTGATTGAACTTGGATAACTCTTTTGGTTTACGATTCTATCTGTTTAAATAACACGTTCGAGACAGTGTTCACCTCTCTGCGTGACAACTTCTGCGGCACCGTGGGACAGCCACCGCTGCTCCGTGGGACAGCCTCTGCTGCACCGTAGGACAGCAACCGCTGCACCGTGGGACAGCCACCACTGCTCCGTGGGACAGCTTCCGCTGCACCGAAGGAGATCTTCCATTATAACGCCGGAATCAGCACAACTCTTTGTTATCACAGCCAACCAAGAACAGCATCTGTCTCTAAACAGTAGAACAGTTTCTTTTGAATACTATCCTCCAGCTGAATAAGGGCGTTCCGCATTTTCATGCCTAACTTAAGGAATATTTTGGGTAAGCAGGATTTTTTCTGTTCTAATCACATATCTCTTGTTATTTATTTTCTACAGCCACAAGGTCTTGGTGGGAATCCAATCTTTCAATTAATAGATTGCTTTGTATGTTTAATTTTACATTCAAAGTGATACATTAGTGGGAAGAATTCTTCTTCTACACTACGAGTTCAAGTCTGAGAAGAGGAATTCTGACAGCCTCCATTAATGCCTCGTCCCAAGCAGGTGTCCCTTTTATTGGCATCCAGGCCCTGCATACCCCTCGTAAACTTTGCCTCCTTCTAGCATACTCATCAGAGGTGCAGTTCATGTATATTCCCCCATCCCCATCCAGATCCACCCACACCTCCTTGTACCATTGTAACTCCCTTGGTTCCTTTATTGTGGTGTGATACAAATTGTCCACCCTGTCTCCAGTGTAGCGATACACATCTCTCATACGGTATTTGGGGGGATTTAACTCTCCTGTCTGTATTTGGCCGTCTTTCATTGTTTGTACCCTTGTCGGTTGCCCCATCGTCACCATCATCATGGCAGAACTAGGCATTGATTTTGCAGAACATCGAACGCCTACCTGACACACACAAAACATTTGTAACAGGAAAACGATGAGTGGGACACACATTTTCATCATCATGCTGAACCACGAAGGTATCCATTTGAAAATGTCCTCGAACCAGTTGCTTGGGGTGATTCCTCCTTCTTTTCTCATCCTTTCAGCCAAGTTATGCACCACCGAGATCACATGGGACAGGGTCCCATTGTCCGCATCCGCAGAAGGTACGAATGTGCAGCAGGCACTCCCTATTTTTCGGCAAACACCACCGTCCATTGCTGTGAGTAGATCTAGGATGTACCGGTTCTGCATGATCATCACCCGCAGGGTGCACATTTCCACTTTAATTACATTAAAGTCTTCTTCTGTGTCATTGGCTAGCTAGATCAACTCCCAGCGCACGATCTTCAGCCATTTTGCGTTTGTTCGTTCCTGGAATCCTGGCAGGAGGAGTGAAGCAAAGAATGTTTTTGTGGAATTGAAAAGTTTGTACTGATCCGGAATCTCTGCCAGGAGGTCTGAGGATTTGCTGGAGATGTAATTTGAAGATATCCGCTTGCGGGAAACTCTGTCCTGCAACTCATCTTCAGTCAGGATGTCGTACGTGGAGGGCTCTTTGGTTGCTGGCTAGGGTGCCAGTGATGTTTCGACTGGCACCTTTTGCCCTTGGACATGGCTTTCTGGAATCACCATTAAGGCTGAGTGTAGCGTTGCCATGGCACAGGTACCACTCCATGATGGCAGGAGGTGTAGGTACGCTTGTTTGTCACACACCCAGTAAGTGTCCATTAAGGCTGCTGTTCCTTTTTTCATGTCTGGAAGGATGATTGTCTTGTTGCAGTGGTTGTTGGAGCCCATTCGTACCTTCCCCGCACCATAAAAACAAAGTTTGTGCTGGATCTCTTTTTGTATCTTGATCAGTTTTTCAAGTGCTGTCACCCACGTTAGTTTAGCAATGTGCTGGGACCAGGTTGCAGTGCAAGTTCGTTTCACCCATTGAAAGTTTTCTTCTGTCAGTCCTCGTAATGCTTCAGCTTTACATGTGATTGTCTCGTCTTGCCATTTGTTTTCTGTGACCATTGTCCCTTTGATGATAAAAAATGGTTATTTCAAACATATCACTCCTTGAGGTTTGCTTGGCATGTTTTTTCGTTTTGCAGCGTACTGTTACCGTGTGTGCCTGGAAGATACTTCGTATTCTACATAAAGCTAAATGGATTAGACACTGGGCATCCGACATGGGTATCTCTTGGGTATAAGGACTTTGGGTGTGCCAGCGGCATGGGGTATGAGAGAGCAAATGTAACAGCTCTCATTTGTTGCTTGTTTAGCTGTGGCATTCATGTCTGAGTACCATTTATTGGACTGGTCCGAGTGCCGACATTCTTCAATTTCATCTAATCCCAGACCATGGTATGCATCATAACCTTTCCATCCGGCCCCCCTTTTTCATCTGTTGCCCCCCCTTGACCATTGTGTTACTTTTTCAACTTCTGATGTCTTATAGGAAAAATGTTTGTCCATATCTCATCATTTTGTTCGTTCCCACTCTGCAAAGATTGTGACACTGGGTGTGTTAGGGTAACTGGGACATAGGGTGTAAAGTGCATTCTATCGCCATCAGAGGTAGGTTCTTCAGTTGTGGGAATGTTTACATATGGTGATTCCGAAACACTGAACAGTGGATAATCAACATCATACTCATTTGATACATTATCAACATCATAACCGATAGCAGCGTATGTGAAAATGGGGGTTTTGATAGTTTGTTTTTTCTGCAAAGTGGTTAAGTTAGCATTCACGGAAGCATTGTGGATCCAAATAACTTTAAAGCCATCCCAAATGAAACTTGACCCTACTTGTATCAGATGTACCCCACTGCCCCTCCTTTATATCCCTTAACATAAATGACACACTCCAATACAGGCCAAGGCAGAACAACATTACTGAAAAAATGATAGCCACAAAGTAAAGACCACAAAGTCCTCAATTTCTATTACTGCTAACTTCTACTCTAATGCTATCTACATCTGTGGCGTTGTTAATGAGGGCCCTCCTTTCCGTCATATTTCCACCTGAAAGGAGCGCTATAAATGGTTAAGTACACACATAATCAACCTTTTTCTTCTTTCTTTCATTGACATATCATTGTTATCTTTTTTAAAGCAAGAATATGAAATATCAGAAATCATAAGAGAAGAGAGCTATCTTTGAAGGATAAAATGTACTAGGTGGAGAGTGGCAGAGGTAAAGACAGACCGAGAGGGTGAGAGATGGAGAGAAAGTAATAGGGTTAGAGGGACACAGAGACAGTCAGATGTGGCGAGAGGGAGAGAGAGAGAAAGAGAGCATACATATCTATTTACATTTAATTATAATCATTCTTTATCATTGCTCATACTGTTTTTCCTGGCTAATTTTTTTCTGTTTCCTTTTACATTTTCTGATCTGTGTTTCATCTCTAAGGGGTTGCAACTTCCTGACTCTGGTGCTGCTCACTCTGGGGTGTCGTACTTTCATGTGCCTTTCTTACATCTGAAAGATGCACCCAGTACTTTAAACCCCAAACCTTTACTGCGGAGGGTGTGCAAAACATTACTTCGTAAGGGCCATGAAATCATGGGGAGTTCCACCTCCGCACGAAACTGCAAACATATACATTTTCACCAGGCATTAACTGTCCTGTGGGGCTGTCTTGGGCGGGTGTGGTTGTATCAGTTTCATTCTCTCGAGTGAATGCAGGTGCTATTTGCCTCGCTATATTCCGCACAGCCTGTTTCAGTTGGGTGAGATATTCCTTAAATTCATCCCCTAGCACTGTGGCAGCTCTATGAGCGTCTGACGCTCTTCTTACTGGGGATAGTGGCGTATGGATGCGCCTTCCTGTCACAATTTCGTGCAGGCTCAAATGGTGGTCCTTATTGGCTGTGTCCGGAATTGGTACATTGCTAGGGGCAAGCAATAAACCCAATTTTTCTTAAGTGTGTGACACAGTTTTGACAATTTACTCTTTAGGAGGATGTTGATTTTTTCTACCACCCTGTTAGCTTGCAGATGATAAATCGAACAAAGTTTGTGTTTCACTCCCATCAATGTTGTCGCTTCTTTAAAAAGGTCATTTACAAAGTGTGTGCCGTTATCCAAGCGGATCACGTCACATATTCGCCACCTGGAGAATCCCTCTCTCAACAAAAATGTGGCCGCGCATTTGGCTTCCGGATGTGCACATGGTCCTGTTTCCCCCCATCGTGAGAAGGGGTACAGTATCACTATGAGTTACTTTGCCCCGTTACATCTTTATCCCATATCAGCATAGTTTATGTGTAGTTCTCGAAATGGCCCTATCAGGCGTGGCAGCGTTCCTCGCAGTGTTCTTAGTGTCATACATGAACTGTATGTCTGACATGTCGTGCATTCTATTGTTAATGTTGTCACGTGTTCTTGGAAATTGGGGACAAACCACTCTTCCTGGATGTCTGCAGCAATATGTTGCTTTGTAACATGTGTTGGAAAAATGCAGCTGTTGAAATGCTATTTGTAACAATTCTATGGGCATTACAACTTTGCCTGTCATCTCTTGTCACCATATCAAATCTGTAGGGGACTGTTTGCACCCTCTTTTCTCCTATAGCTCCTGCTCTTCGGGTGGTGTGCGCCTTTGCAACTCTATTATTTGCAGTACGGGTGTAGAGTTATACCCTTCTACGTTGTTATCTAGTGCTGGTGTTTTTACTATGCATTCCATTGCTGTAGGGATGTTAAAATAGGCCGCTTCTTTCGCAGCGGCATCTGCTGCCGTGTTTCCAAGCGAGATCGCGTCTGTGTTGTTTGTATGTGCTTGGCATTTTACCAAAGCTACTACTGATGGTTCTGCTAGTGCTTCAATTAAGTAATATAATAATGCTGCATGTTGGACAGGGGAACCGTCTGCTCTCCTGAATCCTCTTCATCGCCATCGTGACAAGCCAGAGCGTACCGTCGTTGTCACTTATGCCGAGTCCGAGTATATTGTCACTGCACACCCTTTAGCTGTTCGCAATGCTTCAATTAATGCAAAGAGTTCTGCTGCCTGTGCTGAAAAATATGAGGGGAGGCGCTTCTGCACTATCACTTCGTATTCTTCCCCTCCTATCCTTTCCACAGATGCTCCCACATGCTTTTCTCCCGTTTCACAATCAATAGATGCTGAACCCTCTACAAAGTATATTTCTCCTCCTTCTAGTGCATTTTCACTTGCTCTTCCTCCCCCTCATATGTAGCGCTATCGTGTGCCTGCATATCCTCTACTGTGCAGGGATCTGTGATGAATATGGCAAGGTTTACAGTTTTACATCTGACGATATGTAGATTTGGGCTTGATATTAATATTTCGTATGCAGTTGCTCTTTGTGTAGTTAGAGTGGACTTTGACCTCTCGAGTATGGCAAACAGTGAGTGCTCAGTGTAAAGTGTTAAATAGCAGCCCATCACTATGGTGGCACTTTTCTCTATAGCGAAGGCTGCAGCTGTGAGAGCTTGTCCACATGCTAAATGGCCTTGCATCACTCAATCTAAAGTGCTACTGTAGTAGGCCAATGGCTTGTGGCCTAGTGATGTTTTCTGTGTGAGTACTGCTGTCATTAGTGTTCCTTTGAAGTGTGAAAAGAGATAGAACTCTCAATCATGATCTGGGTTCACTAAAGTAGGTGCGTGTTTGATGAGGTCCTGCAATTGGAAATATTGGGTCATCATTTCCTGTGTCCATTTGATAGGGGTGCTGTTCTTTTGTGCTTCTTTTAGTTCTTGGAGGAGGGGGCATGTGTATGTGGCATAATCTAATATCCAGGCACGGCAGTACTTACATATGGCGAGAAACTTCTGCATGTCCTTCACTGTTTTGGATATCAATGTGTGCCATATTGCTGCTGCCCTCTCTGGTATATTCCTTTTACCATCTTTTGTCCTCTGTCAGCTGTCCTAGATACAAAACTTCTGCCAGGCAGTATTGCAGTTTTCCCTTGTCCATTTTGTACCCCTTTGTTGCTAACAGGTTCAGTAATATTATTGAATCTGCTCTACATTGCTCTTCACTTTCGCTGTAAATAAGGAGATCGTCTACGTATTGAATTATTGTGCTTTTTACATCAACATTGCCAAGATCTTTGTGCAAAATTCTGTTAAATATGCTGAGACTTTCACAGTAACCCTGAGGTAGTCTGTAATGTTCATATCTGTTTCCCTCCAAGGTAAATGCTGTTAAGTATTGATATCTGGGGTCAAGTGGTATTGAGAAGAAGGCATTCTTCAAATCCACAACTGTAAAACACGTGGCATTTTTTGGGACGCTGCATAAAATGGATGCAGGGTTTGGCACTAGAGGGAACTCTTTTTGAATGACGTCATTAAGTGGGCAGAGATCCGGTATCATCCTCCACACCCCGCCCCTTGCCTTTTTTTATAGGATAAATGGCCGTATTGCATGGTGAATTTGATGGCACAATTACACCTTGTTGTAGTAATGCACTTATTGTTTCTTTTATTCCCTCTTCCGCTTCTCTGGACAGTGGATATTGCTTCGCTCTGGGTGGTACTGCACCTGGCTTTAGTTTAATTTTTATGGGCTGTACTCCTTGCAAGAGTCCTACATCATGGGGCCCTGTTGTCCATAATTCTGGTGGTACCTTTTCCATATCTTGATCAAATATGGAAGGCGGTGTGCTGACACTGGCCATGAGATGGTTATGTATCTCTCTGTTTTGGATCATTATGTCACAGGGCACACATATTTCCATTATTATATCTCTGTCAGTGTCACTGTCAGTAAATATCTCTTCATCTGTTAACTCTCTCAACGCTATGTTTGGGTCTATGCATAATACTGTTCTCCACTCACATCCATGCGTGTCCAGTCCTTTTGCCACAATATGTCTGCCTGATACTTGCACCCCTTGCAGGTCAATTGAGAGAATGGTGCCAGGCACTATCTCGGGGATTATTACAGGGCGGAAAACAAAATCAGATGGCACCCTCCATTCCTTTCGGGTGATTTCTGGTATCACTCTGGCCAGGACTTGTAGCCCATAGATAAACATGTCAACGTCCGTGGGCACCCCTCTTACTACAACCTCCTTTACCATGGTACTGATAATTAACATCGCTCGCACTGGACACACTCCTGGAGTGGAGCACACTATTCCCCTTTCTGTAAAGGAGATGGTCATGTTAAGCTTAGTAAGGAGGTCCCTCCTCATCAGATTTATGGGTGACTCTTCATGATACAGCAGGGGCGCTCAAACTATTTCCCCCCCCCACTGTTATATCCAAATCTTTTGTGTAAGGACCTTTCAAGATAGCCCCAGAAAACCCCTGCATTTGCAAATTGTTCCCTGAGAGAGGAAACCGGCCTTCCATGAGGCACAATTTTTCCGCTCCAGAGTCCGCCATGAAGATGAACTGTTTGTTGCCTATCTCCTCCCCCACCAGTGGTTCCTCTTCTGCACGTAGGGTAGTTGATAGGACTGGAGAAAACGCTGTCCCCAACTACCGCTGTACCGCGGAATGGTGCTGGTGGGCCATTAGCTGTAGTAGCAAAAATGTTAGTGTGTGTGTTTCCCATCATTTTCTAGCGTGCAACTTGTGGTTGCATACCCTGCTGTTGTGTTTGTTGTCTACGTTGCATTTGTTATGGTCCTTGCGGGCAATCATTATAATACTGCTCTTGTCGTCTGCTACCTCCTATTGGTAACCCGTAGGGACTAACTGGATATGGGTGGCCAAATTGATGTTTGTTTCCCATGCGAGGGGGTCCTTGGTAGTACCACATAGGTCTCATTCTACATTCTCTGGAAAAATGTCCCCACCTTCCGCAGTTCCAGCAAGACCCTTGGATCCCTCCCCGCATGCCCTGCCCTCCAAACCCTCTGTTTCCCTGTCCTCCAAATCCTCCTCTTTGTCCCCGATACTCACCTCGTCCTCTCGCGGGTCTGCCCTGCCACTGGGGGCCTTTGTATTTTTCCTCTCCCGCCCATTGCTCCTGTTCGTTTGCAGACCAGGTGGTTGCCATCCTTGCTGGTGTGTTTCCTGACCCCTCCTTCCTGTCTTTCCGCAGGTAGGGCTGCGTTAATCGCAGTGACCTTCACTCATTTATTCTGAACAAGCTCTGCTTCATCTGCCAACCTCCTCTCTGCTATTTCTTTCTCTCTCTCTTTGATCCTCCTACAATGATGTACTCTAATGATCTGAATCTCGGGCCAGCCTTTGCCTTCTATCCCAGCTATTTTATCCAAGGCCTTCTGCACCTCCTTTGGCAGCCCTATTATTATAATAAAATAAAACAGGGCGGTGGATTGGTCCCTAGCCGTGCCCGTTTCTGATCTCCACAGGTCCTGCACCCGAAGAATGAACTGCGCAGCTTCCTCCTCCTCTCCCATGGAACACTGCATTACTAAATGTAAGTATGGAGTATCTGAGAAGGTTTTCCGCAGTGCATCCCACACTTGGGCTCTTACATTGTTAAACGACGACCCATCATGACGGTTACAATTTATTGTTATTCCCGGAAAGCCTGCTCTCACCCACACTCCGTCTGCCTGATCTCCCACTGCAAACTCTTTACATCTCCTATGGCCAGGGGCTCCCCTGCTGTATTTTTTCAAATGCGTGTTTCCACTTTCCCGCCCCACTTGAAAGTGGAGGGAGGAGCTTCAACAGGTTGTTTTTGTCCATCTGTGCCCATGGTATGTAGTGGGGTCGTCCTGCTCCTTTGTGTATAAGGGGCATTTGCATTTTCACTCTTCCTCCGTTTTTACTTACCGTTCCTTTCTTCGACTTACTTAGTGACATGTTTCCCAGTCTGCTTCTCAGCCTCCCCTGCCACCTTTCCAGCCCTCCCCCATCTCCCGGATCGTCACGTATTGGGAGTGATAGTACTGCTGCTGCCGTCCCTTCGTCATAGTCATCTAAATAACTCTATACTTCATCTATCTCTCTATCTGAATCCTCACCTCCATGTTGCTTCCCTCCCTGGCTTTCTGCAGGTTCCGCCCGCACAATTCTTATTGGTTTGTCATTTAAGTGAAAGGTAAACTCTCCTGATTGCCATTCATTTCCTGACCCCTTAGGCATATTGCCTTGTGGCGGTAGTGAAGGTGTGGACCCAGCCGCTACACTGGGAGGGGTGTCAACTCACTGGCTACGCTGGGTGACGCTTCCCCTCCCCTGGACAACATTTGTCCCCTGTCACACAAGGCTCTTAACTATGTCAACTCCATTTGTGTGCTGGCGAGTTGTCTTTCTAAATCTCCAGTGAGGCGTGCCAAATGTACTGGAGGGGCACTAGTGGGTCCATATAAGCCTCTGGGATCAGAGGGCGGTGGAGCTGTAGCTGTAGGGGGGTCGGGGCACTCGGCGCGGGCACATATATGGGGTCCCTGTACCCTGCAGCAGGCCTAGTTAACAGTGGATATAGCCTTGTGAGGTCATTTTCCCCAGCTTTTGTTGTGGGGCCCTCTATTGTTACTCCCCCCTCCCCTGCTGGGGCGGCTGGCGCTTCTGAGGATGTTTCTTTAGTTGTGTCAGTACTGAGGGAGGCATCTTCGAACATCCTCCACAAATCTAATAATTCACATCTGTTCTGGAGCTGTTTACCTCGGTACTTGGCCAACAAGTGAGTTGTTACAAGATCTAGTACTCCTTTATCGAAGAACCCTTCTTCTGGCCATATTTGGGACGATCCCTCTTCTTTTATTTCCGTGACCTATTGTTTGTGATATTTTTGGATTATTTCGCTATATACGGGGAGATGCGGACAAATATGAGCTAGTGGTGTATCTCCTCCCATTGCGCCCCGTCCTACCTTCGTGTTGACTTGGGTACCTAATGTGTCACACAGTGCAGTTGAAGAAACACTTGTAATTGCTCTACTACCACCTTCCATCCCCCACTGGGGAAAACCCCAAAAGCCTTTTTACTTACACCTCTTCAGAGACAAGAATAGTATTTATTTTTAAATCAGTACCCTTTACCTGGACGTTATGATTACATACATACTTTTAGACAGAACAACACATTTAACTTTGACAACAATTTACATTTAACATGTACTATTTTTCTAATACCCCTTTTTTCTGCAAAAGTTATGCTCACACGGAAAAAGAATTTTCTAAGTTGCTACTCCGAGTCTACTGCATATGTGATACTCCTATATATTTTTATCTCCACTTATTCCAAGCACTGGTCAAGACAAAGCTATGTGGCGCTGCCTTCTACCCCCCTTCGGAGATAGGATCCCGTATTCCTTTACCTCTGTATTCACAACCTAATGGCCATATAAAGGAAAGAAAAGAAAAACCTGTCAGTTACACTCACACAATCCCTAGGCCCAAAATCACACTCCCCCTTGTTATTTTATCCTTTACCCTTACACCATCCACTTCATAATTTTCCCCTCTTTAAGAGTCTCGCAACCAGTACTCACGTGTCCGGGGTGGCCCGAGAACCTCCGTTCACGGTTTATCCACAATCAGGGCCGCACCCCAACCAAGGCGTGACCCACCTTGGCGAGCAGTCGGGTATTTGCAAAGATGACGGGGACCCTTGGAACCTTTTGTTTTGTGCGCACAATGGTCAACCGCAGAGGCGATGGTTTTGCTGTGGGCATCCCAGATCTTGCCACACGGAGGGCCTCTCTCGGTGCACCTTCTCGATCACGTCACGGGGACACCAATTGAAAGGGCTCACTCCCCACATTACCAATATAAATATTATAAAAAGAATAAACGACACATCCCAGTAGGGAATGAGACCAAGAGAGAAGATTGCGAGGTTGCCAAAGATTTATATATAATATTTGGCATCCAGAGAACTCTGCTGCCCTGTGAGCGCTCTAGCAAACATTACAATTACAATGGATTATAAGGCAAAAAGGCATCATCAGTGATGTCAGCTATAAGGGTTACAAAGTACAATGTTATTGGGTGCGAGGCAACGATGCATAGGTGCCTGCAGGTGTTCCTTCATCAGGTTTGGCAGCTCTTTTGGCGGGAGGGTGAGCCTCACATGGTTCAGCTGGACTTGTCCGGGTGGGGTGAATGTCGGGTCAAGCTGGAGATTCGGTTGAAACTAGCTAAACTGGCATGAACACTTATTCTTAGCATATAATAAACAATGAGCATTAATATACCTTTGAGTAAATCTTAGAGGCTTACAAGTTGTACATATATGACTACATCATTCCACATTGGGTCAGTCATAAGGTGAAAGGTGTGGGGGTCTTACTTTCTGCGATGACCTGTGGACTGGGCTGGTCTGGCACATCTGGGAGAAACGGGAGGATGAGGAGGTGGAGTGACACATGTTAGTTTAGGACAGGATATACCGTGACAGAGGTCTGGTTTATTGGAGCCACTCTGGGGTGGTCAGCACAGTGGGGGCATACTTCTGTTACATCAAGAGAATACCTTAGGAGGGCACAGGGTTATACAAGCAGTAATTTTCCAATAGCGAGGGTGAGGGGTGAGGGGGCAGGTTTGTGGAGATGGACGAGCTACAAGTCATGGTTCAGGCTGGTTCACACACAGGACAGTGACCTCAGAGGAAGAATGATAAGATACATAATGTTAATTGTTGCAGTTGGCTTCAGTGCATCCGTGAGAAAGGGATTTGGGCTGCGCAGAAAAGGTGGGGTGGTTTTTGCCTGCTGTGCGCTGCGATGCCGAGGGGACAGGAGACTTTGTAGTGCCGAATCGCGGCCTACTCCAAAGATGGAGTCGAGGGTACACAAAATGGAGTCCAAGTATGTCTTGCAATAGTCCCACCTGTGCTCCAGCTGAGGCCTTATTCATCATGGCATCAGAAGGGCGATGGAGGCGTCCCCCACTAGTGCAAGAGCAAGCGGTTCATCTCGTGTAGAATGTATGGGGGGGGCTAATTCGCCCCTTCCTTCCTTAAACTTACCTCTTCTGTTGTAAGTTGTGGTTGTGTTCTCCTCCTTATCTGCATTAGGCGAAATGCTTTTCTTTATATGGTAAATAGTGTAAGGCTTGTCTGGTAACTGTTTATTATTACTGTGGTTTATTCGTGTTTAGTTATAAGGCCTATAATAAATGTATTTTTAATATCCTCTTGTCTACGAGTAATCTGTGGAGTTTTACTGTGTGTGCTCACTGTGGGCTTCTGATCACTCTCACCCCTCCTGAAACTTAGTCTTCACCACCTGCCAAGCTACCGTAGATTGGTCTGGTTTGTCCAGAAGGTTCCTCTGTTCCACTAAACTAGCGTGGCCTCTTAAACTTCTGCCCACCAGGTCAGAGTTTAGAAATCCCTCTTAACAACGCCCACTCTCTGCGTGGTGTCTCGCGCAAGGCACTCGTCCGCTCACAGGGGCTGGCCGGCCCGCTGCGAAATCCACGCAAGTCCAAGGAAAATCCCACGTATTCGATTCCATGAATCGACAAATGGGATTTTGCACGTAGTTTCGCAAGTTCCCTAATTTCCGTCCAAATAATTCCATGAGTCGGGCCCAGAGGCCTGACTCCCTCATCCCTTCTCTCTCTCTGCACTTGCACGTTCTGAATGCTCACAGGGCCTAGTAGGACCGCCTCTATCTTTCATTGTTATATTTGTTTTCATTCCCATGTTCCCTCCCTGTTGCCCTGTGAGCGCTTTGAAGCACAATTTACTTGATGTATAAGCACCTTACAAATGCACAATTAATAAATAAATAAAGCCAGTCACGGGGGACTCTTAAGAGTGGGCTCCCCTCGGCCGATGTCAGTTATACCTCTGAGCAAGACTTTGAGGAAAGCTTTCTCAGTATACGCCACAAGGCTGTGGAATGACACCCCGAATCAGACCACCCACCCCCTGCATCCCCCAGAGCAAAGGAGAAGCTCAAGACTGCTCTTTGGAATGAATTCCTGTATCACCATTCACCCAACTCCCTCTCCCTGCCTCTCATGAGTCAAAGCGTTCCCCTCCCCCCTGGACTACTCCCGCACCTTCCCCCTCCTGCGCCCACTTCCCCCATCCCATTGCGACCCATGGAACGGGGCTTAGTGCCCCCACTCTGCGCCAACATGCATGGCTTGTAAACGCGCCCTGCAGCGCTCTGTACCCTTAGGCACACTCTTTGTAAGCATCCCAAATAAAGCAAAAATGAGACCTAGTTCACTAGTGCTGTTCTGCATTGGGCACTGCAGTGCTTGTGCTGTGCACTTACTCGGTGCTCAGCTCCGCTGTGCCCAGAGGTGATGGGGCTGTACATGTTCTTAGCGTTTTTGATGCACAGTGCCACGGTGCTGCTGTATGTGTACTCAGTGCACTATGGTGCAGTGCTGATGCACATGTGCTCTGTGCTGTATAAACAGATGTTGGTGGGGCATATGGGCTTAGTGATATACTATGGGGTGCGAGGCTCGTGCTTGCTCCACGTGGCCCGCTTCCTGCACCTTGAACTATATCGGATGGGCTTCTATGTGCTGCAGTGGTCTTGCTGGACATGCACTCGGAAGTGGTCTGTGCACTTCATGGGTGGGACTGTATGTGTACTCTATGCTGCACTTTAGGATGTAGAGAGGCACAGCTCCTCCCTACTGATGAGGTCCAACCAGACTGAAACACGGGTCTGGGGTTGCTGTTGGTACTCTTGTTCAGAGGAGAATTGCCTAGCATTTCGGTGCTGGACTGCCCCAGTGCAGGACAAAGACTGATATGTTTCGGATATTTCTTCTCTGTGAAAGATAGTGAGCTAAAGACTCTGGGTAAGTCTCTCGTAACCAGGACTAATGTCTGGCAGAGGGACTCCCAGGACCCCCCTTGTCAATTTGCATATTCAAGTAACTTTGGGTCTCACCCTATGTTACTAGGGGAATCCAGACGTGGACCCCTTGCTCACTATTCTTAGAGAGGCACAGCTCCTCCTTACTGATGAGGTCCAACCAGACTGAAACACGGGTCTGGGGATGCTGTTTGTACTCTTGTTCAGAGGAGAATTGCCTAGCATTTCGGTGCTGGACTGCCCCAGCGCAGGACAAAGACTGATATGTTTCGGATATTTCTTCTCTGTGAAAGATAGTGAGCTAAAGACTCTGGGTAAGTCTCTCGTAACCAGGACTAATGTCTGGCAGAGAGACTCCCAGGACCCCCCTTGTCAATTTGCATATTCAGGTAACTTTGGGTCTCACCCTATGTTACTAGGGGAGTCCAGACGTGGACCCCTTGCTCACTATTCTTAGAGAGGCACAGCTCCTCCCTACTGATGAGGTCCAACCAGACTGAAACACGGGTCTGGGGATGCTGTTTGTACTCTTGTTCAGAGGAGAATTGCCTAGCATTTCGGTGCTGGACTGCCCCAGCGCAGGACAAAGACTGATATGTTTCGGATATTTCTTCTCTGTGAAAGATAGTGAGCTAAAGACTCTGGGTAAGTCTCTCGTAACCAGGACTAATGTCTGGCAGAGGGACTCCCAGGACCCCCCTTGTCAATTTGCATATTCAAGTAACTTTGGGTCTCACCCTATGTTACTAGGGGAATCCAGACGTGGACCCCTTGCTCACTATTCTTACAGAGGCACAGCTCCTCCCTATTGATGAGGTCCAACCAGACTGAAACACGGGTCTGGGGATGCTGTTTGTACTCTTGTTCAGAGGAGAATTGCCTAGCATTTCGGTGCTGGACTGCCCCAGTGCAGGACAAAGACTGATATGTTTGGGATATTTCTTCTCTGTGAAAGATAGTGAGCTAAAGACTCTGGGTAAGTCTCTCGTAACCAGGACTAATGTCTGGCAGAGAGACTCCCAGGACCCCCCTTGTCAATTTGCATATTCAGGTAACTTTGGGTCTCACCCTATGTTACTAGGGGAGTCCAGACGTGGACCCCTTGCTCACTATTCTTAGAGAGGCACAGCTCCTTCCTACTGATGAGGTCCAACCAGACCGAAACACGTTCCTGGGGTTGCTGTTGGTACTCTTGTTCAGAGGAGAATTGCCTAGCATTTCGGTGCTGGACTGCCCCAGGGCAGGACAAAGACTGATATGTTTGGGATATTTCTTCTCTGTGAAAGATAGTGAGCTAAAGACTCTGGGTAAGTCTCTCGCAACCAGGACTCATGTCTGGCAGAGGGACTCCCAGGACCCCCCTTGTTAAGTGGTGGTGCTGCATACATATGAGCTTTCTGGAATACTGTGGAATCTCACACCTGGCTTTTCACCTAACCACTGCCCACACCACAGCTAATCAAACCCCACACCTGCTAGATATGCATGATGAAATGTTGTGTCTCTCCAATGTTTGTAATGTTTTTCTTTACCTTCTGTAACCAAGAGTAATTATAAGTAACAGCGCCACCATGCCCAGGGGCTGCTTTGTGCGCTACACAAATGTAAAAATAAATAAATAAACTGTGCACTGTAGAAGTATTCATGTGGGGTTCTATGCAGAGGTGGGGGGCCGCAGGTTCAGTGCTGTATGGCGGTGCAGTTTGCTTCCTCAGAGCTGGAGTATGCACTGCAAAGGTGGTGCTGTGCATTGCCTCGGTGCTGTACTGAATGGCGATGCTGTATATTTACTTGGTGATGAGTCACTGTCTTCAAGGCTTGTGCTGTTCATAGATTCGTTGGGGTAATAGATGGTGCTGTTGATTTGGTCACTGCTGCCCTGTACCTTTCAGAGGCAGTGCTGCACTAATGCTTAGTGGTGTAATGCGTGATGGCGTGCTGTATATTTGCTCAGTTCTACACTGCAGCGGTCAGTGGCAGTGCTGTACAGGGTCTCGGCGCTGTACTGCATGGTGATGCTGTGTGTGTTTTGTATTTGTAGTGCTGTACTGCGATCTATATGATTTGTGCTGTACATAGGTTCAGTTGGGTGCTGTATATTTGATCAGTGCACGTCAGCGGCAGTGCTGTACAGGGTCTCAACGCTTATAATATTCATATGTACTTTGTTCACGTTCTCGGTGCTGTACTGTGCTCTAAACGCTCCGTGCTGTGCAGTGCTGTACTCTGCCCAGCACAGGTGGCCCTGAGCATTTACTCGGTGATGTGACGTGCACAGGCAGGTCGGCACGGTGGTCCCGGCCGTCCTCGTCTGCCCCCAATACAGGGTATTTATTCACCTCAACGGACCCCGAATTGTTGAAAAGGTTTAGTAATCCTCGTGCAAAGCCCTCGGGCAGCGCTCGTTCTATTTTCGACTCCTGCGCCCCCAATCTCCGCCCCTGGGACCCTTCCCCGGGTGTTTCAGCCAAGCAGGTGCCGCTCTCCACCTGTTCCAACCGCTGACACCCTCAGCTGTGCCAGGGGCGACATGTGTCCTCGTGAGGGGGGTCCCGAACCTCCGTTGAGTGACGGCCACCAAGAATAGGCCCCAGTCTCCCCTTACACAGCAAGTCATGTGCCCTCTCCCTCCCTGGCAGATGAACCCACAGGGCCTGCCCACCGATGAGGAGTCCCCCTGGGGCCTGCTGGCCCAGCCACAACATAAACAAGGCCCCCTCTCTGGGGCCTCGGCGTGCGAGCCACACGTCATCAGATATAACGGGCGCATTACCGACTGCGACGAGTGGCCGCCTGGGCCAAGCCCACGTGCAGGCCGCACTTTCAGATTGTATTGGAACGCTGACCCGGGTCCATGTATACCCAGGGCGACCAGATGACGTCGTGCATGCAGCACACCTGCAGCACACAGCATTTGCAGTATCTGGTGCTTGAATTCAATTTTGCCCTGAACTTAACCAGGACTACAAATACCAGAATTCATTAATTTTCAAAAGAACGACAAGGACTGGGAAAGCGGCGTTACTGATGCAAGTGCTAACATCTTTCTCGGCACATAACAGAGGATTAGCGTTGAAAGGTTATAAACCGGACACTTGTTTTGTGTGTGTTGTTTAGTCCCGTCTTCTGTCGCCTCCATAGTTCATTTTTCCTTGGATATCTTTGAGACCCCGCCCCTTCTGTCTCCAAGATGAGGTTTCTGAGTGTCAGAAAGTTCAAAAGTTCATGTCGGGCTCCACCGTGATTTTAAGATTGTTAACATGTTTTTTATTATTGTTTGTTTTTTTAATTTATTTAATGTATTATAGTTTCACATATAAGCACGATACACGTTTAAACATCGCAATAGAAAGAAGACATAGTTAAAACATATTAAGAAAACACTTTAACATCCGCTTTACATCACATCAACACATCGACTTCACATCACATGGACACATTCAGGTTTAACAAGCTACCAATGCGTTAAAATAATGAATTAATATTAGGTAATAGACTTCCAGTTAGTAAAGATCTGATAGATTAATGTTCCCCATTGTAGTCACAGTCACGTTCTAACCAGGCTTTAAAACCTTGTTTATTAAACGTATGGCAGCCAACGACCATTTAAAAGATTTGTCAGTAAAGAAAGCCCTGCCCTACCCAACCTGGGTGTTCCTACTTAAACTCTTTTAGGGAGTGCGAAAAGTGGGTCTGAGGTTGCATGGTCAGTTCAGGACAATCAAGCGTCGGGTGCTATATGATTTCAGTAGAGTTTACATTTTTACAAACTCTATAACACCTTGTGTTGTGGTTAATGCCAAGACGGGGGCCCAAGATTTTGTTGGTGGGGAACAAGTTCAACCAAAAGCGTAGACACTGTCCACCCTAGTGTAGCCCCAGACATTTCCTCCGGTAATGTGGCAATGTGCTGTAGGGTCTAACATCGAACAGCAACCCTGAGAATAAATGGTACTTCCTAACGCGTTCAATTGTCTCAATCCAATCGGATTCCCATACTCTCTTTTTCACTTTCAATGGGTTCGTTAAGAGGTACTCCACAGAGGACTCAATGGCACTCAGGGTTTAAAGGCACTGCAGGTGCCAGTCTGTGAGGGCGGGCGGAGACTTTGACTCTAGACCACGCTTAAACATCACCCAACTTGAACTCTCTTCCGCCTGATAAATCTTTCGCAAGAAGTTTCGTTTTTTCCATTTCACCAAAGCTTCTAGCGAAGTCAGACCCATTTCGTACCTTCGAGCCGGTATTGGCACGCTGGCTGGCAACTTTAAACATCTCCTCCCAAATACTCCTTCAACCTTGGACCGTTGCTCTCTATGGAAGAAGAATGCAGTCTCAGCACCATAGGTCACCACCAGTACCATTGTTTTACAGTAAAATTCATGAACAGGGATAATCGAAAACGACGCCAATTTCTTATTTAAACAGACTGCCTGTGCGGCGAACGCCAAGATCTTTATATTTCTTTACCGTAAACTGTCTGGATCTATTGACATTTTGGAAGATTGGGAAACCCAAATATCCAAAGTAGTCCACCTTCTCTAGGGGTTTCAAACCAATGAACCACTTGAATTGTCCTCCTGCCTTTCCTGTGTCCTTTTGCATGCTGAGGATCTTTGATTTGATGACGCTGATCGAAAAATTATTCTTTTTGGTGTACGCCGCTGATGCGTTTAACTGACGCTGCCACCAGATGGGCGTATGGTCCATTAAGATCAGGTCGTCAGCGTATAATAAATAATGAATTGTTATGGCATTTAATTTTGGAGGAAAGAATTTAGCACTCAGAAAGGCGTCGCCCAAATCGGTCAGGAAGTGAATGAATAAAATAGGTGCCAATTACCAGCCTTAGTTCAGGCCTCTTGCCCTGTGAATTGGAGCAGTTAATCTGGTATGTCTGTCCAGTCGCAAGCACATAGACGTATCCGTGTGTAGTGCTTTAAAATAACTAGTACGGCGGGAGGACAACCCCATTTGTGTAGTTAGTTTGGCCCATGACATGTTTCTTGGAACCGTGTCAAAAGCCGTGGAGAAATGTACTCCCCGGGAAAACCCTGTTTGGAAAAGATCCATCTTTCCGTTCTCTTAAGCCCAGTTTTGCAGATCTCTGAGGACTAGGCCAGTGAATATCTTGGCTGGGCAATCCAACAGGGATATAGGCCTGTAGATGGAAGTGCTCAAACGGGAGCCCTTTTCAAAAATAGGGACACCATTTGCCGTTAGCAAAGTCTCTGGGACCGTTTTCTCCCTGAGTATAGTCCTAAATATATCGTCTGGGACACCAGCCCACATTTCGGGATTTTTTTCAGAACACACATTGCCAGGCCATCTGGCCCCCGGGCCATAGATTTTTTACTCCTAGAGATCAGTTGTAACAGATCTTCAGAGTCCCATGTTAACCCCCACTCTGTCGTTCTTTTCATGGCCCCAATCCACTACAGCTCGATGTCGCCTTCTGATTTGTAGATCTTTGTAAAATGGGCCTTCCACAATTGTTCGGATATCAGGTTTATTTGGGACCCCGTTTGGGCCTTCTCGTTATCTTTAATTTAAGTTCCAGAAGTCATGCAAGTTTTTACTTTCTCTAAAATCTTACAGGTGTCCCTCAGGATGAACTGATGGTGGTAATGGCGTAACCAGGCCTCGTAGACCATCTTCAGATGCTTCCTGCACCATCAGATCTTCTTGGCCGGTCTCCTTGAGAGAACGCCTTAGTTCTTTTTCTTAGCAAGATAACTCGATCTTATTTGTGTCTGTGTATCATTTTACCCAGTTTCCTTTTTGGAAGTCGGTTGTAGATCAATTTCCAGATTGCTCAAGTGCCCTTACCCCTGGAACCGAGTTCAAAGTGAATGTTGACTACCCCCAAAGGCCAAGATACTGTTAAAAGCCAAAATGTTATGCTCGTTCCAACTCCCCCCCTACATATTTACATCTAATTCGAAGGCGTAACCATTTTTGGTTCTGCTTTCTAGAGGGGTCTTCCCAAACAAATCTCAACAGAATGTGGTCGTTCGCCAAGGTTTCCACCATGGACAGCGACTCAATTTCAGGGTAAATATCTTCTGAAACATAAACATAGTCCAATATGTTAGTTTGGGCTCCCCTCACCCAAGTGTGCTGTGGCAGTTCGTCACCCTTGATGTTCCCATTGAGTATTGAGAGCTCCCAATCCGCCATAAGTTCCCCCCAGGCCTGCCCCCTTGCCAGACTTGTCTTTTCCAGCTTGAAGGTGCTTTTACCCGTGGCCACTCCAAGCACCTACTGTTCAAGTCTCCACATATTATAGTGGATTGTAGGACTTTACCAACCCCAGTGAACAGGAGCTCTTAGAGAGAGTCCAGCAGGTCCTGTTGGGAGATTTTTGCATTGTTCCAGTAAATATTAATCAGCAGGGTGTCGGGTCTGCTCGGGAAGGATTCTTTGTTCTTTTTAAAATCGTTTTCAAGTAATACAAATGCAGGCTGCCACGGCTTGAAGTACCCCTTTAAGCACAGAATCCCTTATAGAAGCCCTCAGCTAATTTCAAATGTCCACTAAACTAAGCAATAGCTCTTCAAACAAAGTTCACTCTGGTGGACCCCCTTAAAGCACCCTGGAGGGCCACAAAAGTAATTGGGCCAAGTTAGTTAATAGAGGAACCATAACCCCATCTGTTTCCCAGCCTGCATATCCAATGGGCCACGCAGGGCCAGGGGTGATTAGCTTCCCCACCTTTGCATTGGCCATTGGACATGAAGGCTGGGGTGCAGGACCTCTGAATGTGAGTAAAGGGGGACTCCTGCGCTGCCATGCACATTCAGAGTGTCATGGGCGGCAACCAGAAAGTGCTTCGTGCTTCCTGGTTCCTTTCCTTGTGGGTGGGAGCCCGAGGGCCCTCGTCATAGAAAGCGGCATTGCAGCGAGCAGCAGAATCCGGACCGTGGGTGAAGGTAAGTGCAGAATGTATTTTGTAAGTCTGATTGTGTGTGTTGCTATATGTGTATGTATGCAAATGTGAATGAGCAAATATGTATGGGTGATTGGGTGTGTGTGTGAATGAGCTAGTGTATAGTGTACTTTGGTACGGCAAATCGAGACAGTTCTTATTGTACTGAGACTTTTATTCTAGGAATCTATGATAAAGCAAGCATGATATGTGTTTATATGTGGCTAGACTGGTTTTTGGTGTGGTCGGTCTAGCCATTTCTTATTGTGGCATGTTATTTTTTACTGGGCATCTATGATAAAGCAAGTATGATGAGTGCTATTACATGGCTAGACTGACATTCTGGTGCGGCGAGTCTAGCCATTTCTTCCCATGGAATGGCATTTTTACTTGGCATCTATGATAAAGCAAGCGCAATAACTACAGTTAGCTGTCAAACTGGCATTTTTGTGTAGGCAGTCCAGCTATAAGTTCTTATTGTGACAGGACATTGTTTTTACTGGGTATCTATTATAAAGAAAGCATGATAAGTGTTATTACCTGCCTAGACTGCCATTTTGGTGGGTGTAGCCCATCAAGCTTTCATATCTCACTGTGACATCACATGTTTTACTAGGCATCTAAGATAAAGCAAACATGATAAGTGTTATTATGTGTCTAGCCACTCGCTCTCCTTTATTTCTTCTACAGGGGCATCAGAGACAAGCTGCATCCTCCAGCAGCCAGCATCAGAGCCTTTTCCTCCACCACTAGGCTGCAGGAGCAGCTGGAGTAGTGATCGCCACAAGCAAATAGGTAACCCCTTTGGGCTTGTTGTCAACGGGCAGCGCTTACTCCCTAAACGATGGGAGGAAATGCCCTTCTCATCACCATTGTGATTTACACACTTTCTGCATCCTTTGGAGTTAGAAATCTTAACAATAGGCCCACTTGGGCCATACTGCTTTGTTTGGCCCTGCCACCATTCCAAGATGGGTGCCTCCATCACGAGCACCAGAGTGGCTTGTGTGCCTAGACAGCCACTACGGTGATTGGATGACCATCTTATTTCTCAGCCTATCAGGGAGCCAGCAGGCGAATGCCGGCCCCCTACTGAAGGCCCACACCTAAGACCCCTGTCTGGAGCCAGTGGGAGCCCCTCTCCCTACAGCCCCTTGTCATCACTTCACAAAGGTTTCTATGCAGACTTGGTACCCTGCACACTCTGAACACAATTCCACATAGTAACTGCAATTGCCCTCGTAGGCAATTACGTATCGCATTGGTCCTCCCACCTGCATGGGACACCATGGCTGCTGAAATTGCTGACTTCTCCTTTCCTGCCTGCCTAATCTGTAACCTCTAATCTCTGCACCAGCAGTACTATGCATTGTGATATGCCTCATACTAATGGCTTCTCCACTGCTCTCTTAATGCCCTGCTTCATACGAAAACGAAAACAAATAATTTAAAACTCTTTTTTACTCTCTGGTGTGCTTCCAACTGTGCATCCACCATTTTGTACTGACATTGAGTGTTTTCTGGCTTAACTTCACTTGTTATGTTATGTTATGTTACTTGGCATTTATATTGCGCCTTATGTATCATTGGTATGATCTCAAAGTGCTGGTAGGTTGAACGCCCTCGTGAACCGTAGTTCAAGTAAGTAGAGAGAGAGAGAGTCATAAGGTGCGTGGGTGCACCGGATATGTGTACAGCTGGTGTAGCAGATGCTTCTTAGCGGTAGGTGTGGTGGTGTGGCGGTCAGTTGTATGTGTTCATTCTGAAGGGTGGACACCCAGACTGATTTATGGCTGCGTTTGGACTGTGGAGACGCTTGAGCTAGCGGTGTGTGCTCAGCTAGCTGTGTTTAATTAGGATGATGGGGAGTCTGTGGTTGGTGTTAGCATGAGAACAGCTATACCGAATGTGTCATAGTATCGCTGTGTTCTAATTGAGTGGTGGTGTAAAGGAGAGAGAAAGAGTGGTAGTGTGATATGGTGGTTATCAGTAAAGCGCTTGAGATTGATCACTCCATCTGTACCATCTATTCTATCCGTTTTATTTACTCTGTTCGTTCGTTCCACTTTGTCTGTTCATCTGTTCTGTCTGTTGCATCCATTTAATCTACTAGTCATTCTATTCATTCCATCCACTCGACCCTTCATTCACGTGATCTACTCCATCCATTTTGTAGACCCATGTCTTCCTTCCCATCCGTTTAGTGTGTTCAATCAGTTCCATCATTCCTATTCATTCGATCCGCTCCATGTGTTCCGCCCACTCCATCTGTTCCATTCACTTAGTCTATTCTATCCACTCATTCATTCCATCCACTCCATCCATTCCAACCACTCCATCTGTTCCATCCACTTCATCCATTCCATCCACTCCATCCGTTCTATCCACTCCATCCGTTCTATCAACTCCATCTGTTCCATGCGCTCCATCTGTTCCATTCGCTCCATCTGTTCCATCCACTCCCCCTGTTCCATCCACTCCCCCTTTTCCATCCACTCCATCTGTTCCATCCACTCCATCTGTTCCATCCACTCCCTCTGTTACATCCAATCCATCTGTTCCATTCATTCCATCTGTTCCATACACATCTGTTCCATCCACTCCATCTGTTCCATCCGCTCTATCCGTTCCATCCACTCCATCTGTTCCATCCACACCTTCTGTTCCATTGACTCCTTCTGTTCCATCCACTCCACTCATTTCATCCACTCCATCTGTTCCATCCACTCTATCCGTTCCATCCACTCCCTCTGTTCCATCCACTCCTTCTGTTCCATCCACTCCACTCGTTCCATCCACTCCATTTGTTTCATCAACTCCATCTGTTCCGTCTACTGTATCCGTTTCATCAACTGCATCCCTTCCATCCATTCGATTAGTTCCATCTATTCCATCCTTTTCATCTGTTCAATATGTTAAATCTACTCACCCTTTCCATCCGTTCAATCTGCTCGTTCGTCTGATACGTTCAATCTACTCATCCGTTCTATCCATTCCATCCCTACCATCTACTCCGTCTGTTTCTTCCACTTCATCTGTACCATCAAATCCATCTGTTCTGTCTACTTATCAGTTCCATCCACTCAATCCGTTTCATCCAATCTGTCCGTTCTATCCACTCTGTCCGTTCTATCCACTCTGCCAGTTCTGTCCACTCCGCCAATCTATCCACTCCTCCCCTTCTATCCACTCTGTCCATTCTATCCACTCCGCCCGTTCTATTCACTCCGTCCGTTCCATCCACTCCGTCTGCTCCATCACTCCATCTGTTCCATCTAGTCCTTCTGTTCTATCCACTCATCCGTTCCATCCCCTCCATCCGTTCTATACACTCCATCCGTTCCATCCGTTCCATCCACTCCATCTGTTCCATGCGCTCCATCTGTTCCATGCGCTCCATCTGTTCCATGCGCTCCATTTGTTCAATCCGCTCCCCCTGTTCCATCCACTCCATCTGTTCCATCCACTCCATCTGTTACATCCACTCCACTCGTTCCATCCACTCTATCTGTTCCATCCACTCCATTTGTTTCATCAACTCCATCTGTTCCGTCTACTGTATCAGTTTCATCCACTGCATCCCTTCCATCCATTCGATTAGTTCCATCTATTCCATCCTTTTCATCTGTTCAATTTGTTAAATCTACTCACCCTTTCCATCCGTTCAATCTGCTCGTTCGTCTGATGCGTTCAATCTACTCATCCGTTCTATCCATTCCATCTCTACCATCTACTCCGTCTGTTCCTTCCACTTCATCTGTACCATCTAATTCATCTGTTCTGTCTACTTATCGGTTCCATCCACTCTATCCGTTTCATCCAATCTGTCTGTTCTATCCACTCTGTCTGTTCTATCCACTCCGCCCGTTCTATCCACTCCGCCAATCTATCCACTCCGCCCCTTCTATCCACTCTGTCCATTCTATCCACTCTGTCCATTCTATCCACTCTGTCCATTCTATCCACTCCGCCCGTTCTATCCACTCCGCCCGTTCTATCCACTCGGTCCCTTCCATCCCCTCCGTCTGTTCCATCTAGTCCTTCTGTTCTATCCACTCGTCCGTTCCATCCCCTCCATCCGTTCTATCCACTCCATCCTTTCCATCCACTCCATCCGTTCCATCCGTTCCATCCACTCCATCCATTCCATCCACTCCATCCGTTCTATCCACTTAACCGTTCTATCCACTTCATCCCTTTCTTCCATTCCCATCTGCTCCATCTGTTCCAACTTCCATTTGTTCAATCTATTCCTTTTGTTCCATCAATACCATCCATTCCATTCATTCTAACCCATACGTCCACTTAGTTCCATCTGTTTCGTCTGCTCCATTTGCTCCGTCAGGTTTCCATCTATTCCGGCTAGTGCCTCCACTCCAGCTAGCACACCGTTCCATCCACTCCAGCCAGTACACCCACTCCGTTCCATCTGTTTCATCTGCTCCATCCGCTGTGTCTGCTCCATCTACTCCATCCATTCGTTCTAACCAGTAGACTCAGTCCTATCAGCTCTCTGTTCCATCCGTTCCATCCATTCCATTCACTCTATCCATTCCATTCACTCAGTCCGTTCCATCCGCTCCATCCGTTCGTTCGATCCACTCCATCCATTTGATCTACTCTATCCGTTCGATCCACTCCATCCGTTCCATCTACTCACTCAGTTCAAATCATTCACCCTTTCCATCCATTTCATTCCTTTGTCCACTTTATCCATCCACTCCAGAATCCACTCCAGAATCCATGGATTCGATCTATTTTTCCGTTTAGTCTACTTCATCTGTTCTTTACATTTCATCCATTCCTTACATTTCATCCGTTCCATACATTTCATCTGTTCGTTACATATCATCTGTTCCTCACATTTCATCTGTTTAGGATACTTCTTCTATTCCCCTTTCTTCTTCCGTTCCCTCCGGTTCTTCCGTTAGATCCAATTCATCCTTTCAATCCAATTCATCCATTCGATCCAATTTATCCTTTCGATCCAATTCTTCAGTTCCAACCCCTTCTTCTGTTTCATCCACTTCGTTCCGTTTCATCCACTTTGTTCCGTCCGTTTCATCCACTTTGTTCTGTTCCATCCACTTTGTTCTGTTCGATCCACTGCTTCCATTCCATCCACTTCTTCCGTTCCATCCACTTCTTCCGTTCCATGGACTTGGGTTTGCTTCCAACTATGCATCCACCATGTTGTACTGCTATTGAGTGCTTTCTGACCAAATTGCACGTGGATGTGCTTCCAACTGTGCATCCACCATTGTGTACTGCTTTTGAGTGCTTTCTGACTAAGCTCGAATTTAGGCGTGATTCCAACTGTGCATCCATCATTGTGTACTGCTTTTGGGTGCTTTCTGGTGTACGGGAGGACGGAGCGACCTCTGAACGGGCCCATGAGATTCAGAGCTCGCCCTCCAGTACCTTTAATCGAGATAGCTGCACCTTGAGGAGGATGGGGTGCAGGATTCTCTACTCCAACACCAATCAATCAAGGACAAGTCAATGGTTTGGCAAAGGGAAGTCCATTTAATGACAAGTACAAAAAATGGGGAAACAAATGGAAATCATCAATGATGCGATCGCCTGTCTCGCTTCAACTTCCAAATTCTTCATGCAAACAGTAACTTTTATAGGAAATTCTCGTCATCATTGATGTGTCAAACTCAAAAGTTTGTCATGAAATTCTATTGGTTGGAAAAGGTAACTTAAGTATAGGTACTATATCTGTATATGGTAACAAAGTGTGAGGATTGGATAGCTCTTATCGGGTGGGCGTCTACACCCATCCCTCTACATCACTCGTGATGGACGTCACTAAAAGTATGACGTCTCATTGGTTCTACTAGCTATAGGACCCTAGATTATTTGGTCCATTGTGATTGGGTGGGTTACACCCCTAGACATAAATCTCCACTTTAATTAGCAGCATGCAGAATGGACACACTGATGCAGAGTGCCCCACGATTCACCCTGCCTCCCTTCCATCAATCAGCACTCTTGGGCTATGTGTCAATTAGTTGGCTGAAGTTGGCCTTGAAACTGTAGCTTCTTATCAGGAAAAGTTATGGCACCCACTGGTTTTAGATGACATCAGACATGGGTACCTCTCTTTGCCTGGCTGGTCACGTGTTAGTTCACCGTAGATCTGCTCCATTTTCCTTCTATTTGAGCATTTAATTCTTCATTCGGCCTTGCCACCTGTATGGGCCTCCTTATCTCAACCTTCACTGGCTGGTTGCTATGCTCTTAGGTTTTGTTTCCCCAGAGTTGCTGCTCTCCTCCCTTCCTGGGGTTGACCTCGAATTCCCAAGCATGAGACGCTTCTCACTGAGTTTCGATTCCGCTCTTTTGTCTGGCTTGTGCTGGCCCTACCTTCTGGGCTAAATTCTGCTTTTATAAAATGGAGTCGCACTTGTATAATGTGCTTCTTGAGGTAGATATATAGTTGGCGCATGCCGCTTCTATTGTTCTACTAAGCATAGCAAGCAGTACCGTTTTCTTAGCTTCTTGCGTTTCAAGCTTATTTACAGGCATTTAGCCAGTTGCATGTTTCCATCCTGCATTATGGTTACGTTTCTTTATATTTCAACATCGTCTCTTCTACTCAGTTCATTATGTCATGTATTCGCTGTGTCACACCCTTATGTGACTTCTTTTGATCAACGTTTTGTTCGTCTGTGCACCTGTTAGGGCCTTTGTGTTGTTCACCATTTGCCTTCGATTAAGGCCCTTTGGGTCTATTCCCGGACAGTTTGTAGACAGTCACCATTTCGTGTCAGCTGCTGGTACGGTTGTCTCAATGGGTACCGTACCTCCCATGGCTGTCTTGTCATTGGCACTCCTACAGGCATTACTCTTCTGATCGGCACTGGGCAGAGCCCTAGTGCGGCTCTCTGCTGATTTATTTGCTCATCATACGTCACATAGCTTGGCGAGTATGCTTCTGGTATCTCAAAATGAGGGGCTGGAGTGCAGTCCATGTTTGGGACCTCCTCTACACTCCCCCCTCAGGTCGATTCATCGACCACTTCTTCTTCCTCTTTTAAATTCCTCTTTCTTGGTTCTTCTATATCCAATTCTTCGTCTTCTGGGTTTGTACACAATGGTGTGAATGTGTGTTTCTTTGGAGTCCATATTTTTATTACTCCTTTCAAATTTCCTGCTGTTCTCACAGGTTCGCCTTTATTCCATGTCATTAGTTGACACTGTCCATTTGGGCTGCAATAAATCCATTTCCCTTCATAATTTCTTCATTTCCTGGGATACAGGAATTTTGTTCCTTCTGGCGCATATTCGCTGGCCTTCACAAAGTCTCTTATTTCTTCATCTGTCAGGTCTCTCGGCTTCCAAACTGGTTTGACGTCGATCGTGATCTTCATCCCAATGGCTTTCTTCGCTGTTTTCTGGCATTGTGTGATGATTATCTTGATAACACAAAACCCTATTAGTATCATCAGTAGTAGGGCTCCCAGAAACTTGAATATGTCTGCCATCCATTGTGGGACCCATGAAAATAGTATTCCAAACCAGCTGTCATCATCCACTTCGTCAGTTTCGTCGGTCATCTGGTTCTGTAGCTTTGTTAGCATCTCTATGGCTTCGGTTAACGCTCCATATTCTTCGTCGTGCAATGGTGTAAATGTGCAACATGATTCTCCGATTTTTGCGCAAACACCTCCATCCATCGTAGTGATCATGTCAAGCACATATCTTTTCTGGAGCGTCATTAGTCGGATTGCTCTTAGTTCTTTCTTAATCGCATTAAATCCTTTTATGGTGGTGTTAATGGTCTGCAATAACTCCCATCTGGTTATCTGTAACCATTTAGTGTTTGCTCCAACTTGGAATCTTGGCATGAGCATTGTTGCGAACACTGATGAGGTGAGGCTGAACAGCCTGTGTCCATATGGGATAGCATGAAAAGCTTCTTCTGATTTGACAGAAAAGTAGTTTTTTCTCTTCATTCTGGATATCAATTCTGTGGATCTCTTCTTTCTTAGGTGGGCATCTGCTTTTGGGAAACTGTCAATGTTCAGGTCACTCTTCGGGATCACTAGTACAGGAACGTGGACATTCACTATTGTGCATATGCCTCCCCAGTTTCTCGGCAGTCTTATGTATGCTTTGGATCCACACGCCCAGCAGTGATCCATAATCACTGCGGTTCCTTGCGTCATTCCTGGAGCATCGAAAATCCATCTGCAGTTGTGATTCTCCCCCATCTTTCTCGTACCATTGTTTCTGAAGCATAATTTTGGGTTCTCCAGTGGCCCTATCTGCAGGGGTCCTCCTCTGTCCTCGACCCATGTTAGTAATTTTACCAACTTTGGCCATACAGGTTTGCACAGTTTTTGTGAGTTTTATACTGCTTCTTTACAGGCTCCAAGGACCATCCATGCTCGGCATATCACTACTCCTGCTTCCCATCCGCCTGGTGACAGCACTGTTCCCCAGATCTGCATTTGGCCTCTGTTCTTCCAAATTTTGGCTTCTTCTGGAGTTTTTCCTTGGATGTTCAGTCTTGGGTTAACCTACCATCTTGTTCTTGTTCCTTTAACTTCTGGATTTTCGTACCTGATCACTGGTATGAGCTCTGTCTCTTGTCTTAATGTCCTGGATATAAACATCTTCATCGGGATAAGCTGTTACGGTTGCCCATATCAATGAGGCGTTGCTTCCCATAAACTGACCTCTGGTGGTGCACATTGCTACATGTGACAAGCAGTGTGCTGTCGGGACCTCAATTTCTACAGCCACGAAGATCTTGGATTTCCCCATGCTGTATGGTAGAAGTGCACAAACGAAGCATTCTCCTTCTGAATTCCGTCTTCCGACCTCTTTCATGTGTTGGTACCAAATGTTGTTTCCTAGATGCGCTGTGCTGCCCAGGTAATCGTTTAGTTCATTGTTATCTTCATGTGGGCTTCTCTTGGTTCTTAGTGTCTTCCTGAAGTTGGCTATTACTGCATCTCTGAACGCATCTGTGTGCCTTTTCTTTGCTGGAGTTCTCTAGAGCTTCCCGGTCCACGGTGCTGGCTTTCTCGTCTGTGCCATTCGTGTGAACACAATTCTGTCTTCCTTTTCCCGATCCTTACGCGTCTTTTCTTTACTGCGTGCAGGTGCCCATGCTATCCAGCCTGATACTGGTCCTGTATATGGCTGCATGGTAGGTCGGTGCTTACCTCTTGGGTTAGAGTTAGTGTGATGGGCACAACCGTCTTTGTGTCTCGATTTTTTAGTTCTTCGTGCAGCCTTTTCGCCCTAGCTATGAACGGGAATAATTGATCAATTAACATTAGTGGCTTTGCAGTGAGCTCTCCTGTAGTCGCTTCTGTCTTCTTAAGTACTTTTGCTATGTCTGTTTCTGTTGGCCTCACTCTCAATTCTTCTCGGTTCTTCGTATAATTTTCTGTGGCTGGTTGTTCGGTAGGACATCTTGTACTTTCTGTTGCCTCTGCTTCAGGTTCTGCAGCCATTGACACATTCCCTAGTTCGTGTGCATTCAGTGTGGGGGTGCGTGTAGTGGCCAGTGCCATGTTTTCATTCATTCTGTGCTGACCCTGTCTCCAGATTTTCTCTTCATTTATTACCTTAGGTATGTGTGTATCACTGCTAATTACATTCAATTTTAATTCAGCTACCTTACCATCAGCTTTTCTCTGGACTGGAATATCTATATAGGGTCTGGGTGTTCTTGCAGGACCTATGTGTACATTATCCGGTAGGTGCACTGAAACTGGAACGCTATGCGCACCAGTAAAGAATGCAGTTCTGATAGTTAATGACAGAAAGGCAATGATAATTACTATGCATATACATATGATCGCGCCGTATCGCAGGTAGCAGCATTTTCTTCTAGAGATACGGGGCGACGCTCTGCTTGTGGGAGGACCAAGTTGCGGTTCTGGGCCCCCATTTCTATCATAACAGGAATGTTACTGTTTTCTTCTTTTCACTTACTCTATTATAGTTTCTCAAAAAGTTTGTATCATAAAGTGTCTGAAGCTTCGCAAGTGTCCCCCTCTTGCGGGTGATGATTGTCGCTGGGTACGGGATCAGTTCCCTTGCTAGACTATGGAAAATAGATTAGACTAACACCTTGGTGAGTCACATTCATTGTGCATATTCAAAATAGGTGAGTTCCCAGTCCACCCCCCGAATCTGCTTCAGTCCTGAGGTCATGCTGGATACTGTTCAATGCGAAGAAATGGAAAAATGGTAGTCAATCAAAATTAAACAAGAAAGATAAAAATAAAAATAAGAAAAACAAGATGGTGAAGTTCTTGTCTGTTCTCTGATCTGTCCCTCGGCGGAAAGATGAAGTGCTGCTCTCTGTCACCTGGATCTGTCCCTCGGCGGAAAGATGAAGTGCTGCGTCTCTGTCTCCTGGATCTGTCCCTCGGCGTAAAGATGAAGTGCTGCGTCTCTGTCTCCTGGATCTGTCCCTCGGCGGAAAGATGAAGTGCTGCTCTCTGTCTCCTGGATCTGTCCCTCGGCGGAAAGATGAAGTGCTGCTCTCTGTCTCCTGGATCTGTCCCTCGGTGGAAAGATGAAGTGCTGTGTCTCTGTCTCCTGGATCTGTCCCTCAGCGTAAAGATGAAGTGCTGCGTCTCTGTCTCCTGGATCTGTCCCTCAGCGGGAAGTTCACTGGACTCTCCTCAGATCCTCTCTTTGAAAGTTGGACAGTTCCACTTGGAGCATAATGCCATGGAGGAGTGTTCCCATATGCGCTGTATTAGCTGGATTGCGGAGAAAGGTGATGACGTCAACCTCGGCAGGTCTCCCCACCATCTCTGGAAAGTCAGTGACAAGGTGGAAAAGGACGTTGTGTGCCAGTCGGCTGCCCTCAGGTGACAGGGACATTTGTCCTGTCTTGCTGGGTTCTGGATCACAGGTCCTTCTTTTGACGTGAACAGTTCTTGCACTTTCCTGCTGTGTGGATTGCAACCTCGTAGTTTAGTTTAGTCCACAGCTGTTTCAAATGTTCAGTGTTTGTTGGCTCTCGAATGAAGGTTAACGTGTCTGTGGTTCTCCTGATGAGAGCTGGGCACTCCTCGATTATGCGAAAGAAAAGTGTATAAGTGAGTTCATCTATAATCACCTGTGGTGGGAGCATTTGTGGCTGGATCACTATATTCAGGTATGGAAATATAGGCTTCTGCGATGACAGCAAGTAGTTGCCGGATAATTTTCTTGTTGGAAGGATCTTGGATAAAGTCTGTGATTCTGGTGATTCTTCCTACAAGTGACGGATATGTCTCTAACACTAATTGAAAACAAGGCCGTACATCCCTTGTGATGTTTCTGTTAGGTGATACCATAAGTACAGCGACACGAAGACCTGGTGTTGGTTGCTTCAGGACCCTGTGTTAAATTCTTAAAAGGAAAATCCTTGCTCACTGTCTATCAGACTCCAGTTTTCCGACAATGCTTAAGTGTGGTTTGGTTCAAAAAGTGTGTATTATCAGTGTGTTGTGGCTTAAATGCTCAGTTCTCTTCTTCACCCTGCAACTATGGTGCACAGAGTGTCTGTTATGTCCTTATCCCTCTTTTTTGCTTAGAGGAAATGTTCAGTTCAAGCTACAACTTGCAAGAAAATCTTTGTCTTGGTTTTTGCTGCTCATGCGTCCTTCTTCCTCGTCATGGATCTTGTCTGCACGTGCTGAGGTTCTTCCCTGTTGTCTGTGATTTCTTCGCGGTGGGGTGCATCTAGATGGCTTTCTCCGATATAGGGCTTAATATCATTTAGAAAAATCCATGCTCTCCTGCCCTGTAATTTGACAGCTGATGGAGTGCAATCTTCCATGATGAAAGGACCATTGAATCTTGGCTCGTCCCACCTTTTCCTCGTGTGGTTTTTTACCAACACGATGTCTCCAGGGAGGATGAGTGGCGTGCATAGACCTTGAACTGCATCTGTTTCAGCATCTCCTTCTGTGTTTTGTGCTGCGCTGCACCCTTTTCGTCATCGCTGCAGTTGGTCTGAAATGACAGTAAGGCTTGATGTCAAGCAGTTCAGGTATTCCTGCATCTCGGTTCCCAAGACCTCTCGACTGGGCATCACATCTAGCTCTAATTCAGGGTGTAAGTGGGGTACTCATAATTCTTTCTGTGACTATCTCGGGAGGTATAAGGTAATGGTCAGATCCTGGTTGGTTCTGAAGAGCATACAATGCCAGTGGAAGGCAGTGCAACCGTCCCCTCTTTAGAGTAAGGTTCAACTTGGCTATCCTTTCCTTTAACAAGCCGTTGACCCTCTTGCATATGCCATTACCTTCCAGATGATACGCCGACGAGAACTTGTGCTTTATACCAAGCAGCAAGCTGATCTGTTCAAAGACTGCGTTGACACAATGAGCCCCATTGCCTGACTTCATCACCTCACACACCCCCATCTAGGGAACACTTCCCTTACCAGGAATATGGCTGCACAGGTTGAGTCTGGGTGTGTGCACGGACCTGCTTCTATCCATCTGGAGAATGGGCACACCACTACAATTAAGTACCTGTACCCGTTACACACTTGAATCATGTCGACATAGTCGATATGTAAGTGCTGAAAAGGCCCATTTGGCCGGGGGATGACTCCTCTCACTACTTTTAATGTGTGCCCAGCGGTGAATTGCTGACAGATTGTGCAGTTCACCATAAAGAATGCAACATGCTCAGCTAAGTTCGGTATAAACCAGTCTTCTGCGAGCATTGCTGCTAGATTCTCTTTTGACATGTGGAATGAGTAATGCAACTGTTCCAATGCTATTTTTAGTAGGGCTACAGGCATTATTGGTTTACCAGTACTGTCTTGCCGCCGCAAACCGTCAGAGGGGTTTAAAGAATACCCTCGATGTTTCCAGAGGTTCTTTTCATCTTGTGGTGCCTCCCCTTGAAGCTCCATCAATTGGGTCTGCCCCAGATTACTATGGGCCTATGGTGTGGTTCGTGCTACCATCATCCTTTCATGGGTGCATGGCACTTCCATTTCCATGATCGTCTCACTTTTGGATGCCATACGCTTGGCTTCCGTGTTGGCTGCGTAATTTCTGCGCGATACAAAGTCCGTCCCGTGAGTATGAGCAACACATTTAACGACCGCTTTGCCCACTGGGAACCGTAGTGCCTTAATCAGCCTGTCCAATAAGGCTGCATGCTGCACTGGTGTGCCGTCCACTTAGAGGTAGCCCCTCCTTTTCCAGCGTGCTAATCCTGCATGCACTGTGGACGTCACATAGGTGGAGTCACTGTACACCGTTACTTCCTGGTCTGTGTGCTTCTCAATGGCAAGTATCAACACCAATAACTCTGCAGCCTGTGCTGAGTAGTGAGATGGTATTCGCGCACTGACGAGTACTCGAAATTCTCAGTTTTCTATGTGTTTCATTACAGCAACGCCTGTATATCTTTGTCCGTCTTCTTGATCGATTCTTGAAGCACTGTCAATGAAAACGATTTCTCCTGCTACCAGGGCATTTGCCTTTACCCTGGGGATTTCATCATCAAATTCTTCATTAGTTGCACAGTCATGTATCGGCTCTCCTTCAGTGACCGGTTCTGCTATGAAAGTAGCCGGGTTCACTGTTTTACGTCAAACTATTTTGATTGATGGATTCAATATGATCACTTCATAGGCCGAAACTCTTTGAGATGTCAACATACCCTTTGGTTTCTCTAAGATGGCGAATAATGAGTGCTCGACGTATAACGTCATAGAGCAACCCATTACAATAGTTGTTGCTTTCTCTATGGCGAACGCTGCGGCAGCTAAGCTTTGTTCGCATGGGAACTGTCCTCTCATTACTGGGTCCAGATTCCCACTCTAATACGCATGGGGCTTATACCCCAACAAGGTTCTTTGAGCGAGCACTGCTGTCATAATGCTGCCCTTTGTGTGTGTGAATAGGTAGAATTCCTCAGCATAATTAGGAATTCCAAGGACTGGAGCCGTGCAAATCGCTCTCTTGAGTTCTGCAAACCCCTTTTCCATTGCCTCAGTCCACACAATCTTCTCCTTTGTCACCTGGGCCTTTTTTAGGGCCTGGAGCAAGGGCTTGGTATATGAGCTGTAATCGAATATGCATGCTCTAACATAATTGCACAGGCCTAAATAGCTCTGCATTTGCTTTACTGTGAGTGGTTTTGCCGTGTTCATGATCACTTCAGCCCTTTCTGGGGTTACCTTTTTTTCCTCATGCGAGATTAACTGGCCTATGTACAGCACCTCTTGTTGGCAAAATTGCAGTTTTTCCTTGTCAACCTTATATCCGTTCTCAGCCAGTATTGCCAGTAGCTGAATAGAATCGCGTCTGCATTGTTCTTCAGTGGGTCTGCAGATTAGAATGTCGTCCACATACTGCAAGACGACACTTTCTACTGCGATATTGCTTAAGTCCATCTGAAGGACTCTGTTAAAGATGGACGGGGACTCACAGTACCCTTGTGACAGCCTCGTGCTTTTCGGACGCATTTGTCTGAACGTAAATGACGTCAGATCTTGTGAGTCACGGTGTAACAGGATTGAGAAAAAAGCATTTTTCAAATCAATCACCATGAAATATTTTGCCTCAACAGGTATGTTGCAGAGAATTGTAGATGGATTAGGGACTAGAGGGAACTCGGCTTCAACAATATCGTTTAATGCTCTCAAATCTTGGATTAAATGCCAAGACCCTCCCTTCGATTTCTTTATGGGGTAAATCACCGTATTACAGGGTGATTCTGACGTCACTAGGATGCCCTGATCCATCATGGCAGAAATTGTCTTCGCAATCCCTTCATCCGCTTCTTGTGACATGGGATACTGTCGCGCTTTTGGTAAAATTGCTCCTGGTTTCAGTTTAATTTTCACTTCTCCTACCCCCTTCAGGAGTCCTACGTCATAAGGTCCTGTGGTCCATACTGAGACAGGCACCTGGGCCATGTCATCATCAAAATATTCCGGGCGTATCAGTGCCAACATCATTCTCTGAGGCACTTCTCTTTTGATCATTTTCACCCAAAATATGAGACTCACTTCCACTCTTGTCTCTTCTGAGTCAGGTTATTCTTTGAACAGATCGTCATCGGTGACGTCAGTCACTGGATACCCTTCTTCAATGGCGATAATCACACACCATTGTCTGCCCTCGTCATCGTACCCTTCGACCACGGCCACTTTCCCTCATACCGCTGCAATGTGTATCATCAAGGGAAATACTTGTCTCTCTTCTTCATGCATAGGTATTCTTGGTCTGAATAAAAACTCATCAGGGGTTCTCATAGTTCTATCTGCCAGGCCTGGTAATCCCGCCACAAGCACACGCATGCCATATGCGAAAACTTCTAGTTCTAATGGTATAGCTCTCATGGCTATGCGTCCGGAGTATGCTCTGATCATTTCACACATGTTTGAATAATGCATCCCTGGAGTGGAGCATACTATGTCCTCCTCCGTGAACGAGATTGTCATATTCAACTTTGTCATTAAGTCTCGACCCAAAATGTTTACTGGGGTCTGACGCAAATATAAAAAAGGTACATTAATTTTGCACTCTCCTACGGAGACTGGGAGTGCGTCTGTAAAGGGAACTCGACTGTGAGCTCCTGTGAAACTCTGAGTATCTATGGCCTTGCCGGAAAATGAAAGCTTGCCTTCTCGTATACACAAGCGTGTTGCACCCGTGTCAACTAGGAAGGAATATTCTTTACTCCCTATGACGTTCCCTATTTACTCCCTATGAAAAAGACATTCACCCTTGGTTCCTTGTTAGGGTCTGGTGTCACCGATAGGATAGAACACATCAGGTTTCCCAGTTAGCTGTCCTAGTTCACATATAAGTTTGGTCCACTGTAAACTTGTGGATTTTCTCCATTCCCAGGGTTGCCTCCCCTTCCAGAGGATGTGCCCTAGGCCATTTGTGGTGGTGCCTGTTGGGATTGCCCTTGTGGCAGGTCCCCATGTTCGGGGTTTGAACCCTTTGCTGTGCACCTTGTTGTATGCCTGGTGCTTGCTGATGCGCTGTGTGATTCTGTGCACTGCCCTGTTGGGAGATTGCAGGAGGATTCACCATGCCTGCTCCCAATCCTTGACCATTTTGCCACAAGCCTTAGCTTCTGCACGAGCGTGCCACATGCCCCGTCATTCCGCGAAGCCAACACACTGGTAACTTGATAACCTCTTTGGTTACTCTGGAAGCTTCCCTGATTATTTTGAAACTCTCCCTGATTATTCTGCCATTCTCTTCCTCTAAATTAACATCCCCTTGGGTAAAATCTCACATTACCTGGTTGTTCTGCGGCGGGCTAGTCACCTGTTGTATGTTCGGTCCAGCTGGACTTGTCAGCATGGCTCCTTCGAGAGCATACTTTGATAATTTCTTTTGCACCAGCTTTGCTTCCTCACCCTTACGAGTTGCCTCCTTTTTTCGATTGTTTTCTTACAACAATCTACAATAATGTGCAATAGTCAACTGTATTTCGGCCCAAGGTTTAGCTTCTACCCCTACCAATTTCTTGAGCTGTTTCTGCACGGGTTCTGGCAACCCTTGGCACAATATATGTTAGAATACAGGGATAGATTTCGTCCAAGATTCATGCGTTTCGAGCACCCACGCGCCTTGGAAATTCTGGATGTAAGTCAACAGATCTTCAGACTCTTTCATTTTTCGAGTCAGTATGGCTCCCCTATCGAAAGTGTCTGGGTAGAGCATTCACAGCTCTTTCCATACTGCTGCTCTGCAATTGTTGAATGGCGCTCCGTCGTGGGCATTGTTATTTATAGTAACACCAGGGTACCCAGCCCGTGCCCACACATCGTCTGCTCTCTCGCCGTGTATGGCGATTAGGAGACCTTTGATGTCACCAATAGCTAACGTGACTCCCCCTGTCATCTTTTCCAACCCATGTATCCACTTCCCAGCTCCTGATGTCAGCATTGGAAGCTTATTTTTCAGATTCTCTCGATCCATGTGTGGCCATGGAATATATTGCAGTCTTGCTCCTCCCTTTTCTAAAAGCGGGAATTGGAACGTGCAGACTTCCATCTCTTACCCCATAGCTCTCCTGTCTATCGCCGGGGTAACATTCCCGCATCGCCATCTACTTGGCAATGTCCTCAATCGGTCTACATAGGCGGGTGCTGACACCCCCCTCTGACCATGGGGTGTTCTTTCATGTTGGTCTGACTGTGATGTAGATTCTGATGCCCTTGGTGTGGACTCACTAGCATCTGACCATCGCACCCCTTTGCCCCTTGGGAGCCGGTTTTCGCACTCTCTCCCTTCTTCATTTGTCTCGTACTCCGTATCCTCTCCGGAGTCGGGCATTGATCGTTCCCAATTCACGCAACTACTTGCGTCATTATCAGTTTTACTGATTTCTGGTCTGTCCAAAGACAGTCTCCTGCTCCCACTACTTCGAGTGATATCCTCAGTGTCATACAGCTCAGTGCATTCCAAGCGCTCATCTTCCCCCTCTCCTTGAGATATTCGCTCTAACCCCATCTTATCATATATCTTATCAATTGTTTCTCCAATGCTTCTGGAGTCGAAGTCATCTTCGATATTGGCTCCATTCGTGCCTGATACTGACTCGTTTGCAGGGAAGAATTTTTCAATGTCTTCCCATTCTACAACAGGACTGGGTTTTTTAACTTCCCGCTCCTGATATTTGAGATTGTATGCCCTCTGTCTACGCTTACGGTAAATATCCTCATTGAATTCGTTGTGTTTCCTTGCCTCTTCTCTGACCTTATCTTCTTCCCTTCTCCTTTCATTTCTACGTTCATCTGCCCTTCGACTTTCCTCATCCTTTCGCCTCTTTATCCTTTTCTCACATGCTCTTTGCTCTTCTTCCAACCTTTTCTGATTCTGTCTGTACTGGTCATAAACTGCCTTCTGTTTGAGATCGAGCTGTTTTTCTTGCTATTCGCGATATAGCTGTTCTCGCCTTACCCTATCTTTCCTTTTTATCCTTTCGTCCCTTATTTCCCCTTCCTTTTAATTCTCCCTTCTCTGTGCCTCATCAGACCTCCCCCTTGTTCTCACATGATCACTTCCTTTTCCATCGAGTTTCAATAATATCTGCCCTCCCATCCATTTGTCTCTTGCAAATGCTATCTCCTCAGTTCTGTCTTTACTTCCTTTCCATTCCGTTCCCTCTCTCTCTTTATCGTTTATCGAGAGGTGCACTTGTCTGTGCCTGATCCTTTTTCTCATTATCGCATCTCTCCTTGTCCCTCCGGGACTACCGAGGCAAGATTCTTATCCTGCTCCTTCCCCTTATTTTCATCACTACTGTACGTAGGTGACTCATATGCGGGGTTGCTGTGCCCCGTAGCTGCCTTGAGCTCTCTTAATGGGTGGAGTCCCTCTGACTTACTTCCCTCGGGTTCTGTTTCAGGCGGGGCAGCTTGCGCAGTAGGCATCTCACCCCCCTATGTGCATACGTTCAATATCCAGTCTGTGGGCAGCCCTTCCTCCTTCGACTGTTCAAACATTTTCCAAAGTTCTAGAACAGCGAGGTGTTTCTCTAGTTTTTTGCCTGTATATTTGGCATGCAAATAAGTCGTCATGTGTTGTAAGACGGCTTTGGATAAGGACCCATTCTGTGGCCACGGCATAAACATCTTGTGGGCGGTACACTTAACCCACTCAGTGCTATATTTCTTAAGCTTGGGTGCATGTTTAGACAATTGCTTACATATGTGAGCAAGTGGGGTAATCTCTTCCATGCTTGACCTTTGTTTCTAACAATTCTTTCATGCACTTTCACCACTCCCAACAGTATGAGCGAGCACCAAATACTGCAAGCTCCAATCTAATCCCCCTCGCCAAAATTTTATCTCATCAGTTTACTCAAGAACATCAATCCATGTGCGATTCACATCAATCCGTGTGCGATTCCCTCTTAACTACAGAATCGCGCAAAACCCAAACTTCATTTCAAACAATCAATGATACACAATTCTTTACGTGTGACATACAACAGGACACTTATAATAGACACTTGACAGACTAGACAGACACCAGCTGGACACATATATCTCTGCCTTCTAATCAATACCCCGACATGTGGTGTAAACGAGCTCCCTTAACAACGTCTTTAAACGTGGTTGTATCCTAATCGTCCGCTATTCTGTGGGCTCTGAGTTCATGTTTCTTCTGACCGCTATATTAAAGTGCAGGAACAAGGCGAATCCTTTCACTTTTATCTCAGGTGCCCTCTCCGGTATCCTCTGTTTTCTCTCGGGTGTCTATCCGGTAACCTCTGTTTTCTCTTGGGTGCCTATCCCGGCAACCTCTGTTTTCTCTTGGGTGTCTATCCCGGCAACCTCTGTTTTCTCTCGGGTGTCTATCCCGTTAACCTCTGTTTTCTCTCGGGTGTCTACCCCAGTAATCTCTGTTTTCCCTCGGGTGTCTATCCCGGTAACCTCTGTTTTCTCTTGGGTGTCTATCCCGGTAATCTCTGTTTTCTCTCGGGTGTCTATCCCGGTAACCTCTGTTTTCTCTCGGGTGTCTATCCCGGTAATCTCTGTTTTCTCTCTTATACTCGAGTCATTATCCCCTTATATATACACAGTCTTATCTACTTCTGACTATTTTGTTTTCCTCCACCACCTTCCGTTAACTTTTCCCTTACTTGTTCTAATGCCTATAAGACATTTGCCAAAGTATTGAATTTGTTGGTTCACTCACCGCTCGCATAGTACCTCTCTGGATCCTTGGGATCACCGCCCTTCCTTTACTGCCTCCTTCGGTCTTTTCGTCTGATCGGCTGCCCGTAGGAATTAGAAGGGTTATGCTCTGTAAGGCAGGTTCCTTCAAATCCACTGCAGTTTTTTGATGGGCTTACACTATCATTGTCCACAGGAAGCTTCTCAGTCTACTCAGCCGAATGGTGAAGGACTTGTGATATTGACGAAGACCTAGAGTTACTTTGTGTCGGCGGTCAATAGGTGTCTTATCAATAATCAAAATTCACTAGTTGATGGTCAAAACCATCCTCTGCTACCAAGTGTACGGGAGGACGGAGCAACCTCTGAATGGGCCCATGAGATTCAGAGCTCGCCCTCCAGTACCTTTAATCGAGATAGCTGCACCTTGAGGAGGATGGGGTGCAGGATTCTCTTACTCCAACACCAATCAATAAGGACAAGTCAATGGTTTGGCAAAGGGAACTCCGTTTAATGACAAGTAAAACAACGGGAAAACAAATGGAAATCATCAATGATGCGATCGCCTTTCTCGCTTCAACTTCCAAATTCTTCATGCAAACAGTAACTTTTATAGCAAATTCTCGTCATTGTTGACGTGTAAAACTCAAAAGTTTGTCATGCAATTCTATTGGTTGGAAAAGGTAACTTAAGTATAGGTACTATATCTGTATATGGTAACAGAGTGTGAGGATTGGATAGCTCTTATCGGGTGGGTGTCTACACCCATCCCTCTACATCACTCGTGATGGAAGTCACTAAAAAGTACGACGTCTCATTGGTTCTACTAGCTATAGGACCCTAGATTATTTGCCCCATTGTGATTGGGTGGGTTACACCCCTAGACATAAATCTCAACTTTAATTAGCAGCATGCAGAATGGACACCCAGATCCAGAGTGCCCCACGATTCACCCTGCCGTGCTTCTATCAATCAGTACTCTTGGGCTATGTGTCAATTAGTTGGCTGAAGTTGGCCTCGAAACTGTAGCTTGTATCAGGAAAAGTTGTGGCACCCACTGGTTTTAGATGACATCAGACGTGGGTACCTCTCTTCGCCTGGCTGGTCACGTGTTAGTTCACCATAGATATGCTCCTTTTCCTTCTATTTGAGCATTTAATTCTTCATTCGGCCTTGCCACCTGCATGGGCCTCCTTATCTCAACCTTCACTGGCTGGTTGCTATGCTCTTAGGTTTAATTTCTCTGGAGTTGCTGCTCTCCTCCCTTCCTGGGGTTGACCTCGAATTCCCAAGCATGAGCCGCTTCTCACTGAGTTTCGATTCCGCTCTTTTGTCTGGCTTGTGCTGGCCCTACCTTCTGGGCTAAATTCTGCTTTTATAAAATGGAGTCGCACTTGTATAATGTGCTTCTTGAGGTAGATATATAGTTGGCGGCTGCCGCTTCTATTGTTCTACTAAGCATAGCAAGCAGTACCGTTTTCTTAGCTTCTTGCGTTTCAAGCTTATTTACAGGCATTTAGCCAGTTGCATGCTTCCATCCTGCATTATGGTTACGTTTCTTTATATTTCAACATCGTCTCTTCTACTCAGTTCATTATGTCATTTATTCGCTGTGTCACACCCTTATGTGACTTCTTTTGATCAATGTTTTGTTCGTCTGTGCACCTGTTAGGGCCTTTGTGTTGTTCACCATTTGCCTTCGATTAAGGCCCTTTGGGTCTATTCCCGGACAGTTTGTAGACAGTCACCATTTCGCATCAGCTGCTGGTACGGTTGTCTCAATGGGTACGGTAGCGCCCATGGCTGTCTTGTTATTGGCACTCCTACAGGCATTACTCTTCTGATCGGCACTGGGCAGAGCCGTAGTGCGGCTCTCTGCTGATATATTTGCTCATCATACGTCACATAGCTTGGCGAGTATGCTTCTGATATCTCAAAATGAGTGGCTGGAGTAAAGTCCATGTTTGGGACCTGTTCTACACTGGCTAAACTCAAATCTAGGTGTGCTTCCAACTGTGCATCCATCATTGTGTACTGCTTTTGAGTGCTTTCTGTCTAAACTCAAAATTAGGTGTGCTTGCATCTGTGCATCCACCGGTAATCCTAGGCATTTATAGCATGATCACTGATTTGTGTCTTCTTGGCTGCCTGGTGTGATTCTATCGTGGCATAGTGTTTCTGATCCTCTCCCCCGCTATCCCCTGAACCCCCCTCTTGTCTCTGCCCCCGTGGTGCTCTCCGTCTAACTACTTCTCCATCTCCTATCCTCCCTCTCTCACAAGGTCTGGAAGAAAGAAACTAAAAAAGGCACTCCCGTGTTCCACCACTGGTCTGCCCATCGCAGACACCCACATCAATGCTCCTCCAGACAGACTATCACTGACATTCTCTTTGCTGTTCCTTCTTCTAACCCATGGACCCCCTATATGGTCTCTGTCCTCTCCCCTTTCTCTTCCTCACCCACTACTGGTGACACCAGAGGGGAAGGGCTCTTAGTTCACTTTGCATCTTCCAAATGCACCATTAATGTCTATCATAATGGCACTATCATGGTCCAGGGCTCTCAGCCCAACCTTCTCCTTCTTGACAGGTGCCTTCCTTCTGTCTTCAATTTCCCACCCACTCCTTCAACCCCTCCTTCCCTCATCTCGCCTATCCCCTCCCACCCAATGGTGGCATACCACCCTTGTGCCCCCATCACAAATCTTTTAAAGGGGGCAACCAGCTTCACTTAGATACCCTCAATTCTCGCTCTGCTTCCAAACACTCCTCTGACATCTGTCACCTGCTTCAAGACCTTGACCTTGATGTCCTTGCTCTCACTGAGATGCGGTTCAAGGCCAGCTCAGTCACTGCTTTTGACACTCTTCTCCCTTTGGGCTACATGATCCTGTCCAATCCCAGGACACCCGGTCTAGTGGGGAGTGGCTCTGATCTTCCCTGAGTGGGTTCTTGCCTCCATCAACCCCACTCAATTCTACTCTTCCTTTGAAAGCCTAGTCTGCAGGCTGTCTGTCTCACCTTCTTTCTCTCACACTCTCGCTACCATGAAGTGCGTGTCAGTCGCTGCATGTGCCTCTTTCTTCATCCCCCGTCTGCCCCCTGCATTAGACTCTCCCTCTGACTCTGTTATAGCTAACCGCCATCTCTCTATCTCTAACACTGTGTACAGCCTTGGATCCGCATGACGCCTGCCAGCAAATGTGACCCTTTGTATGACACCCACTTGGCCGCTTTGAAATGCAAGTGCAGAGCTGCAGAGTGGAAGTGGCAGGCATCTGGCTCATCCTCAGACAAACTGGCCTGTCGCCTCTAAAGGCAGTGCCATCTCTCCATCTGCTCCAAGAAGAGGGCTCATGTCCAAGCCCGCATCTCTGTTGCCACCAATAACACGGCTGAACTCTATAAAATCTGCAGGGCACTGGCGTGGCTGTCCTCCTTCCTTTCAAACAGAGCATCCCAAGTGCAAATGGGTCCTTTTCAATCCTCCACTTCACTCTCCACCTGTGGCTGTATCCTATCGCCATGGCTCTTCAACATCTACCTGGTCCCTCTGGCAAACCTGATCTCCACTTTCTCCCCTAATTTCCAGTGTTATGCAGACGACACACAGCTCTTTTTCAAGCTGCCTTGTCCCACCTCCTCCTCTTCCCTCATACCTGACAGCCTGACTGCTATTCAGGCATGGTGTCATGCACGACACCACTGCCCCCATTGGTTCCCCGGTCTCACCTTCCCCTCCTTCAGGTAGACATTCTGCTAAGGTTTCCCCATCAGCCGATAGCGGCAAACCACTTGTGCTGCAGGGGTCGCGTGACAGTTTCTGCCCCAAAATAAAGGCTGTTTTCGTTACCGGCATTGGCAACTGCCGTGGAGGCTACGGTCAGGCAGAGTCAGGCTGTTATGCCGACTTCCGGATCACGTGACGATATCCCGATCACGTGACTCCATTCCTGCTCGTCTGATTGGAAAGCAAGCTGGATAAAAGCTACGACCGCACAAGCGGTCTTTGCTTCACAGTTGTTCCAGTAACTCTGTTCGGCGTGTTCGATTAATTTGATTCACCTTGACTTCACAGATTCACGGATCACGACTTACGGACTTTTGGACCTCCAATTGGCATTGTTGTTCTATTCTACGTCTACCCGGCATCATCGGACCTCTTTGCTCAACCCTATTGATCCTCCTTGCATTACGCATCCATCAGAACTACGCCTTGCATAAATACCAAAGAACCGCTCAGGTGTGTGCAGTCAACACTCACCATCCTCCAGTTCAACTGCAGTTGCTGTTCACGCACCCTCCCCGCAAGTATCCCAGGCCCAGGTTACAGCATTGGGTAGCCCTCTTTTAGGTAAGACTTTTTCCCTTGTGTCCATACGCCTGTTGATACTTACTGTGCATGTCTGTGCTAATACCTGGTTTATTTACAGCGGCCTTGGGGTTATCGGTGTAGCGTGGTTCCAGCATCTCTTCATCCACACCTGTCACCTCAAAGACCACACAGAGAGCATTCTTGCTCCTCTCTGTGGGGAACTTGGGGACGGAGGCCCTTATACGCTTCACGACAGATCAAGACTTGACACATGGGGCCTCATTACATTAGCGCCATGGTTGCCGCCAGTATTTTACCGTGTCCGCCTTAGTGGATGGCGGAATTACCGCCCTACTCCAAGGTGACCGGGGGCGGTAATTCCCCATTCACCAAGGCACTTCCCCATTCCCATTTTTGTCCCCATAGGGCATGATGGGAATGGGGAAGGCGCTTACTACGGTACCGCAAATTGCGGTACCGTAATTAGCACCAAGGTCCCTTTGCGGCACCCTACTTTAATGGCTGGTAAAACCAGCCGTTAAGGTCGGGTTCCGCAAAGGGAACTCGTAGTAAGGCGGTAAGGGTTTACCGGTACCGGTGCCCTTACCTTACCGGTACCAGTAAACCCTTACCGCCTACCGTGTAATGAGGCCCATGGTCTGATATTTTATTTGTATCGCGCTCATACACAAGTGTTTCAGAGTGCGACAAAGCGAGGGAGGGGAACAGGGGAGAACACAACAACGATCTTACTAGGCCCAGTGACATTGAGAACACGCAAATGCATGGGAAAGGGATAGGGGAAAAGTGCATGGAAGGGGAAGAGTGGAAAATGCGAAGCAGAGGAGAACAGATAAATAAAAATATATACAAATAAATAGATAATAGAGGCAATAAACAGTGGAAGTGCAGCCAGCAAGTGGCAAGTGCTGTGTTTACGGCAGCAGAACTGGGTAAGTCTGATAAGTGAAGAAAAAGAAGAAAATGGGGGGTTTGGGGGACTGTATGGGTACAAATACAGTCCCCAGTGCAAGGGGTGGCCGGAGGCAGTGCAGGAAGATGGCAGGGTGAACTTGTACCTGGGCCCAGGGGACAGAGGGTGGCTAGGTGCACAGTGTCAAGAGAGAGCAGATCAGCAGGGGAGGGGGGAGCGAAGGCAGAAGCAAAGAGGAAGGTCTTGAAGTGCTTACAGAACCAGAGATGTTCTCCTCAAGTTTTAGAGTGGCAGGGAGGCTGTTCCAGAGGGAGGCCCCAGCCAAAGATAGAGATATACCCCCAGCTCGTTTCTTTGAAAAACAACGGACCCTGAGGGAGTTAGAGGTAGAGGAGCGAAGAGCTCGAGAGGGGAGGTATTTGCGGAGGGATAGCTGAAGGTATTTTGGACCCAAGCCCCAGAAAGCCTTGTGGACAATGCAGAGGGTTTTTAATTTAATACTTGCATCCACTGGGAGCCAATGGAGAGATTTCAGAGCTGGAGAGATACGACCCCAGGGCTTGAGGCCAAGGATAAGTCTCAGAGTGCTGTTCTGGATTAGTTGCAGAGGGCGGAGAGTAGAGACAGGTAGATTTAGAAAGCGGCTGTTACAATAGTCCAACCTAGAGAGAACCAGAGCTTGGGAGACAGTGCTCTTCTGGGGGATGGAGAGGAAAGGCAGAGTACCTCTGAGGAGGTGCAGTAGGAAGTTTGACTTTTTAGAGACCTCAGAGATGTTGGCGGAGAAGGAAAGTGTCAAAGACGACCCAAGGTTCATAGCCTCGCAGGTGAGGGTAGGAGGAGGGCCAAGGGAGGCCGGCCAGAGAGTGAGGGGAAAGGATGGAGAAGGGTTGCCAATGAGGAGGATCTCTGTCTTGCTGGCATTCAGACAAAGATCATTGGCAGCACACCAATCTTTAATGGCAGTTAGGCAATCAGAGATGAAAGAGGGAGAGGAGGTGGCCGAGGGTAGCCTGAAAATGAGTTCAGTGTCGTCAGCACAGCACTGGAAATTTGAGCAGAAAATGGCAATGCAGTGGGTGAGAGTTGCCAGGTATTGGTTGAAAAGCCAGGGGGCGAGAGGTTAGACCCCTGGGGAACACCACAGGTAGAGAGGAAGATAGATAATAGGAAGGACCCCAGTTGGACCTGGGAGGGTTGATCGGAGAGGAAAGAGATCAGACAGGCCAGAGCCTGATCAGTGATACCCAGGTTATCACGGAGCTGGTTGAGCGAGCAGGATGGTATGGTTGACCGTGTCGAAGGCAGAAGAGCGATCGAGTAGGATGAGGACAGAGGGAATGTTAGAGTCAGGGGTGGAGATCAGATCTTCACAGATGTTCAGGAGAGCAGTTTCCATGCTTCTGGCCGCTCTGAAGCCAGACTGGTGGTCATGGAGACAGCTAACAGAATCAGAATGAAGGTTAAGCTGAGAGATGGCCAGCTTTCCCAGGAGTTTGTCCAAAATGGGAGTAATGGAGAATGGGCGATAGTTAGTCATGGCGCTCTGCCAATGACTTCTGCCTTAATGCCAGCAAGACAGAGATCCTTCTTATTGGGACGCCTGTTCCTTGCTTCCCCCCCACTCTCTGGCCAGACTTCCTGTGTCCTCTTCCCCTCACCCACGTGTGAGGCAAAAAACTTTGGGATCATCTTTGACTCCTCTCTCCCTCTTTCTCTCCACACATCAGGGACCTTGCCAAGATGTCCAACTTTCAGCTGCACCTCCTCAGGGGCATTCCCCAGAAGCTCAACATCTCCAGAGCCCTGGTTCTCTGTAGCCTAGACTTCTGCAACAGTCTCAACCTGCCTCTTTCCTCCCTTCGCCACTTCAACTTATCCAGGATTGGACTGCAAGACGTATCCTTGGCCTCAAGCCCACTGACCGCATCTCTCCAGCCCTAAAATCTCTCCACTGGCTCCCGGGGACCACAAGGATCAAATTCAAGACCCTTTGCATCATCCACAAGTCTGTATGAGGCCTGGGACCTCTTTACATCCAGCGTTCCTTCCCTAAATACTGCCTGGCAGAGTCCTCGCTCCTCTGGTTCCAACTCTCTGCAGATCAAACGTTTCTCCAAGCAGAGAGTGGGAAGTAGACCCCTTTCCTCGGCTGGCTCCTTCCTCTGGAACGGCCTCTCTCCCCCCTCAGACTTGAGACGGATCTTCTCAAGTTCTGGAAACTTCTCAAGACTTTCCTCTTCTCCTCTATCTTCCGTCCCCCCTCCCGTGCTAACTCTCCATCTGCCACTGTGACAGGGGCCTGATCCCTTCTGAGTCATACAGAGGCCAGACCACAAACTTCCAGTCCTCCCAGCATCTTTTCCCAGCATTTGCCCTCTGGTCCACTTTCCCAGACTAGCCCAACCTGTCTTCCCCGCCCACCTCACTCATCCTCCCTTCCCCCCTCTTTCCCAATCACTTGCCTCCTTGGCCCGCCCAGCACTTCCCACCCCCACCCTTAGGGGTACCACACTGCTGCACTTCTGCCTCACTCCCTCCCCCCTGCACTTACTGCCTTGTCATGCACTTTCACGGTAGGATTGTCACAAGTCCAATGTAAGAGTTTTTATTGCTCTTCTTTGATTACCATTCCCCCATCTCCCATCATGTCTTTTATCGCCTGGAAACACCTGTGTATACGCGGCATACAAATGTCCAATAAATAAAATAGACTGGCCTACATTGGTGCAGCATGTACAGACATGTTTTGTTATTGTGGCATGTTATATGTAATGGCAAAGCCAACAGGAGTATGTTCTTGCATAGGAACACTGCCATATATTGGCAGGGCCAACATGGACATGTTTTCTTATAGTATCATTTCTGCCATTTATGCGCAAAGCAAACATGAGCATGTTCTTATATGGGTTTACTGTCATATATGGGTGCCATCAGCATGAAAATGTGCGGGCAGAGCCAGTGTGGAAATGTTTTTTATACTGGCATATTGTTCGAAAGGGCATAATGAAAATGTAGTGGGAAATGTTCCAGTGCCTCCTAGGTGTCCGCACTGTGGTTCTGCTCCTAGCTGTCCATACTGTGATTCTGCTCATTGGTACTTCACAGTGGTTCTGCTCCTGGGTGTCCGGACAGTGGTTTTACTCCCAGGTGTCCACACTGATTCTGCTCACTGGTGCTTCACAGTGGTTCTGCTCCTAGGTGTCCACACTGTGGTTATGCTCCTAGGTGCCCACACTGTGATTCTGCTAATTGGTGCTTCATATTAGTTCTGCTCCTAGGTGTCCACGCTGTGATTCTGCTCATTGGTGCTTTAGAGTGGTTATGCTCCTAGGTGTCAGCACTGTGGTTCTGCTCCTAGGTGGCAGCACTGTGGTTCTGCTCCCAGGTGTCCACACTGTGATTCTGCTCATTGGTGTTTCACAGTGGTTCTGCTCCTAGGTGTCCACACTGTGGTTCTGCTCCTAGGTGTCCACTCTGTGATTCTGCTCATTGGTGCTTCAGAGTGTTTCTGCTCCTAGGTGTCAGCACTGGGGTTCTTCTCCTAGGTCTCTACACTGTGATTCTGCTCATTGTTGCTTCACAGTGGTTCTCCCCCTAGGTGTCTGCACTGTGGTTCTACTCCTAGGTGTCCACACTGATTCTGCTCATTGGTGCTTCAGAGTGGTTCTGTTCCTAGATGTCTGCATTGAGGTTCTGCTCCTAGGTCTCCACACTGTAGTTCTGCTCCTAGGTCTCCGCACTGTGGTTCTGCTCCTAGGTGTCCACACTGTGATTCTGCTCATTGGTGCTTCACAGTGGTTCTGCTCCTAGGTGTCCACACTGTGATTCTGCTCCTAGGTAGCCGCACAGTGATTTTGCTCTGCATCCACTCTGCAATTTCTGCTCCACTGTGAGTCTTGCTCATAGGTACGCCCACCTTGATCTGGCACCTAGATATCTGCGTCTGGACATCTCCCTTTCGTTTCTTTTTTGTCCCAGGTGCTGCACGCTGGCCATTTTGAAGATACCAGCCCACTCCACAGTGCTCCTGGATTCACTTCACAGTGACACAGCTCTGAGCTGCACCACTGCCAAGACATCAGCAAGGCTATGCCTGTTAAGACAGGCAAACTCCACACCAGGGTCTCCACTGCCCGCTCCCATCGCTAGCACACTCAAATTCTACCAGCAAAGCCACCCCGACACACACCCCCTCCCAACACCCATCAGAACACTATATGCCTCCCACCAGGTTGTATAACACAGTCCCAACCAATGCACCCTTGCACTATGGGCACCTGAAGCTCCCCTCTAGACACAGGTGCCTCAAAGTGCCCTCGACATAAACCACTTTTACCCAGGTACTTCCAAACTGCTTGGATCACTACTGCAGCAAATCACCCTCTCCACTAACTAAACCTTGCCGCCATCTTATTCAGGGCTAATAGAACCAAGAGACCCTGGAAAGGGCAGCAATCATTGTATACACCCCAATAGCATCACATTGAATAAATATCCCTGGTGGCATGACCCCAAGTAAAAAGCATTTAAGACATTTACTTTTCCTTGGGTGAAATTGACTTTACACATTCTTGGGGGAACGAGATCTACACAGGACACACAGAAGTCATCCAAGACATTGGTTGTTTGGTAATATTTCATGTATGTTGTTTCTGCTTTGGTTGAACTGTTTTGTTTTTTAGTGTGACGGGCAGTTTTGTGCATGCTAGGAGATTTACCTTAGATCCTAGACTATGTAGGGAACTCCCTGGTAGACTAAGCTTAGTTAGTTTTTGTTTGCAATTTGTGTTTAAAATAAAATGTCAAATACTAAGAAAACTACAAGCAGTTGTCCGCCTCGCATTACTGATCCCTCACTCCCCCATACGTTCTCTCACTCCCTTGTGCATCTACTCCATTATCCAACACAGAGAGAACCCACTGCCCCATGGAGAGCACTGTTCATTGAAACCTATGTTTCAGGATTATGCTTAAATTAAGTTCTCAAGAAGTCCCCTGTCAAGTTTTAATTGTTGATCAAATCCCCACCTTTAAATACATGTCAATCTGTATATTTATGTTTATACAGTATGAATAGTAGTATATCCCCACTCTAAAACAACAGCTACTGATATCAGACTGAAGTATACAAAGCCAAGAGAGGTTAAAAGCCAGAATTGGCTCACACTTGATATAGAACAGTTTGGTTTTAGATCTCTGTAGAATGACCTCAGGCTTGCACACTGGTGATAAAGTTATCTGATCTTTGTCATTATTTGATCCAGACATGCAGCTTGTTGTCGCTAGTTATATGAATATAATCTTCATTCTCATAAATATCAAAATGAACCAGACTGTCAATAAAATTGTTTGACTAGAGGTTTTTATTTTTTAAGTCATGTTATTGTTTTGTTAATTTAGGGAAATCAAGTGGCGATTAGATAGGATTTATGCTGTGAGTTGCTAGTTTGTCCACTTCACTCAAGAGACAGTCAAAGAAAGTAGTTACGAGCTTGGCATAGGCTTGCTCAGAGGGATCTAAAGCTCAAAGGCCTGTGCTGTCTTCTACACACACAACACACACAGGCACTAGCATCGACATTCATGCTGGCCTTCCCAGAGTCTCGCTTCCCTTCTCACTAGCCACACCTCTGCCACATGTCCTAAAGACGTCATAGGACTATGATAATTCCACCACATCAGCCCCATCCAAAGGATGCTGCACAGGCAGCTGGAATCCAGGTTCATATTCAAGGGGAACCGTAAATTGTGTGACCATGCCTCATATGTGGAATGAACTACCACTTACCTTACAAGACCTAGTTACCTGCACTTTCATAAGGCTCTTAGAAAGTTGCGTCATCTGAGTCAATGGGTGCATGGGCCTTTATGTATTAAGGCTGCGTATGGCAATTTATAAATACATTCGGAAATTCAGAATTTCAGAATTATACCATGTTCATGACAGGCTGCATCACCTACAAAGCAGTCACAACTAAAACACTCTTCCACCTGAGCAAGAAACTCACCATCTTCCGAGGTTGATACACCACCACAACGACAGATTGAAAACATGAAACTGCAAGAGTTAAAACAAGGAAACAGGCCTTTTCCTTCCTCTGTCTCTGGAACAAGTTACCAGTGCAGTTTAGACCCTACACATCAAGCGTTCCTTCCCTAAATACTGCCCGGCAGAGTCCTCGATCCTCTGGTTCCAACTCTCTGCAGATCAAATGTTTCTCCAAGCAGAGAGTGGGAAGTAGACCCCTTTCCTCGGCTGGCTCCTCCCTCTGGAACGGCCTCTCTCCCCCCTCAGACTTGAGACGGATCTTCTCAAGTTCTGGAAACTTCTCAAGACTTTCCTCTTCTCCTCTATCTTCCGTCCCCCCTCCCGTGCTAACTCTCCATCTGCCACTGTGACAGGGGCCTGATGCCTTCTGAGTCATATAGAGGCCAGACCACAAACTTCCAGTCCTCCCAGCATCTTTTCCCAGCATTTGCCCTCTGGTCCACTTTCCCACACTAGCCCAACCTGTCTTCCCCATCCACCTCACTCATCCTCCCTTCCCCCCTCTTTCCCAATCACTTGCCTCCTTGGCCCGCCCAGCACTTCCCACCCCCACCCTTAGGGGTACCACACTGCTGCACTTCTGCCTCACTCCCTCCCCCCTGCACTTACTGCCTTGTCATGCACTTTCACGGTAGGATTGTCACAAGTCCAATGTAACAGTTTTTATTGCTCTTCTTTGATTATCATTCCCCCATCTCCCATCATGTCTTTTGTCACCTGGAAACACCTGTGTATACGCGGCATACAAATGTCCAATAAATACAATAGACTGGCCTACATTGGTGCAGCATGTACAGACATGTTTTGTTATTGTGGCATGTTATATGTAATGGCAAAGCCAACAGGAGTATGTTCTTGCATAGGAACACTGGCATATATTGGCAGGGCCAACATGGACATGTTTTCTTATAGTATCATTTCTGCCATTTATGCGCAAAGCAAACATGAGCATGTTCTTATATGGGCTTACTGTCATATATTGGTGCCATCAGCATGAAAATGTGCGGGCAGAGCCAGCGTGGAAATGTTTTTTATACTGGCATATTGTTCGAAAGGGCATAATGAAAATGTAGTGGGAAATGCTCCAGTGCCTCCTAGGTGTCCGCACTGTGGTTCTGCTCCTAGCTGTCCATACTGTGATTCTGCTCATTGGTACTTCACAGTGGTTCTGCTCCTGGGTGTCCGCACAGTGGTTTTACTCCCAGGTGTCCACACTGATTCTGCTCACTGGTGCTTCACAGTGGTTCTGCTCCTAGGTGTCCACACTGTGGTTATGCTCCTAGGTGTCCACACTGTGATTCTGCTAATTGGTGCTTCATATTAGTTCTGCTCCTAGGTGTCCACGCTGTGATTCTGCTCATTGGTGCTTTAGAGTGGTTATGCTCCTAGGTGTCAGCACTGTGGTCCTGCTCCCAGGTGTCCACACTGTGATTCTGCTCATTGGTGTTTCACAGTGGTTCTGCTCCTAGGTGTCCACACTGTGGTTCTGCTCCTAGGTGTCCACTCTGTGATTCTGCTCATTGGTGCTTCAGAGTGGTTCTGCTCCTAGGTGTCAGCACTGGGGTTCTTCTCCTAGGTCTCTACACTGTGATTCTGCCCATTGTTGCTTCACAGTGGTTCTCCCCCTATGTGTCTGCACTATGGTTCTACTTCTAGGTGTCCACACTGATTCTGCTCATTGGTGCTTCAGAGTGGTTCTGTTCCTAGATGTCTGCATTGAGGTTCTGCTCCTAGGTGTCCACACTGTAGTTCTGCTCCTAGGTCTCCGCACTGTGGTTCTGCTCCTAGGTGTCCACACTATGATTCTGCTCATTGGTGCTTCACAGTGGTTCTGCTCCTAGGTGTCCACACTGTGATTCTGCTCCTAGGTGTCCACACTGATTCTGCTCATTGGTACTTCACAGTGGTTCTGCTCCTGGGTGTCCGCACAGTGGTTTTACTCCCAGGTGTCCACACTGATTCTGCTCACTGGTGCTTCACAGTGGTTCTGCTCCTAGGTGTCCACACTGTGGTTATGCTCCTAGGTGTCCACACTGTGATTCTGCTAATTGGTGCTTCATATTAGTTCTGCTCCTAGGTGTCCACGCTGTGATTCTGCTCATTGGTGCTTTAGAGTGGTTATGCTCCTAGGTGTCAGCACTGTGGTCCTGCTCCCAGGTGTCCACACTATGATTCTGCTCATTGGTGTTTCACAGTGGTTCTGCTCCTAGGTGTCCACACTGTGGTTCTGCTCCTAGGTGTCCACTCTGTGATTCTGCTCATTGGTGCTTCAGAGTGGTTCTGCTCCTAGGTGTCAGCACTGGGGTTCTTCTCCTAGGTCTCTACACTGTGATTCTGCCCATTGTTGCTTCACAGTGGTTCTCCCCCTAGGTGTCTGCACTGTGGTTCTACTTCTAGGTGTCCACACTGATTCTGCTCATTGGTGCTTCAGAGTGGTTCTGTTCCTAGATGTCTGCATTGAGGTTCTGCTCCTAGGTGTCCACACTGTGGTTCTGCTCCTAGGTATCCACACTATGATTCTGCTCATTGGTGCTTCACAGTGGTTCTGCTCCTAGGTGTCCACACTGTGATTCTGCTCCTAGGTGTCCACACTGATTCTGCTCATTGGTGCTTCAGAGTGGTTCTGTTCCTAGATGTCTGCATTGAGGTTCTGCTCCTAGGTGTCCACACTGTAGTTCTTCTCCTAGGTCTCCGCACTGTGGTTCTGCTCCTAGGTGTCCACACTGTGATTCTGCTCATTGGTGCTTTACAGTGGTTCTGCTCCTCGGTGTCCACACTTTGATTCTGCTCCTAGGTAGCCGCACAGTGATTTTGCTCTGCATCCACTCTGCAATTTCTGCTCCACTGTGAGTCTTGCTCATAGGTACGCCCACCTTGATCTGGCACCTAGATATCTGCGTCTGGACATCTCCCTTTCGTTTCTTTTTTGTCCCAGGTGCTGCACGCTGGCCATTTTGAAGATACCAGCCCACTCCACAGTGCTCCTGGATTCACTTCACAGTGACACAGCTCTGAGCTGCACCACTGCCAAGACATCAGCAAGGCTATGCCTGTTAAGACAGCAAAACTCCACACCAGGGTCTCCACTGCCCGCTCCCATCGCTAGCACACTCAAATTCTACCAGCAAAGCCACCCCGACACACACCCCCTCCCAACACCCATCAGAACACTATATGCCTCCCACCAGGTTGTATAACACAGTCCCAACCAATGCACCCTTGCACTATGGGCACCTGAAGCTCCCCTCTAGACACAGGTGCCTCAAAGTGCCCTCGACATAAACCACTTTTACCCAGGTACTTCCAAACTGCTTGGATCACTACTGCAGCAAAGCTATCTTGCACCCCTCACCCTCTCCACTAACTAAACCTTGCCGCCATCTTATTCAGGGCTAATAGAACCAAGAGACCCTGGAAAGGGCAGCAATCATTGTATACACCCCAATAGCATCACATTGAATAAATATCCCTGGTGGCATGACCCCAAGTAAAAAGCATTTAAGACATTTACTTTTCCTTGGGTGAAATTGACTTTACACATTCTTGGGGGAACGAGATCTACACAGGACACACAGAAGTCATCCAAGACATTGGTTGTTTGGTAATATTTCATGTATGTTGTTTCTGCTTTGGTTGAACTGTTTTGTTTTTTAGTGTGACGGGCAGTTTTGTGCATGCTAGGAGATTTACCTTAGATCCTAGACTATGTAGGGAACTCCCTGGTAGACTAAGCTTAGATAGTTTTTGTTTGCAATTTGTGTTTAAAATAAAATGTCAAATACTAAGAAAACTACAAGCAGTTGTCCGCCTCGCATTACTGATCCCTCACTCCCCCATACGTTCTCTCACTCCCTTGTGCATCTACTCCATTATCCAACACAGAGAGAACCCACTGCCCCATGGAGAGCACTGTTCATTGAAACCTATGTTTCAGGATTATGCTTAAATTAAGTTCTCAAGAAGTCCCCTGTCAAGTTTTAATTGTTGATCAAATCCCCACCTTTAAATACATGTCAATCTGTATATTTATGTTTATACAGTATGAATAGTAGTATATCCCCACTCTAAAACAACAGCTACTGATATCAGACTGAAGTATACAAAGCCAAGAGAGGTTAAAAGCCAGAATTGGCTCACACTTGATATAGAACAGTTTGGTTTTAGATCTCTGTAGAATGACCTCAGGCTTGCACACTGGTGATAAAGTTATCTGATCTTTGTCATTATTTGATCCAGACATGCAGCTTGTTGTCGCTAGTTATATGAATATAATCTTCATTCTCATAAATATCAAAATGAACCAGACTGTCAATAAAATTGTTTGACTAGAGGTTTTTATTTTTTAAGTCATGTTATTGTTTTGTTAATTTAGGGAAATCAAGTGGCGATTAGATAGGATTTATGCTGTGAGTTGCTAGTTTGTCCACTTCACTCAAGAGACAGTCAAAGAAAGTAGTTACGAGCTTGGCATAGGCTTGCTCAGAGGGATCTAAAGCTCAAAGGCCTGTGCTGTCTTCTACACACACAACACACACAGGCACTAGCATCGACATTCATGCTGGCCTTCCCAGAGTCTCGCTTCCCTTCTCACTAGCCACACCTCTGCCACATGTCCTAAAGACGTCATAGGACTATGATAATTCCACCACATCAGCCCCATCCAAAGGATGCTGCACAGGCAGCTGGAATCCAGGTTCATATTCAAGGGGAACCGTAAATTGTGTGACCATGCCTCATATGTGGAATGAACTACCACTTACCTTACAAGACATAGTTACCTGCACTTTCATAAGACTCTTAGAAAGTTGCTTCATCTGAGTCAATGGGTGCATGGGCCTTTATGTATTAAGGCTGCGTATGGCAATTTATAAATACATTCGGAAATTCAGAATTTCAGAATTATACCATGTTCATGACAGGCTGCATCACCTACAAAGCAGTCACAACTAAAACACTCTTCCACCTGAGCAAGAAACTCACCATCTTCCGAGGCTGATACACGACCACAACGACAGATTGAAAACATGAAACTGCAAGAGTTAAAACAAGGAAACAGGCCTTTTCCTTCCTCTGTCTCTGGAACAAGTTACCAGTGCAGTTTAGACCCTACACATCAAGCGTTCCTTCCCTAAATACTGCCCGGCAGAGTCCTCGATCCTCGGGTTCCAACTCTCTGCAGATCAAATGTTTCTCCAAGCAGAGAGTGGGAAGTAGACCCCTTTCCTCGGCTGGCTCCTCCCTCTGGAACGGCCTCTCTCCCCCCTCAGACTTGAGACGGATCTTCTCAAGTTCTGGAAACTTCTCAAGACTTTCCTCTTCTCCTCTATCTTCCGTCCCCCCTCCCGTGCTAACTCTCCATCTGCCACTGTGACAGGGGCCTGATGCCTTCTGAGTCATATAGAGGCCAGACCACAAACTTCCAGTCCTCCCAGCATCTTTTCCCAGCATTTGCCCTCTGGTCCACTTTCCCACACTAGCCCAACCTGTCTTCCCCATCCACCTCACTCATCCTCCCTTCCCCCCTCTTTCCCAATCACCTGCCTCCTTGGCCCGCCCAGCACTTCCCACCCCCACCCTTAGGGGTACCACACTGCTGCACTTCTGCCTCACTCCCTCCCCCCTGCACTTACTGCCTTGTCATGCACTTTCACGGTAGGATTGTCACAAGTCCAATGTAACAGTTTTTATTGCTCTTCTTTGATTATCATTCCCCCATCTCCCATCATGTCTTTTGTCACCTGGAAACACCTGTGTATAAGCGGCATACAAATGTCCAATAAATAAAATAGACTGGCCTACATTGGTGCAGCATGTACAGACATGTTTTGTTATTGTGGCATGTTATATGTAATGGCAAAGCCAACAGGAGTATGTTCTTGCATAGGAACACTGGCATATATTGGCAGGGCCAACATGGACATGTTTTCTTATAGTATCATTTCTGCCATTTATGCGCAAAGCAAACATGAGCATGTTCTTATATGGGCTTACTGTCATATATTGGTGCCATCAGCATGAAAATGTGCGGGCAGAGCCAGCGTGGAAATGTTTTTTATACTGGCATATTGTTCGAAAGGACATAATGAAAATGTAGTGGGAAATGCTCCAGTGCCTCCTAGGTGTCCGCACTGTGGTTCTGCTCCTAGCTGTCCATACTGTGATTCTGCTCATTGGTACTTCACAGTGGTTCTGCTCCTGGGTGTCCGCACAGTGGTTTTACTCCCAGGTGTCCACACTGATTCTGCTCACTGGTGCTTCACAGTGGTTCTGCTCCTAGGTGTCCACACTGTGGTTATGCTCCTAGGTGTCCACACTGTGATTCTGCTAATTGGTGCTTCATATTAGTTCTGCTCCTAGGTGTCCACGCTGTGATTCTGCTCATTGGTGCTTTAGAGTGGTTATGCTCCTAGGTGTCAGCACTGTGGTCCTGCTCCCAGGTGTCCACACTGTGATTCTGCTCATTGGTGTTTCACAGTGGTTCTGCTCCTAGGTGTCCACACTGTGGTTCTGCTCCTAGGTGTCCACTCTGTGATTCTGCTCATTGGTGCTTCAGAGTGGTTCTGCTCCTAGGTGTCAGCACTGGGGTTCTTCTCCTAGGTCTCTACACTGTGATTCTGCCCATTGTTGCTTCACAGTGGTTCTCCCCCTAGGTGTCTGCACTGTGGTTCTACTTCTAGGTGTCCACACTGATTCTGCTCATTGGTGCTTCAGAGTGGTTCTGTTCCTAGATGTCTGCATTGAGGTTCTGCTCCTAGGTGTCCACACTGTAGTTCTGCTCCTAGGTCTCCGCACTGTGGTTCTGCTCCTAGGTGTCCACACTATGATTCTGCTCATTGGTGCTTCACAGTGGTTCTGCTCCTAGGTGTCCACACTGTGATTCTGCTCCTAGGTGTCCACACTGATTCTGCTCATTGGTGCTTCAGAGTGGTTCTGTTCCTAGATGTCTGCATTGAGGTTCTGCTCCTAGGTGTCCACACTGTAGTTCTTCTCCTAGGTCTCCGCACTGTGGTTCTGCTCCTAGGTGTCCACACTGTGATTCTGCTCATTGGTGCTTCACAGTGGTTCTGCTCCTCGGTGTCCACACTGTGATTCTGCTCCTAGGTAGCCGCACAGTGATTTTGCTCTGCATCCACTCTGCAATTTCTGCTCCACTGTGAGTCTTGCTCATAGGTACGCCCACCTTGATCTGGCACCTAGATATCTGCGTCTGGACATCTCCCTTTCGTTTGTTTTTTGTCCCAGGTGCTGCACGCTGGCCATTTTGAAGATACCAGCCCACTCCACAGTGCTCCTGGATTCACTTCACAGTGACACAGCTCTGAGCTTTACCACTGCCAAGACATCAGCAAGGCTATGCCTGTTAAGACAGGCAAACTCCACACCAGGGTCTCCACTGCCCGCTCCCATCGCTAGCACACTCAAATCCTACCAGCAAAGCCACCCCGACACACACCCCCTCCCAACACCCATCAGAACACTATATGCCTCCCACCAGGTTGTATAACACAGTCCCAACCAATGCACCCTTGCACTATGGGCACCTGAAGCTCCCCTCTAGACACAGGTGCCTCAAAGTGCCCTCGACATAAACCACTTTTACCCAGGTACTTCCAAACTGCTTGGATCACTACTGCAGCAAAGCTATCTTGCACCCCTCACCCTCTCCACTAACTAAACCTTGCCGCCATCTTATTCAGGGCTAATAGAACCAAGAGACCCTGGAAAGGGCAGCAATCATTGTATACACCCCAATAGCATCACATTGAATAAATATCCCTGGTGGCATGACCCCAAGTAAAAAGCATTTAAGACATTTACTTTTCCTTGGGTGAAATTGACTTTACACATTCTTGGGGGAACGAGATCTACACAGGACACACAGAAGTCATCCAAGACATTGGTTGTTTGGTAATATTTCATGTATGTTGTTTCTGCTTTGGTTGAACTGTTTTGTTTTTTAGTGTGACGGCCAGTTTTGTGCATGCTAGGAGATTTACCTTAGATCCTAGACTATGTAGGGAACTCCCTGGTAGACTAAGCTTAGTTAGTTTTTGTTTGCAATTTGTGTTTAAAATAAAATGTCAAATACTAAGAAAACTACAAGCAGTTGTCCGCCTCGCATTACTGATCCCTCACTCCCCCATACGTTCTCTCATTCCCTTGTGCATCTACTCCATTATCCAACACAGAGAGAACCCACTGCCCCATGGAGAGCACTGTTCATTGAAACCTATGTTTCGGGATTATGCTTAAATTAAGTTCTCAAGAAGTCCCCTGTCAAGTTTTAATTGTTGATCAAATCCCCACCTTTAAATACATGTCAATCTATATATTTATGTTTATACAGTATGAATAGTAGTATATCCCCACTCTAAAACAACAGCTACTGATATCAGAGTGAAGTATACAAAGCCAAGAGAGGTTAAAAGCCAGAATTGGCTCACACTTGATATAGAACAGTTTGGTTTTAGATCTCTGTAGAATGACCTCAGGCTTGCACACTGGTGATAAAGTTACCTGATCTTTGTCATTATTTGATCCAGACATGCAGCTTGTTGTCGCTAGTTATATGAATATAATCTTCATTCTCATAAATATCAAAATGAACCAGACTGTCAATAAAATTGTTTGACTAGAGGTTTTTATTTTTTAAGTCATGTTATTGTTTTGTTAATTTAGGGAAATCAAGTGGCGATTAGATAGGATTTATGCTATGAGTTGCTAGTTTGTCCACTTCACTCAAGAGACAGTCAAAGAAAGTAGTTACGAGCTTGGCATAGGCTTGCTCAGAGGGATCTAAAGCTCAAAGGCCTGTGCTGTCTTCTACACACACAACACACACAGGCACTAGCATCGACATTCATGCTGGCCTTCCCAGAGTCTCGCTTCCCTTCTCACTAGCCACACCTCTGCCACATGTCCTAAAGACGTCATAGGACTATGATAATTCCACCACATCAGCCCCATCCAAAGGATGCTGCACAGGCAGCTGGAATCCAGGTTCATATTCAAGGGGAACCGTAAATTGTGTGACCATGCCTCATATGTGGAATGAACTACCACTTACCTTACAAGACCTAGTTACCTGCACTTTCATAAGGCTCTTAGAAAGTTGCTTCATCTGAGTCAATGGGTGCATGGGCCTTCATGTATTAAGGCTGCGTATGGCAATTTATAAATACATTCGGAAATTCAGAATTTCAGAATTATACCATGTTCATGACAGGCTGCATCACCTACAAAGCAGTCACAACTAAAACACTCTTCCACCTGAGCAAGAAACTCACCATCTTCCGAGGCTGATACACCACCACAACGACAGATTGAAAACATGAAACTGCAAGAGTTAAAACAAGGAAACAGGCCTTTTCCGTCCTCTGTCTCTGGAACAAGTTACCATTGCAGTTTAGACCCTACACTTCAGACGGACCTAAAGACACTGCACTTCAAAGAACATCTTGCTGATCGCTTAACACACTTCTACTCCCTTTCTGGAGCCTCCTCGCCATGTTCACTTCCCATGTTAGCAATCTCTTCTGCCACTGGATCCTATTTGTAAAGTTTACCCCCTTTGTAGGATCCCCCATTGCTTTCAAGCTAGATACCCATACATAGTGCCTCATCAAGAGTTGGGCTGTAGCCCTTAAATGCGGCGGTAATGCTATTACCGCCGCATTTAAGGGCTGGCTTGATCATGAGTTGTGCGCTAAATGTGCTGTATTAACTCCAGCTTTTTGGTGGACATGAACACCTTATTTAGTTCCCGATTTTGGCACTATTAACGCCCGTTTTTGGCTCCATTGGCCAGTGGACCCAATGGGGAATGGGGATTACCCGCCTTACCGCTACTTGTGATCCAGTGCTAATAGCGCCAGAACAAGTAGTGGTAATGGTATTTGCATTGGGCGCTGCCCAACTCTTGATCAGACCCTCGGCCCCAAAACCTCTCCGTGGATGGGGGATCTGTGTTTACCCAAAATAATTTCTCTCTTCTCCCATCTCCTGGAAATTGTCTCTTCATTTCCTTTCCATGATTACTCGCAGGCTCTCAATTAATTATTTGATCCTCCTTATTTCCTGAACTTTGGGCCTCATCACGAGTTGGGCGGTATTTGCGTTAGCGCCCACCCGTCCATCGGTATTACCGCCGGATCATCAGTTGGGCGCTGCTACTCCCCATTCCCCATTGGGTCCATTGGAATCAATGGGGAATCTTCGGCGCAGTTATCGTGCGGTAATACCGCCAGCAGTAATTATGCCTAAAATGTTCATTTCCCCGGCATGTTTACCACTATCTCTTCCAATTTGTCATTATTTTGTAATTTCCATTGTTTTCTTCCTTAAACCTACCTCCTACCTTCCTGATAATGGCCAGACCAATTTGTTTCTCTCCCTCTTAAGTACTATATAACTACTCCAAGCACTTGAACCAGGGTGCCAAGAGGGGGAGAGAGTAAGTAAGGACTGAGGGAGGATAACAATGTAATGTGGGTTGCCCACTTGAAATCTTAGAATTAACTTCTGCTCACCCTCTTCCCCACACTCCAGTTTGTCCATTCCACACAGTCTGGGGGGATGACATATACAGCCCACTGGGATCCCCCAAGTGAAGTAATCTACATTCTTGTGAGATGCACACCCATAGTTACTTGAACTACAATGTGCCCAGAATAGAGGACCACACATTACCCTCAGGTAACATGCCTGCCTGCAGCTTGTAGTGGGAAATTAAATTCCACATAGCAGCAGGGTAAGTACCTGCCATTGGCACCACAGTGCTGCTGCCCAAGATGGCGCCAAACCTCCTGTGGATAGACCTTGCACAATCACAGGGAGGGCACGCCTGGTGTCTCGTGTGCCTTGGCAATATACACCCGTATCTACCTGCTTAGCATTTGTTGTAAGGTTAATAAGGGCTAAAACGATGGAGGTTGGCACCTGCCAAGGTTTATTGTGTGAGAGAGCTACAGCCAGCGTCCTACCAGCTCCAGCAACAAACCGAAAACAAGCCTTCATTATGACACACTTTCTAGAAACAGGTTACCAGGCAAGTAAGAGAACTGGAAGTGGTGGAAGGTAGAAGGGCCAGGGGAGAGAGTGATTAGGGAGGCATGGAGAACATTCAGGCTCGGACTAGCCTTTCGGACTATCGGGTATTGCCCGAAGTGCAGGAGGCACATGTTAGTGTGCGTCCGTTTCCTTGGTGAAAGTGCGTCCGTTTCCTTGGTGAAAGTGGGCCAGTGTGTGAGCTACTTCACTATGCAAATAGTAGTGTTGAGCTGTGCTTCTGCACTAAAAGGCTTTAAAATGCTTATTTTTGAACACATTACCAAAATACACCCCCTTGGGTACTACTCAAGCCGTCTGTCACAAAAGGAACAAGTTGCTATTTGCGACTGTGGCCCACTTTTCCATTTGTGCCGAGATAATTTTGTGGGCCAGTCTGACCCTGGGGCTCATTATAGCAGTGCTGCAGAGGGGTTTTCTGCAAATAGTGCCTTTTCCAAAGGCCTTGGAAGTGACTGCCACATTTCCTGAAAATATCTGCCCTTGGCATGCAGAGAAGCATGGCTCTTTTAACATCAAATGGGCATCTTCTTTGTCTTGTCCTTCAAACACTTGATTTAGGGACCGCAAAGCAGACAAAATGACCTCTTGTTCAAGGTTAAAAGGCAAAGATAATTATGACAACAATCCTAGCCCTGCCCTGTACTGCAGGGCATTCAGCAACTCTTTAAACTACAGCGGCTCACAACATATGCCAGTAGATCCCCAACCTCCTTATCAAAGAGATAGCCACCGAAAGGCCATGTCATTAGGCAGCTGATCCATATAACAATTATTATCAACCAAGGGTCTGAAGGCAGGCCATTGTATGACATCCAAAAGTAATGAAGATCCCAAAGAGGTACAATTACCTTCATAGGTAGATTCAGAAAGACACATCCTTTTAGCAAGGTGGGTTCAAGGATTTTCAACACCAAATATTCACACATGGTTGTTTAGAGGCTTTCTCAGATAGCCATTGTACCTAAGGCTTATTACAATTGCCAAAAAAATAAATTTCTAGGACAGGGGACATCAGCCTTTGGCTATCCAGATGGTGTGGATTACAACTCCCATGAGCTCTAGCCAACATAGTCAATGGTGGGTTTCATGGTAGCCATTGTCCCAAACGTCTGAAAGTTCACTGTTCTAAGACGATCACACGTATGCCTGCCCTTCTGGTCAGGGTCACTGTTGGCCTCCTTCACACCTCTTTCACTGGGATTGAACCCTTCTTGATCTCCATGGGAGTGGCCCAGGACACTACCTCATTAATAAGCTTAGGTGGTTCAGGTTTTGATATAGGCAGATCTGGTGAGGGGGTTGGCATGTTTCGTAGGCATATCCTTGTTTGGTCGCTAAGAAAACCAATGTGCTCAGTATCACTAAAATGCCTCAACCACTCCTTGTCTGTGTCCACTGTTATTCCATTGTTGTTACATAATTGTAAATGTTCTTGTTTCTGAATGGACCTGAATCACCAAATATTTTCAAGTGGCTGGAAATGATGTTATGTTACGTGTTTTTTATGCTACGCCAGTTCCAACATAGTAGGCCTTTTACGGCTCTGGATGGAGTTGGGTCTTTCCATTGTAATTGAAATGGAGACTCCAGATTTAAAGTGGGCAAACAATCTATTACAAAAATCCCCTGACCCCTTTCCCAACCCAAAGCACCAGACAAGAAAACTCCAGAGCGCAAATCAACTGGCAAGGAAAAAAGACCAATGCTGGTGTCGCCCCAGACCAGTTCTGGCCCTCCACCGATAATCCCAACCTGCTTCTGTTCAGCTCACCTTGACACAAGCTTAATTATCAATTTTGATTGTCCCTGTTTAGTAGCATTTCAGATTACAAGGTATCTGTAACTTCCCTAGTTTGGTGTGAGATGCTCTTGTTAACACATGAAACATGGCATCAATCAGCAAACTCACAATCAGGGGTTTGAGCCTCAGGCCTCCACGGAACATCCCTCTGGCAAGACAAACTTTGTTAGAGCTGTATTACATCTTGTTCCAGTCCAATTCCTCCCCTGTTTAACATTGTTTTTATATAATTCACAAAGGATGTCTGTGCATTAAGAACTGGGCACGCTCACACATATACACCTATCCCCTCCTTTTCTAAATGTTTCTATAAATTAGAATCAAGACAGCCTTAGGATGGCAATGGAATGACAGATACGTAGCCATTTTAACCTCACAATCAAATCCTTAGGGTGTCTAAATGAGTGAATATCTTTTACGGTTACAAACATTTTATTGTTATGGTGAATGTTTTAAAAATAAAATGTGCACCCAGCTCAGTGTGCATTATGTAAACATAAAACTGTTTTATCACACACTTATATGGGAAGTATAAAGATCTGTGATCCTTCTTGTCTTCCCAAAATAACCTTTGATTTTTTTGCAAAGCGTCCAGAAAGACTTATTGGTGCTGTTAATCCAATGGGCCAATAAAGTGCACGGAAGCAAGAAAAACAAATGTTTATCGCATGCAACTACAGCTGGGAACAATTCACGAATCATTCAACATTACATCATTAAATGGCGGTTTATATAGTGAGAAGTGGAGCTGATTCTCACACAATGTTTCAAGATGCAGGTAAATTCGCATTCGGTGATTGGACAGTCTTGGTTGTGCTATAGGAGATTCTATACAGTACCTAGCCCTATCGGCCTATCCTAGCCCTCGTGACCATTCTAATGACTACCTCATGGTAACGTCATCTAGTTTCACACAGTTTTGATTGCTCAGTTGGCAGAATAAAATATTTCACATGCAACTTGATTGCTCATTGGCTGTGTCTCTTCAAATTTTCAAGGGTGGGTTGCTTCCATCATAATTAGCCAATCGTATTGTGAGGTGTAGACAGTGTGTCAACAAAAAAGAATACTTCACATCCTTTCTCATGGGACTCAGAGGTTGGCACGACCTGCTGTTCTTACCCACTCACTCCTTCCCTGCAGCTCTCTGGCCGGCCTCCCTTGGCCCCCTTCCTGCTCCTACCTGCAAGGCAAAAAACCTCAGGGTCATCTTCGACTCCACACTCTCCTTCTCTCCTCATATATCAGACGTCTCTAAGAAGTCACACTACCAGCTGCACCTCCTCAGAGGTATTCTTCCCTTCCTCTCCTTCCCCCAGAAGCTCACTGTCTCCCGAGCCCTGGTTCTCTCGAAGCTGGACTACTGTAACAGCCTCTATCTTAATCTACCTGCCTCCACTCTCCGCCCTCTGCAACTCATCCAGAACAGAACTGCGAGACTTGTCCTTGGCCTCAAGCCCAGGGACCGTATCTCTCCAGGACTGAAATCTCTACACTGGCTCCCAGTGGCTGCGAGGATTAAGTTCAAAACCCTATGCATTGTCCACAAGGCCTTCTGGGGCCTGGGGCCCAAATACCTTCAACTCTCTCTTCCTAAATATCTTCCTTCCCGAGCCCTTCGCTCATCCGTCTCCAACTCCCTCAGGGTCAACCGCTTCTCGAAGCAACAAGCTGGGGGTAGATCTCTCTCTGCAGCAGGGGCCTCCCTCTGGAACTGCCTTCCTGCCTCCCTGAAACTTGAGGAGAACCACCTCCGGTTCCGGAAGCACCTCAAAACCTTCCTCTTTGCTTCTGCTTTCTCTCTCCCTCTCCCCTGCTGAACAGCTTTAATTCTTCACTGAATCTGCTCTGAATCTGCAACTGGGCCACTCTCAGTGACCTCGGTCCAGGGCCCAGCCACTCTCCACTTGCACTGCCTCCCTGGCACCCCCCTGCACTGCGGGACTGTCACTGTATCCTTACAGCCCCCCCTTCCCAGCACTTGTTCTTCATCTACCTTGCACTTGCCACCAGCCGGCCTTATTTATTATTTTTTTTGCTACTTACCTTGTACTGCACTTCCCCCCCCTCCCCCTTCCCCTTGCACTTTTCCCTTCCCCCCACCCCTGCACTTGCGCGATCTGAATGACACCTGGCCTAGTAGGATCGTTGTCTGTCTTCCCCTTGTTCCCCCCCCTGCCTCGTCGCGCCTTGAAACACTTGTGTATAGGCGCGTTACAAATGCCATATCATATCATATCTTGTGACTGTTCAATTGACAGCTGGTATTGGGGCTTCTCTTTGGAAACATGTTACCCTTCTCTTTCCGTTCCCATGATGTGTCTGCATGACTTGATGGGGCGTGCCTCTTGTACTCTTGCTCCGGGATAATGCGCACATCTAAATAGTATGTTTGTGTATGCGTGAAGGTGAATGACCCTCTTACATATGAACATCTATAATTCAGGGGTTGTCATTATGTAATCTTTAATATATTCCCTATTATGTACAAGGACCTCTTGGCTTCTTTTGGTCCTGGCTACGAGTTCTTCTTGGGTTGGGGGCTCAGGTTGTTCTGTATTTGTAATTCCACTCATAGGTGGATGTTTTCTTCTTCCTGATCAACTTGTCTCGTGCACCCTTCTTATTCTCTGCAGCTGAGGCCTTCGTCTTGCTAGGTTCTAAAGCAATGGACAGGCACATTATTTGGTACAAGTTGCACTAGATCCAGGCCTGGGAACCTGCAGCCCTTCTGCTCCCTGCCAATCCCCTGTGAATATCATACATCCTTTCTCATGTGCTCTTCACAAAGTTGTAACACCTGATTAAGTCAATGCGCCTCATCCGGAGCCTGGGAATGAGCTTCACCTCTCTCTTGTGTCCAATTGCAGCGCGACTTTACATCCTGTCCGTGTGTGCTGACCTTACATGTGTGTCTCTCTAGTGCGAGATGAAACTGGATGCATTTTACTATGTGGAGTAATCCAGGTATTTCTGAGGCCTGTTAAACCTAAATGGCCTATGAAATTACCTTCATTATGAGGACTACTCTATGTGTTACACACCTAAAGGATGTTATATATACTTGTGTTTTATAGTTGTTACCTTTTAGTGTTTCTAATGGGTGTTTGTATTATCGCTCGAAGTACTCCTCGTGTCTTTGTCGCACGTGAGTGTGTGTCTTTCTCTGTCTCTCTCGTTAGCCCCTAATGCTTGCTTACACATTATTCGTCTCTGCCATCGTCCTCCATGAACTACATTCTAAGTGTATGCTAACTACTGTGTATCTTACGTCAAGGAGAGTTCTCAGAAATGAGTCTATTCCCTTGTCAATTTCACCTAAGGCTTGTGTGTTGTGCATGCTGTCTGGGCCTCTGACCTTCAGTGAGGTTTCAGGCTCGTGTTTTATGGGCTTCCTTAGTTGGTATTTTCTCTTGCGTTTGGGACGTTGGACGTTCATCCCAACAATAGAGTATAATAAGAGTGTACCAGACTGTCCATCTTGCAACAATAATCTAGAAACAAATTTATATGGTTATTCCAGCTTTGCTAATATGCTTTGTTCAATCATGAAAGTATAACATTGTTACTGTCATTACAATGCATACTGGAAGTGACTGTAGAAATTAGCATTGTAAAAATGTAAAAAGAACCCCTTTACAATGTTAGTACAGTATAAGTATATGTGCAAGGTATGATACAAACCAGGTTACGATAAATAAATAAAGTGAGTACAGTTAAATAGTTTGCTGTTTTAATTGTAATGGGTTATTTATTATGCTTCCAAGACGAGCGCGTTGCCCCTGAGCTATCCTCCCAAGACAATAATGTGCTGGGAAAATATTTCTGTTCTACACTGTGCAATGTAATCTCCCACAGCTTTTCATATGCTCCTAAAGCAGGATGCATTTCACACTAACAACATTCTATTTGCATTCTATTGGTTGCAGTTTATCAGACATGAACGAAAGTGCTATTTGTTCTACAATAAATCAGATTTCACTCAGCTTTATAATATAGAGAGAAAGCAATGTTGCATTTCACACTAAAATGTGAAACTACTCTATTTGGAATCAGTTTCCATTAGTAGAACCCCATCCCAGTTCCTTCCACTCCACGGAGTTAGCAGGGAATCTATTCTAGAAGACTTTTGTCTGATTGCATAGGGCAATTTGTATGCTCACTTTTGGACCATTCTTTAAGGCACAGAACCACTGTGGACCCTGAGAGCTTTCTGGTAAGCTCGCAAGCCGAGCTTTGATGGGCAGCGGAGGACATGAGCCAAGGAAGAGCCCAGAGCATGGACGCTCAGTATTTAAACCCACTGGGATCATGTCATTTGTTTGTTTGTTTTATTATTTATATAGCGCCCCAGACCCAGGGGTATTCGGGCGCGAACGCATGAAGAGGGTTGTTCAACTTGAGTTACAGAATCAACACAATATATACAGTACAGCAATGGTTACAATGCTGTGTACAGGCACACACGTGGAAAAAGCAAACAAAAACAAGGTATATACAATTAGTGGGAGGAATGCCTCAAAAGGCAGAGCATAGATACAGTGGATCGCTGAGAGGCTGGTGTGGTGTGGTTAGACGTTATGTTCCTTTAACCAAAGAATGAGGTTGGATCTGAATTGTAAGTAGGGGAGGTCTTCCCTCAAGGCAGGGGGAAGGGACTTCCAGTGTTGAGCCGCTTTGACGGGGAAGCTACTCCCACCAGATTTAGTGAGCCTAAATCTGGGTACCAGCAAGAGGCTGGAGTTAGCTTTTCTTAGGGGACGTGCGGCTGTTTGTCTGGTAATTCTGTCTACTAGGTATTGGGGTGCTGCGTGGTTAAGGCATTTGTGCGTCAGAGATGCCGTTTTAAGGAGTATTTTGTCTTTAGTGGAGAGCCAGTTGACGGATCTCCTGAGGACTGATATATGGGCGTTTTTAGGAAGACTAAGGGCAGCTCTTAGTGCATTGTTTTGAAGGGTCTGAATTTTGGAGGTGATGTAGTTGCTGGCTATATATAGAGCATTACAGTAGTCTAATTTAGACAAAACTAGTGCTCTAGCGAGGGTGACGCAATTATTGGGGGAAAGGAAGGGTTTGGCTGCTCTGATAAACTTGCAGGTATAGGATGTTGCTGAGGCCATAGCGTTTACTTGTTTGCCAAATATAAGCGTGGAATCCAAGTAAAAGCCGAGGGTTTTGACTACTTTGGCCACAATCATGTTATTGGTGTCAATTATGAAGGAGGCCTAATTGGGACCGACCTTTTTAATATTGGAGGGTGAGCATATCATTACAGTGATATGTATGCTGATTTATCCTAATTTTTGGTCAGGATACGGGTAGGCGTCTCCTATTGGCTGTTAGTAAAATTCGAACAATTGTGAAGAGGATGGTTAAGACTGACAGGCTAGGGTTCTGTGTATCCTGAAATGCCAGTGAGGGCTAACAGCGCATTGATCTATGCACGGTCCAACAGGGGAGGCCTTTGGTAGGGGGAGAAGATTGAATAAGACAGGTATACTGGGACATTGGAGTCCTGGCTTTCCAGGAATTTAGCAATGCATGCTTGTAGAGCAGTCAATCCAAGGAGAGCAGCAAACGTCTTGGGATATGCAAGGTAGGCTTGGCTGGGCTCGCCCCTGACACCAACCTGCACGCAGTTAATGTTCCCATCAAGGGTTTGAGTGATGGAGCTAGAAACATATCAGAGTTAAAAGGGTGGGATTGCGTAATGCCGGCTCTCCATGAACTGAAGTATGGTAGAAGTGAGAGACTGATCTGGGGCTCCCATGGACAGATGCACACTGGGGGAACCCTATTAACATACACAAGGTGTGTTAAGAAAGAATTGATTTAAGCTCAAACAATTCAAATGCATCATGGGAGCTTACTTTAAATCGTCAATTCTCCAAAAGGTGCAAGGGGTGCTGGGAATGCAATCATGACCCAGCTGTGGTTCTTCACATGTGGTGTGGTTATCCAAATAATGTTGTTTTTGCACAGAAACTGGCAAGTTGCCTGGACTGGTGACTGGAGGCCTTGAGCAAGGTTTGCCTGGCCCTGCTATCACACAATAGCCTTCCCCCACTACATCCCTTCCTCCCTGTGTTTGTGCCAAAATTATGGAACGCTTTGTCGCAAGCCAACTGCAACAGCTCATCACTGCAAACAACCTCCTCAAGCCCTTCCAATCAGGTTTATGCCCCAGCCACAGCACCAGGGCTGTCACACTTAACATCCTGTATGTCTTCCACAACGTCAGTGACAATTGACACACAGTGCGTCTGGTCCTCCTTGACCTCTCTGCGGGCTTCAGCGGTATCCTCCTGAACATCCTATCCCACAGAGAGAGACTCTAGGGACTGATCTTGACTGGTTCCCCTCCATCCTCACTGACAGGATACACTTTATCTCCAGGCCCCCTTTTGATTTGATCCCACTGCAGTAAAGTATTGGGGTCCCGCAAGGATTCTCCCTGCCTCCCTCCTCGTCGACCTTATGTTGAATCCATTGGACAGACTCTTAGCAACCACCGTATTAACTTTCACTAATACCCAGATTACATGTAAATATACTTCCAAATTTCCCCATGTTATCCTCAAAATCGGTCTCTCCACCTAGATGGCCACCCACTTTCTCAATCACAACAAGATCGAAAACGTGACACCTCCTCATCTGCCCCGTCATACACAAACCAGACCTAACCCTTGGAACAAAGAACTTATCACAGACAACTCAACATATCCCTCCTCACTCCAATCAAATCCCTTGGCTTCACCATTGAACCACACCTCCTATGAACGTCAAGACATATCCTTCCTGTGCCCAGGCAAATGTTCTTTCTGATCTGGACTACGGAAATGCAATCATCACTGGACTCCTGAACAACACTCAAGCCCCCATGCAAGCCGTACAGAACGCACAGCAAGACTCATCCTGCACCTACCCAATTACTCACACATAACCCAAGCTCTTGTCCAACTTCCCTGCCCCATGCCCGAAAGAATTGCTTTCAAAGGACTCTGCATCGTATACAAGGCCATCCATCTCTAAACCCATTTTAGCTTCACAACAAACTGAAACCCATCAACACCAGACATGCCCACCAAACCCTCCTCCAAATTCCATTCTGCAAGATAACCTGCACACAAAAACAAGCCTTCATCCAATGGGCATCCAGAGCCTGGAACTCCTTCCTATCCCACATCTGTACCACACCTACCCTCATCACCTCCGTAAAAGACTCAAAACGTACCTACTCCAGCCAGACAACCTCCCCTGCTATCCTTTCTCAATCCGAATCTTCCTACCCTGTTCTGAAAACATTGTACCTTCTTCCTCACCTCTCCTTATGAGATGTGTAAGGTGCTTCGGGTGCCCCTGATGGGGCTAGCACTGGGTAAGAGTTTAAAGACAAAATAAAACTTAACACCATTTGATGAGTTCAATGTGTATATTGAAATGCATGCGAATCCTATATAAATTGCTGAATTGGCATTGTCGCCTCACACTCTGTGAGCTATGTTTGTCTTCTAATAATGCTAAAACATAGTTGTGTGTGCTGTTACCTAGCGACTACCTTGTTTGGTTACCTTTCAGTACCATTAGGTCGAGCATTCATTGTCAAATGTACTGGAGTGTTTTTGCTTATTTACTTTAACCTGAAAATAAAAGCATACTCTGTGTTTTACAGAAATCTGCTCTAATCATATATTTATTTATTTATGTATTGTTTGTTTGATTGTTAGACGCATCCAATAGATATGAAGTTAACTAGTTTCGGCTGGTCCCTATCTTCAGACACTGAAGATTTCAATTCAGCAGAGCACCTTTTGGAAATGTTTGGGTAAATGACAGTGAACTTAAACTTCATCAGCTGATCACATCACTCCACTCTTCTCAACCTCCCAACGAGGGAAGTATGGACGAATTAAAACCTCTCTCTCTCTCTCTCTCTCTCTCTCTCTCTCTCTCTCGGCCAGGAGTACTGAGCTCCTGTGTACAATGCCAAGCCCAGTACTGGTAACCTCCCGTATTCAAGCCCTCTGCTGCTCTCGAACTAGGTTTGCACTATGAGATAAAATACAATACTTTTACCACCTCAACCCTCTTCAACTTCCCAGGATCCTTCCCACCTTGTGTCCTGGCTCCACATGTGTTGCAAATCCCCGCAGAATGACTCCATTCACGAGTTCCTTCCTCTCGTATTCAAAGTTGTTCATGAGCTGTTCTCCCCGCCTCCCTGATTCCATCTCCTGCTACTCACTACTCACCCTCCAAGTCGCGCCTCACCCCTACTTCCCAGGAGCATCCTCCGGCTACACAAGCAGACTCGCTTCAATGGAAAACCTTCCTGTCCTCTTTCTACTTCAAGAATGAACCGAAAGCCCAGTCTCCAGAAATGCCACAAATAACAATCGCGTGCACCACACTCCCACATCGCCCTTCTGGACCCAGTGTCCCCCAAAGCAGTGCCCTCTGTGCTGTACAGACATCTGCTTTGTCTAATCCCTCCAGTGCTATTTAGGTAGCAAGTCCATGATGGTCCCTAACTTCAGACACTGAAGGTTTCCAGCCAACATAGAGCCCTCACCAACAGCTATGTAGTCCCAGCAAATGTGTCTTCGGTGGCGGGTTCCTTGATCCTGCTCTGCTGTGACTCCTAGGCTTTCTAATCCCAGCTGAAACCACAGCCAACCTACCCTCTGGTTTCTCTTCTGACCTAGTCGCAGGACCCACCAGTCCAGTTGCAATACATTTTTGGTAGGATGCCTCCTACAGTATGCTTGGGGTACCAAGCCATTCACATTTGAGTCAATGTCCCACTGATATCAAGGGTCACAACGGCTACCTCTGATCCCCGAGAACCTCTCATGTGGATGACATTCCCATTCCCACCAATGAAGGGGTTCCCTCTAACATACTCTTCCTCAATTGACAAGTACCAAGATCCTTCAGCACATATTATGTCACCCCATGCATCAGAAAATCCATCAAAACCACCCAGTGTTTGGGAATACACTGGTCTTCCCACAAACCCAGTAAAAACAGTGCCACTTTCACTCTTCACCTATAGGGGGTGCTTTTTCATCGACTGTGCGGATAGCGATCTTTGGCCTCAATGATAGGCAAGGTCTTTTGTGATCTGGGCTTTAACCATCCCAAAACAACCTCTGCAGTCTACTCTTCCTAACTCTCTAGAAGCACCCATTTTCAACCATTGGATTGTCATGACCCACCCTCGGATTTCCTTTACAAGTGACATTCCGATACTTACAAAAGTCTCTAAGATCTTGAGAGTCCTCCTGGGGCTTGGCCCCAGGGTTTAATCTCCGCCAGCTGCCCTTTTTCGTAAGGATCCAAGTATCAGCCCATCGATCAGCTGCAGCGCTGATTGCGTTGGGCGATTAAGATTTTCATCAAGTCACCCTGTTGCTGTGTTGGTAGCGTTTGCTAACCAACTGACCTTGACATTTAGTGGTTTTGGAGATAGGCTGTATGGAAGGTGGAATATAGAGAAAAAACCCAATACATCCTGTACAACTAACTCAAATATTCATGGTGGTCAATGGGCCTCATTACGAGTTGGGTGGTATTCCGGTGGTAAATCTGCCAGAATAACTCTAAACGGAATGACCATTACAGCTACTTGGTCCGGCGGATTTACTGCCAGACTACAAGTCATGGTGGCGGTGTTACTCCTCATTAATTTGGAGGCCATAGGACTACATGGGGGATTTTGGCGGAATTACCGCAGCAGTATTCTGCCAATTTTGCTGATAATGGTGGGAGGATTTACCTCCAACGCTCCAGGGCCACACTCGTAGTATGGAGGATCGAGAAAAGTGGCGCTCATTCCACCACTTTTTTCCTGGACAGCCATACTTGTCTCAAAACGATATATCAGGCCTCTTGATAATGTGTATCTGCCAATCTAAAAATGGTGAAGACGAGTCGCACCACTATCTGCCAATCTAAAAATGGTGAAGACAAGTCGCACCACTATCTGCCAATCTAAAAATGGTGAAGACGAGTCGCACCACTATCTGCCAATCTAAAAATGGTGAAGACAAGTCGCACCACTATCTGCCAATCTAAAAATGGTGAAGACGAGTCGCACCACTATCTGCCAATCTAAAAATGGTGAAGACGAGACGCACCACTAGTCATTTCGGGCCATATCGCTACGACTTAAGAGGTATACTTATCTGTTAAAACAATACAGTCATTACTTCCCAATTAATAGTACTAGTTAGCCCTCTCCCTGCAGGTCAGGATAGGTGTGACTGGACAATCGAAGATGTATATGTCAACACGCCATTGACCGATCACCTCTGGTCTTGGTCGGTAGAGACAAAAGGCCCCCTGTTGATGGGACCCTTATTGAAGACACTTCCCATGGGAGACTGTGAGCGGGACACTTTCTACAAGTGGCTCCAGTAAGACTCTATTCACATGAGTGCCAGTGTGATAGGCATGGCAGAGGGTGTATATAGTGATGAAATAAACAAAGGTGTAGGGTGGCATCGATAAGGTCTAAGTTCTCCACTTATCTATGCACACAAAAGCAAGCATTTACCCACTGGGCACCCAGGGCACAGAACACCCTAGCTCTTCACAATGGCACTGCACCCTCCATCGCTTTCAGAAAGAGCTTCAACCCACAACTGTTTCCCAACCCATAACCCCGCCCCTCCAGCTCCCCCTGCTACCACGTGTCTAGCCTAATATTTGTACCCCATCCTGAAGGCATTTTGTAACTTCTGTGCCACCTTTTTAACATTTGGATTGTATAAAGTTCTCCACGACCCTGTGGGTCGGGCCAGCGCGGAATACATACATACATAAATAAATAAATATGTGCTGGACTAGCTGGCCCCATTGGAAAGCTGCTATAGGGCGGTAGACTTCCAAACACCCAAGTTCTCATGATCAGTGGGGTATCCTAAACAGTGCTGGTTTGCGAGTTTTCGTGAGTGCTGTGTTGTCCCGCTGACCATGCCCAGGCACCGCTGATGTTTGTGAAGGAAACCCCGTCGCTTCTGAAATGCTGAAAAGTGCTCCCTGGGCGCGCCTGACGCTGGAGTCATGTCATCCCGATAGCCTTGTTTTTTGTTGCTGATTGCTCAGTTTGTGGTCAATCGATGCGCTGATCTGTGAGGCCTGCCAATCAACTCTCAAAATGATGACCGCAAGAAAGGAATGCCCGGGCAAGTTGCTGACACTGGACCCAGGAGACCCGGGCATGACCTCTAACCCTGGCTTCTGCAATTGACCAAGAGGGACATTGTGATTCTGGGCAACTCAGTGTATCTTCCTGCGCATCGAATTATGAATATGAGTCGTGTAAATAATGAAAATAAGAATTGTCTTGTAATGTCCCACTGCATGTGGCCACCCACCACACTGTCCGTCATGTTTTTCTGCAAAAAGCATTCATGTGGACACAACACACCGTGTTGCTTATTCTACTGCACCATGCGTTCGACATGCTCCTGCTATACGAACATATAAAGCGCCCAGCTGCTGCTCATTGCGGTGTTGGCGCTATATAAAACACTAACAATAATAAATTTGTCCTTTGCCAAAGTGTGGACATCGGTTTGTTTTAAAGGGGGGTTTGTTGTTTTGTCCAATAGCAGCAGGTTGGGGACACTCACTATGACTGAATGCACATATATGCTGAGAGTTGAGAGTTACTAATGGAGGAGGGGACAAGAGTACTAGGGGATGGTGGGTGCTGCACCTTACAAGTATTCTGGCTGATTCTTTTGTACTTGCAGCTGGACGGTAGAAACAAAAGGGCCCGTACTCTAAATGCCCAAGGTGCAGTTCCGTTTGTTTTGGTTGGTGTTTCTACTCATTTGGCGCTAGTACATTCCATCGTATGTGTTCTTGTTTCTCTGACTCAGTTCAGTGTAATAACTTGGATCCACACACTGTTTCTTTTAGTATACCATAGTTGGTTGATTGTGTTGTTCCTTTTTTAACAAGGTTTAGAAAATGGTGCCGACACGTGTTTCGACCCTAGTGCAGGCAATGTTCCCTCTAATTATTATTCTCTAAGTGCGGAAATGAGTAGCGTTTGTGCGCACATTATTTTCCATGGGCGCAACTGAATAACGATGGAAGCCACTTTGTGAGCATGCGTAGTTAGTGAGCTACCATCTCCGAAGAGTTTGGAAGGAAATTTCCCCTTCCCAACCACTGCAATCCTTTACAAATCAGTGTAAATGGAGCATCTTACAACTCTTTTTCCAAACATATAGGCTACAAAATCAAATATTTATATGTGATTATAAGGAGAGCTCATTAACCAATCCAAGACTTCAAGATATGCCATTGTACCTACCAAAAGTAATCCTGCGCGGAGAGGAAAACGTGTATACACAAAAAAGCTTTGCATGCTCAGGATAAACAATAGGTTCAGCTGGGGCTATTCATTTGTCAACACTGCTCAGAGACAATGCAGAAAGTGTTTAATGTCATTATTACAAAAAACAAGTATCGCTAATCACTGATGTGGTTGTCAAGAAATGCAGACATTATGCAATTTTTGCAAATGGAATAATTGCAACGGAAAGGAATGTGTCAGAAAACATGCCAATAGGAGTTTATGTGCCACTTTAATGGAGTAATTCAAGGGCCAGGAGAAAATGCCTCACAATTTATGTAAGGATGATAATTGCATCAGAATAACTGCACCACAGAATATGGTGATCTGAATTCCTGGGCCTCTGCTTACTGTCCACATTATGATGTTGTTTTGTGAGTTGTGACATTTACTCAAAACCAGCCTTAGAGCTAGGAGGCATATACCATTTTATTAAAAACAGGGCAATGTACCCAACAAAAACGGGAAACCATGAACACATAGGAATATACCCGCTGCTTCTACCCACAAAGTTCCACTGATCTCTTTTTGAATCAGGGACCATCAGAGCAGTGTCATTGATAGGAACTTTAATACTATCACTGCATGATCTCAAGATGAATTTTAAGGGGAAAGAAAATATGACAATAAGCATAAAATATCCCTACTGGAAAAGCCAATTACTTTCATGCTCCCTGAAAAATCTTTTGATTCCAAGTATGGAGTAAACTGGTATCAGAACCCTGATTGTAACCCTGATATAGGAAGTGAAATTACAGGGCACATAATACAGCCTATAGCTTTTCCTACCCTTGATCACCACAGCCTAGACAAAAATCAACAGGGTTTCTTCTGGCGCCCCATTGAAGAAAATCACATATATTTGTCCTTAAGTCAATAGCAGCAATGCTCACAGTTACAACATATTGAGTACCTTCTTCAATAACTAGGGATCCCTCTTCTGAAATTCACAGTTATCAGTTGAACAAGATGCATGGGGATGTAATAAGCAATACATTCAAACCCATGAATATATTGAAAAGTCCCCAGCAGCTGAGCATACAAAGGAATATTAGGTGCAGTTTCCTAGGCTATTACTATAGTTTCCTCGCCTTGAGCAAACACACACCTTTCCTTCACTGTACAGTACTGCCAAAACATCTGATTTGTTTTTTGAAAGTTGCTGATTTGTTCTTCACCCCAATGGAGTATTCTAATGTTCCCTTCCACCGTTCCTCTCCCGGGCTCCTGTGCTAGTCTCCAATATTAGTTGACAAGACCCTGTAAAAAGTGAGGGATTGTAGAAGTAAAACTAACTGGGATATTTGCATACCCACAATACATTTCAAGCAAATCAAATTTAAAGCCTCATGAAGATATGTTTGTTCAGTTTAATAAAATGTCATAAATCTGCAAGCAGTGGTCGAAGTGTACAAAAAGAAGTAGTGGAGCTATGTTCCCTACTGGTCTGCACCGCTCCCCGCAAACCCCATCGCCACACCCCCTCCCATGCACAATATAAACCCCCAAATGCATGCGCCTGCAGTTTAAGAGAATGTTTAGTGCACTGTTTAAAGAATGTTTAAAGTGCAAGTTTCAACTGCTTCCTACACTTTTATTTTAAAACAAAACCGTCCCGGAACGGTTTCTTTTTAAAATAAAAGTATAGGAACGGTAAAACTTCATTAAAAGAAGTAGAGGAGCAACGCTCCCGACCGCTCCCGCCCACTTCGACCACTGTCTGCAAGTGCACAATTACTATGAAGTGCATACAATATTGTTTGCAACATACCTCACCTTTCAATTGTTGAGTAGGTTTTGACAATTGCTCAGTGAAACCATTTTTGTACAGCAGAGAGTTAACATATAATGTGTTAAGGTCTATGCCCCATGGAACTCTGAGAATGTTGAAAGGTTGCAGATTGTGTCAAAAGCATTATAGTTATCTGAATATTGTTGCCCTAATTTTATATATGAATAATGCCAGGCAGAGTCCCTACCATTTATTCCTTACGGGCCAAGTAAATGATATAGCAATGTTGCTCTCCAATCATAGGGTCATGTTAGCAAAAAATTATATTTGAGTTTTATGTTGCGTTAACTTGCAAGGGGGGCTCTTCAAAGAGCTTCTGTGACATATGTACAAAGAATTGGAAGCATGGGATGAGGTTAAATATCCTAGTAGCCTGCTTACTGTAAGAAGGAGCCACACACTGGAGGTAGGTAGCGTATCTTTAGTGGTAACCAAGCCTGAGCCCAGCAGCACAGAGGATGGTCCTCACATCCGCACCACAAGCCTCAACTGATCCCCTTAGAACCTAGAACCCCACCAGAGGTAAACAACAAACAGGAGCTAGCGTGGAATTCTACAACAGATAACACAAGATGCAACACTTCTCCCCCCCTTATTCAGCAATAAGAAATAGCACCCATCCACAAGCACACCCGCACACAGAGACTCCAACTCACACTGACATACACACTCACACCACTCACAACAACCCCAAAGGAAAAGAAGAAGACAAGAATAAAAAGGTTCGGAGAAGGACAAATATTTGCACCAGAGAAGCTATTGCGCTATAGCTCCCAACACATAATCCTGGTACTTGGAGGGAAACTTCCTCACCCTAACAGAACGAGCATTACCCTCGACAGGATCCGCAACCACAATGGACAACCCCTTATCCAGATAACACAAGATGCAACACTTACTTACAGTCAATGCCAGATATTTGAGCTGACACGCGGGTTACATAATGTGGGTAATGCTTTTACTAAGGCACCATGACTAACAGAAATCCTTGTGCTTGAACGTCATTCATATTATAACATATTATAACATAAACCAAGACTTGTATCTAAGTCTGTAACCTTTTGCTGAGCTATGGTAGTCAGAGTCAAGGTTATCTGGTAACATCTGATTCTGGCCTGGGGCGTAATTCGAGTCATATGGTATAAGTGTGGTAGAGTCAAGAATAGGATCCTGGGTAGAGAGGGAAGACCATTTAGTTGATGTGTGCAGGCATATCTTAGTTATATCTTCCGTTCATGGAGCCACTTTTTCATATTCATTTTTAACCTCGTGTGGGTGTATTCTATTTTTAGAGTTTATAGGTTTTTAAGGTCAAGCTTGCATAGAAGGGCAATGTCAATAGGTTACACCAGAATATCAAGAATAGTTAGTATAATTTAGCTTCTTTTTGAGAGACAATAAACATTAGGTACCTGCTGTGGCTTGTGCCTTATTAAATCTTATTTGAATAGGTGGGAATTGTCTGTGTGCGCTGCTAAAATTCTTCTGAGCGGCACCCAGAAGGAAGCTGGGCATGCGCACATGCGCACAGCTTAGAAGGAACATTGACTGCATTTTATGTACAAATTGAAACCCAAATTTCGGATGTTTGATGCAAGAATAGGATATAGTTGTATTTTGACAGGCGTTATTAGAACAAAAAATCACATTTATAGTGTTATTTATCAGAGAGCAGCGCATAGGGCCGAAAAGCACTGAGCTGCAGTCGCAGCGTATCCGCATCTCCTGCCAGCTGCTCTGCGAGACGTGCGACGTGCGCACCGCTTGCTGAAGGAAACCTCTTTCCTCACAGCACGGAACACCTTGTACTTAAAGGAGCCACACCATATTCATACACTTAAGTGTTTCAGCTACTTTGCACTATATAAAAATGTATCAATAGACCATTAACTATTTTATGGTTGAAAAATTGTAAAGATTAACTGCATTATACTGCCACTAATTACAATTGCCCTGTTCTAAGCTCCATAAATTCTATAATGCTGCTTGTAGCTTCAATTTAATGACCAATTAAAGGCTATTAAAGAGAGACACAGAAATCCATGTAATACATACCTGGTTCTAAATATGGCAACATCATCGGCCAAAAAGTGACTCACCCACTCCTAATGAGGAAAGCATGGGCCCAGCCATGCTTGCCATTTTGATGGAAATCATAGCCTTAAAACCATTTATGGAGGTACCTAACAACAAATTACAATACTTAGATGGTCAGCATTTGAATCCAGAATCACTGAAGTAGAGCGCAGAGTGTCCATTGCAAAAGACATCACTACCAAAGTTGATACTCTTGAAAGCCTGGTTAAAATACTTCAAAAGCAATCAGAAAACCTGGAAAACAGAAACAGGAGAAATAACCTTTGAATTGTGGGCCTTCCTGAAGGGATGGAAGGAGAAGACAATATAACCTCTATGCTACCTAAATTATTAGATCTCCCACGTTCAGTACAAGTCAACATTCAAAGAGCCCACAGGATTGGCACGATGCAATCTCAGGTGAATAATACTAAGGCCTCAAGAACTGTCGTATTTGCTCTCCTGGACTTCAACCATGTGCAACTCATAATGATTAAGCATCTCGTCTGGAATGGGAATAATATCTTCTTCTCTCAAGATGTTGTAAATTCTACTGCTGCAAGAAGAAAATAATTACTATTGGTAAGGCCAGCCTTGAAACAACTCAATGCTAGATGTGGAATGGTTCTTCCTGCATCCCTGAAAGTGACCTTTAGATGTCGCAGAACCTGTTTTGATAACCCTGGAGAAATGAGACGATTTATCCAAGCTCAAAGATCGGATAAAATGGATACAGCTGGATCTTTGGCTAATACACCAATGTGAGGTCCCCTAAATAAGTCTTTTTTTTATGACTTTCTAAGTTGACCCTGCGTGAGCGGGGCCTGGAATGGTCCTCACTGGCTGGGTGCCCCACCCTTATCACTGTTTTTAGGTAAAATATGGAATGTTTTGGCTGTTTCCAGTTAGCCAATAGGACCTATCATATCAATATTCAAGATTAATGTTCTCTCCTTTGCATGTTTCTGTTTGTCATCCCTCTCTCCTCATGTATCCTTTTATCCTTATGTTCTTCCCCTATGGCTAACACATAATTTGTAACTACTAATTGCTGCATCAAAGTTTTTTGCAAGCTCCTATACTCATATTCTTCCATGAAGCAATGAACTTTTTTATTCTAGGTTCATAATGTTTACTTAGGAATTCTTATGTCAATAAACATATCATCCTGGAATGTTAAAGGTATCCATAATCCCATCAAAAGGCATAAAATCCTATCATATCTCAATAGAACGTTGCTTGTATACAAGAAACGCACCTAACTGCATTAGAAGCTGCTAAACTTAAGAAACTCTTGGTAGGAAAAGTTTACACAAGTGTGGCTCAGGACAAAAAGAATGGAGTGAATACTCTGGTTAACAAAAACTTTAATTACAAGATTATTAGTTCAGAATCTGATAAATGGGGTAGATGGGTCCTTTTCAATATTATTCTTCAATCTACTTACTACTCGATTCTTAATGTCTACAGCCCTAATGCATCAGACCTAGATTTTTGGAAACTACTTAAGGAAAGCTTGATACGCTCAAATGCACAAAATCTTATCATCTGTGGAGATCGTAATGAAATAGTAGACCATTTCCTTGACAGAAAATATAAATCTCCTAAGCTTCATCTCTGAGTTAGTGTTCTTTCATTCTTGTCCTCATGATTCTTTTTCTAGAATTGACTATATCTTCCTCATCAATTCTCTGGCAGCCACCCTAATCGACTCCACAATAGACTGCATATTCCTGTCGGATTATGCTCCTGTCCATATCAAAATAGGTAATACTGCCCTTAACTCCAAATCAAATAGATAGAGATTTAATTCGGCCCTACTCAAAGATGAACATTTAGTTTCCTTTCTGACAAAAGCTCACAAGAATATTGTCCAAGAAAATAAAGCAGTAGACACTTCTATACCACATAATTGGGATTGTTACAAAGCAGTACTCCTAGGTGAGATAATTTCTTTTGTGTCAAAGAAAAAGAGAGCTATGAAAAATGAATATGTAGAAATCTTTAAATAATTCAAACATTTAGAAAAACAATATATATCTAATCCTTCCCAGGCAACCCACTCTAGGATATTACAATTAGGAATTAAGTATAATAAACTCAATACTGAATACTCATGTTGTAATATGTTAAAATATAAATACAAAATGTATCAATTTTCCAAACAAAATGGGTAAATCCCTACCTTCTACCTCAAAATTAAAAAGGAAAGGAGTAGAATTACAGTGATAAAGGATTACAATGGTACAAGATTTAAAGACAAAAAATGGTAGAGGTTTCAATAAATTCTTTCACCAACTTCACTCCTCTAACTCCACTCCAAATAATCAGAACATCTCTGATTTTTTTTCAGAATATCACCCATACAAATTATCCCAATATCAATTTGGATTCACTTGACTCATCAATAACGGAATTTTCAAAGCTATACTCGAGCTTAAAAAGGGTAAGGCACCTGGACCTGATGGATTCTCCGTTCATTTGAATGCTCATTTTAAATCATTACTTACTTCAAAATTACTTGAACTTCATGCCCATGTTGCTTCCTTTACAGAGGCCATGCTTTTGGCATTCCCGAAACCCAGCTAAGACCCCAAATTGCCACAAAGCTATAGACCTACCTCCTTAATTAACACTGACTGTAAAACGTACCCCAAAATTCTAGCTAACAGACCCCTCCATTTTTGCCTAAACTAATCAAACAGGATCAGGTTGGCTACATAAAAGGAAGGCTTTCGTCATCTAATATCAGAATCTTTCTAGATGCCTTGAGTGTTGCTGTCCCCTCGAGTGACCCATTTGCAGCTGTTGCTTTAGATGCTCAAAAAGCATTTGATAGAGTCGAGTGGAGTGGGATTTCCTGTTTGATGCGTTGCAATGGAATGGTTTTCATGAAGTCTTCATATCTATGATACGCATACTATACTCCAATCCTAAAACCACTATTTTTACAAATGGACAGATGTCCCCCTTCTTTCTGTTGGGGGGAGGCACACGGCAAGGATGTCCTCTTTCGCCTTTGTTATTTGTTTTAGCCCTTGCAACTTTTTTTGAATCTATTAGAATGCATCCACTCATCCAAGGAGTGACTTTTGGCGATATACAAGTTAAATTGCCAGCTTTCGCCGATGACATTCTTCTATATTTTATAAACCCCAAAATACGTTTAGAAAATGTACTTGAAATTATTAAACACTTCTCAGTAGCATCTGGATATGAACTAAACATGGATAAATCGGAAATTCTTCCCATGAACATTCATTTCACTAAATATCTAGTGCGCAAGTTTGGTATGAAATAGTGCCATAAGAAAATTAAATGTCCAGGTCTGCAAATGTTCTCAGTTAAATATATCCTTAAAGAAAACACCAGTAATCTACTTACTCAAATCAAAAATCTCTTAAATTCATGGTCCCCGCGATACTTATCCGGGTGGAGTCAACTCCAATCAATTATGATGATGATCTCCCTGATTATCCTATTTACCTTATTTTTGCTTCCTATCCAAATCCAAGGCACATTGTTTAAAGATATTGACTCATGTCTTGCCAAATTTCTATAGGGAAAGAACAAACTCAGGTTATCCCTGACTCAACTGAAAAGAAATCTTATGTGTGCAGGAGTGGGTTTTCCCTCTTTCACCAAGTATCACTCAACCTAAAGCAAGCACAGAACTGGTTTTGTCCAGCCAACCACTTTGATACCTCGACATGGGCTTGTGTTGAAAACTTTATGGTTAGGCCCTTTTCTCTTTCTGATTGTTATTTACTCACTACAAAAAATAAATGTATCAAATGCAACAATGTTCAATTCACCGATAAACAGAATAGAACATATCTTATTTCTACAACCCCCTCCGAGTTCGTATCGCAAATTATCTGGTTAAACAATCATCTTTGCATTAATGGTAAAGCTATTTATTGAAAAAATTGGATATTAAAACTAATGAAATATGTGCACCAACTTTTCAATCAGGCTATATGTCATCCGCCGTCACGGCCTTAGCCGAAATTGGCGGATACTTCCGCGTTGGAGCTGGAGACACAGAGGTAGGGTGTTTTAGTCCCTTCTCTGTGTTCTTGCTTCCAGCTTCAGTTAGGTGACGCAGCGCCGCTGGGAGTATTTAACTCCCTGCCTCCTGGTAGACGATGCGTTGCACCCACTTTGGATGCTTCCTGTGTTCCGGGTTTCCTCGCTCCGATTCTCTGCCGTCCGCATTCGGATCTGTCAGAGGGTTTCCCTGTCCTCCTGTGTTCCTGTTTTCCTTGGAACGCTACACCTCGCTTCATTTCCTGCCGCTGCTCCGAGCGGTACGCTGCTGTGCTTTATCTGTTCCGGCAACATTTCTCTCTCTCTCTCTCTCTCTCTCTTGACTTTCGGGAACTTTCCCGTACTCTCTTTCTGCTGGGCTCCTCTGAGCTGTGCTTGCTGCATACCTTCTTCCTCTTCCTGGATCCAGTGCCATATCTTCGAACTACCACAAGGAACTTCCGACTTCCCTGACACTGCTACTCCTTGGCTTTGACTTCTTGAACATCTACATCTCTGCTGCCCGCCTCGCACCATTGCTCTCATCAGCGATTGTCCTGTCATCTGGATTTGAAGGTCCACACAACACCACAGGGTTTTTTCCCTTTTGGGTTTTTCCCTGATTTCTGGCTTGGTTCCGGAAAGGGAGTCACGGTACAGTGTTTAAACAGCAGTCACTGTGGCTTCCCTCCGTGACAAGCACATCCATCTTAAGAAGGGGAGAGACTACCTCGCACGACGATGCCTACAAGAGACCGACAACTCAGACAACTCAGGTGAGGAGAGTGTGCTTACAGGGGAGAACGAGATTAAATTGCACCATCCATCACAGTATACCACTATCTTTTAATTAATTCAAAGCGAAATTCACAGCACCAAGGTCCTTCTTCCTCCAATATCCGTTGTTGATTAATGCCCCCACTCCCTTCTCGCACACAGGTGTTGCCTGTTTTGCTTGATTCTTCTACCCTGCTCCCCCCGCCCCCTGCCTACTTCTGCAGTAGTCTGTCCTGATACATTCTGGTTTCACCATCACTGTCTTGTGGCCAGTGCTGGATTTGACTTTTATGGACTTCATTGATTCACAGTGCGTCACGCTTTCTCAACTCTCATGCTGGACTTCCTTTGCAGCTTGTATTCATGGTGACCCTGAATCATGCTGTTCCCATCTTCATCTTGTATCCTGGCTTGCAACATTATGGGTTATGTCTGACTTCTGCAATTGTATTCATTCTCCCCTCTTGCTTCTCCACTCTTTTTGACTGCTTACTCTCTGTTCTCTCTTCCTCTCCCTTTCTCCCTTTTCCTATCTCCTCCACTCCTCCCCTTACTTTCATCTGTGCACTTACTCTTATCAGAATTGTCCCTGGACCTAGTATGATAGCAACCTCATCTGTCTCCTCCCCCTACTTGTTCCCCCACGCCCCTCCAGCCCTATCTGAAATGTTATCAGGCCTAGTACGATAGTCGCTTATTTTTTTCCTCCCCTCCCTTCTGCACCCCTCTCCCTCACCTTTTGTTTTTCTCAGGCTCTACCAGAAATGTCATTAGGCCTAGTATGGTAGTTGCCTGTCTGTTTCCATTTCCTTTGCACTGGCCCCCTCCCTTCCTTGCACTATCTGAAATGTCGTCTGGCCAAGTACGATAGTTCATTTCACATCCTTACCGTTCATGGCCTGTAAGAATGTCATTGTATTTCCCCTTGTTCCCTCCCTTGCCTTGAAGCGCTTTGAAACACATAGTGTGTAGGCACTATATAAATAAACTATCATATCATATCAATGCTATTGTTGATAATTGACAGCTCCTAATGGACCCCTCTGGACAAATTAATGCTGTTAGACATAACCATATATACAACATTAAGTTTTCAGCCTCCCTCTTTCATAAACAACTGTCTAATGACTTGATGGAAGAGTCTCAACAGAAAACACAGCAAGAATGGCAACATGACTGTTGATTAACCCTTGAAGATGATACGTGGCCATCATTTTGGAAAGAAACTTCAACTATAACAGTCTCAGCTAATCTAACCCAAACTCTATTCTTTTCCTGTGATAAGATTTGTATTACTCCAGCTATGCTTTATAAAGTTATCTACAGATAATACATGTTGAAATTGCTATGATAGTGAAGGATCATTTAAACATATGTTTATGGACTGCAAATTCATCAGAAAATGTTGGAGTGATGTGTGGCGTATCATTAAATGCAAATTTAGGTAAAGGAACCTTTTCACTTTAAAATCTTATATCTAGGAAGTGCAACACCACATAGATTCCCATATTTCTTAACAATTTGATTTGTTCATTTTAATAGCAATTATTGACCCATTTCATTGCTGAATGTGAATGTGAATATATATGCTAAGGTTATGGCTAATAGGTTGGAAACTTGTATAGGGAAATTGATTCATGAATTCCAAGTGGGTTTTTTGCAGAACAGATTTGGGTATGATAATATTAGAACTTTGGTTGATATAATGAGTTTGAAGCAGGAGGATTTGTCGGACACAGCACTGATTTTTATGGATGCAGAGAAAGCATTTGAAAGAGTGAGTTGGAGGTTTTTGCGGTTTACGATGGGAAAGATGGGATTTGGGAGTGGATTTCTGGGGATAATCAATTGTCTTCAGGGTGGTGCCAAGGCAAGGATCTGGCTGAACAATGTTTTGTCTCAGGCCTTTGGGCTAACTAGACGGACAAGGCAGGGATGCCCTTTTTCACCCTACTTGTTCAGTCTCGCTTTGGAGCCATTGTTGGCATATATACATGCGGAGCAAAGTATAAGGGGTCTAACATTTGCTCATATGGAGGTTAAAGTTCTTTCATATGCAGATGACGTGGTGGTTCTTATGAATCCTGAGCGAGGTAGTGTAGTTCTAAAAAGTATCTTTGATAGGGTGGGTAAGTTGTCGGGACTTAAAACATAATTGGGACAAAACAGAGGCATTTCCGATTGTTAGAACTTGTGTGCGTGGTTATTTTCTGGATTGGCATTGTAAATGGACTGAGTCTCAGGTGAAATATTTAGGTGTTTACCTGACTAGCGATGTCAAAAAAATGGTGGAATTCAATGCAGACAAAAGTAGTAGCTGCCTTGAGTAAGGATATTAGAAGGTGGGATCGATTACCGATGGGGATTTGGGCTAAAGTCAACGCTATTAAGATGACTCTTTTGCCAAAGGTACTTTATGTTGTGCAATCTTTGCCTTTGAATTTTTTTTTAAAGAAGCTGACTAGTATTGATCGAGTTTTTCAAAACTTTCTGTGGAGGGATAAGAAGAGACCAAAGATTGCAAAGTTTATTTTGATGCGTAGTACTAAATGCGGAGGTTTTGGGTACCCAGACTTGGAATATTACTATAAAGGCAGCGTACTATTTTTCAGTGGGGAGTGGGCCAGAGCCCTTTTGGGTGCTAATTGAAAGATGTAAATTGAATGGTTTTCAGTTACATGCTATTGCCTCAATGTGACGTCTGCCTGGGAGGGGTAGTAGACTACCGACTATTACTGTAACTAAGGAAGTTTTGCTTTGTTGGTTGAGTGTTTTTCAGGGGAACTTGTACTTACATTATGGAGCCTCTATTTGGCTTAATCCGAGCTTGCAAATTGCCAATAAGCCCTTATATTGGAGAAGTTGGGTCTCGAAAGGGATTTTATGTATCAGGGATGTGATACGGGATGGTCATATTTTGTCATTCGAGGAGTTGCAAAGGACATTTCATTTAGCAGGAAGGGAATTGAATAGGCTTGTGACGTTGAGAGAAGTATTGAGTGAGAGATTGGCAATGTTGGCAGGGCCATTGGAGGAGGTATTGGCGGGTGGCCAGATTCTTATGTCATCGCCACGGATGGTAAGCACTTACACTAACTTGATGCCGGTATGTTCTAAGGATGTTGATGCTGGGAGGAAACTGTTGGAGAGGTGGAAACAGGAGTTGGGATGTGATATTACAGAAAAGGAATGGGAATCTATGTGGGGTGTAGGGTATAGAAGTAGGTTTGATCTCAGGTTGCGATTGATTCATTTGAAAGTGTTAGGCATCTGTATTGGACTCCACTACGTTTGTATAAATTAGGGCTGGCTGGTGATGATTTGTGTTGGGGATGTGGAAAGGAGAAGGGAACGTTGATTCATATGTTATGGTATGTTCTCGGGTGTTAGACTTTTGGGTGGGAATGTTGGATAGACTGGATGCGATCTTGTCCATAGGTTTTCCCAGGATGCCTGTACAGGTGTTGCTTTTATCCGGTAAGGGGCCTTGCGCGATTGCTCGTAGATATGGACAATGGGTTGATAAATGCGTTGATAAAGCACTTGTAGTTGCAGTGAAACAAGTACTGATGGTGAGGAAGACGAGGAAAAAACCTAGAGTAGAGAATTGGATTAATGATTTGTTAGTATTATCGAACTTTGAGCGGGTGATGTTTGTGAGGCAAGGAAAAGAAGATAAGTATCAAGCTCTTTGGAAGCCATTCACTGATTTATATGGTGACTGTGTATCTGAGGATTAGTTACTCCTGTTGGGCCCGACAACCTGATAATGTGTATGTGCATTACTTGAGGATTCCCCCAGTCCTGTTTTTTGTTCTGTTTTGTGCAGTCTGTGAGATGTCTTTATGTTTTTGTATTGTAATTTTCTATATGTAAGGCTGTGATTAGGTATTTACTTATTGAGAAATGTTAAAAATGTATTTTAAGTTATCTCTGATGTTTTAATATTTATACATACTTCGGATTGCTTTTGTTTACTTACCTATGTAATGCAGAGATTTGTGTTTTATACTCTGTTAAACCTTTGGTGATGTATGGTTTGGTTATTTGAAAATCTTGAAAATAAATAAATAAACAAACAAACAAACAAATAAATAAACAAATAAATAAATGAATAAAAGAAAACTTAGTGGAACTCCATATGCAATATACATAGAATGGCGGAATGTATAGGCCCAACCCCAATACTACATCACAAGTATGAATTAAAATGGAGAATGTTTTTAGATTTCCTTTCCTTAAATCAGTTTTCTGTTTTGTAATGATCTCAATATTTCAGTTTTCAAGATTAGACTAATTCTGTCTTCATCCTTCCCCTCTCATCCTACCCTTCGCCCTACACTCCTGTTGTACTGTCTGTTTTATGTTTCCCTTCACCTTTATATATCTAGAAAGGATCTTCCACTCTCCGATAAGCGTTTTGTTTAATACAATGTGTTAAGAGTTGATGTAACAACTCAGCTTATTCAAGTTTTGCTATTGTGTATAAACTGTTAATATTTCCTGCAGACACTATGATGTACGCGCATTGGTTTTTCACGCTGCCAATAAAAAATGTGTTAAAAAAAACCTCTTTGGTATTAAGTGAATTATAAATAGCAATATATAATATATATATATATACATATATATTCGAAGATGCTCTCCTATTTAGATAAACGTTAAAATAAGGAACGGCGCAGTGCAGATATATCATCTGTTATGTAGAGTGCTTTGAAGACCCAATGCACCTATCATGGCACCACAAACGTATATTGAAAGAATCTCACCAGGGGCATTAATAAAGTAGGCAGAAGGTGCCAAGAGGCAAGCTTACCCTTTATTTCCTAGTGATTTTTATAGGATCCCTAATGGATTTTCATGGGTTTCTTACAGGAAAATGGTGACATCCAGAGGCGTATGTGCCACTTCTAATGTCTGCTACCCCTGTGCTGGTTCCTGAAACATTGCATTGCTTCTGAATGCCAGAAACAGCTCAGTGGCGGGCAGCAGAAGATTCAAGCGACCTCAGGAGAAGTCCGTGGATTGCAGGTGATGTACGGCAGGGGTCCATGTTTACTTCTAAACGCTGCCCATAGCTCAGCAGCACGCAGCAGAAGATTCAAGCGACCTCAGGAGAAGTCAGTGGATTGCAGGTGATGTAGGGCAGGGGTCCATGTTTGCTTCTGAATGCTGGGCACAGCTCAGTGGCGGGCAGCAGAAGATTCGAGCGACCTCAGGAGAAGTCAGTGGATTGCAGGTGATGTACGGCAGGGGTCCATGTTTACTTCTAAACGCTGCCCATAGCTCAGCAGCACGCAGCAGAAGATTCAAGCGACCTCAGGAGAAGTCCGTGGATTGCAGGTGATGTAGGACAGGGGTCCATGTTTGCTTGTGAACGCTGGCAACTGCTCAGTGGCAGGCAGCAGCAGATTTGAGCGACCACAGGAGAAGTCAGTGGATTGTGGTGATGTAGGGCAGGGGTCCATGTTTGCTTCTGAACGCTGACCATATCTCACCAGCGGGCAGCAGAAGATGGGAGTGACCTCAGGAGAAGTCAGTGGATTTTGGTGATATAGGACAGCGGTCCAAGTTTGCTTCTGAACGCTGCCCACAGCTCACCAGCACGCAGCAGATGATTTGAGCGACCTCAGGAGAAGGCAGTGGATTGCAAGTGATGTAGGGCATGGGTCCATGTTTGTTTCTAAACGCTGCCCATAGCTCAGCAGCACGCAGCAGAAGATTCGAGCGACCTCAGGAGAAGTCAGTGGATTGCAGGTGATGTAGGGCAGGGGTCCATGTTTGTTTCTAAATGCTGCCTATAGCTCACCAGCGGGCAGCAGAAGATTTGAGTGACCTCAGGAGAAGTGAGTGGATTGCAGGTAATGTAGGGCAGGGGTCCATGTTTGCTTCTGAACGCTGGACACAGCTCACCAGCGGGCGGCAGAAGTATCAAGCGACCACAGGAGAAGTCATTGGATTGCAGGTGATGTAGGGCAGGAGTCCATGTTTGCTTCCAAATGCTGCCCATAGCTCACCAGCACGCAGCAGAAGATTTGAGCGACCTCAGGAGAAGTCAGTGGATTGCAGGTGATGTAGGGCAGGGTCCATGTTTGCTTCTAAACACTGCCCATAGCTCAGCAGGACGCAGCAGAAGATTCGAGCAACCTCAGGAGAAGTCAGTGGATTGCGGTGATGTAGGGCAGGGGTCCATTTTTGCTTCTAAACGCTGCCCAAAGCTCACCAGCACGCAGCAGAAGATTCGAGCGACCTCAGGAGAAGTCAGTGGATTGCAGGTGATGTAGGGCAGGGTCCATGTTTGCTTCTAAACGCTGCCCATAACTCAGCAGGACGCAGCAGAAGATTAGAGCAACCTCAGGAGAAGTCAGTGGATTGCGGTGATGTAGGGCAGGGGTCCATATTTGCTTCTAAACGCTGCCCACAGCTCACCAGCGGGCAGCAGAAGTATCAAGCGACCACAGGAGAAGTCAGTGGATTGCAGGTGATGTAGGGCAGGAGTCCATGTTTGCTTCTAAACGCTGACCGTAGCTCACCAGCACGCAGCAGAAGATTCGAGCGACCTCAGGAGAAGTCAGTGGATTGCAGGTGATGTAGGGCAGGGTCCATGTTTGCTTCTAAACGCTGCCCATAACTCAGCAGGACGCAGCAGAAGATTAGAGCAACCTCAGGAGAAGTCAGTGGATTGCGGTGATGTAGGGCAGGGGTCCATATTTGCTTCTAAACGCTGCCCACAGCTCACCAGCACGCAGCAGAAGATTCGAGCGACCTCAGGAGAAGTCAGTGGATTGCAGGTGATGTAGGGCAGGGGTCCATGTTTGCTTCTGAACGCTGGGCACAGCTCACCAGCGGGCAGCAGAAGATTTGAGCGACCTCAGGAGAAGTCAGTGGATTGCAGGTGATGTAGGGCAGGGATCCATGTTTGCTTCTGAACGCTGGCAACTGCTCAGTGGCGGGCAGCAAAAGTATCAAGGGACCGCAGGAGAAGTCAGTGGTTTGCAGGTGATGTAGGGCAGGGATCCATGTTTGCTTCTGAATGCTGGCAACTGCTCAGTGGCGGGCAGCAGAAGTATCAAGCGACCACAGGAGAAGTCAGTGGATTGCAGGTGATGCAGGGCAGGGGTCCATGTTTGCTTCTAAACGCTGCCCATAGCTCAACAGGACGAAGCAGAAGATTTGAGCAACCTCAGGAGAAGTCAGTGGATTGCGGTGATGTAGGGCAGGGGTCCATGTTTGCTTCTAAATGCTGCCCAAAGCTCACCAGCACGCAGCAGAAAATTTGAGCGACCTCAGGAGAAGTCAGTGGATTGCAGGTGATGTAGGGCAGGGGTCCATGTTTGCTTCAGAACGCTGCCCATAGCTCACCAGCGGGCAGCAGAAGATTTGAGCGACCTCAGGAGAAGTCAGTGGATTGCAGGTGATATAGGGCAGGGGTCCATGTTTGCTTTTGAACGCTGCCCATAGCTCACCAGCGACCTCAGGAGAAGTCAGTGGATTGCAGGTGATGTAGGGCAGGGGTCCATGTTTGCTTCTGAACGCTGCCCATAGTTCACCAGCGGGCAGCAGAAGATTCGAGCGACCTCAGGAGAAGTCAGTGGATTGCAGGTGATGTAGGGCAGAGGTCCATGTCTGCTTCTGAACGCTGGACACAGCTCACCAGCGGGCAGCAGAAGTATCAAGCGACCACAGGAGAAGTCAGTGGATTGCAGGTGATGTAGGGCAGGAGTCCATGTTTGCTTCTAAACGCTGACCATAGCTCACCAGCACGCAGCAGAAGATTCGAGCGACCTCAGGAGAAGTCAGTGGATTGCAGGTGATGTAGGGCAGGGTCCATGTTTGCTTCTAAATGGTGCCCATAACTCAGCAGGACGCAGCAGAAGATTTGAGCAACCTCAGGAGAAGTCGGTGGATTGCGGTGATGTAGGGCAGGGGTCCATGTGTGCTTCTAAACGCTGCCCACAGCTCACCAGCACGCAGCAGAAGATTCGAGCGACCTCAGGAGAAGTCAGTGGATTGCAGGTGATGTAGGGCAGGGGTTCATGTTTGCTTTTGAACGCTGCCCATAGCTCACCAGCGGGCAGCAGAAGATTCAAGCTACCTCAGGAGAAGTCAGTGGATTGCAGGTGATGTAGGGCAGGGGTCCATGTTTGCTTCTGAATGCTGGGCACAGCTCACCAGCGGGCAGCAGAAGATTCGAGCGACCTCAGGAGAAGTCAGTGGATTGCAGGTGATGTAGGGCAGGGGTCCATGTTTGCTTCTGAACGCTGGCAACTGCTCAGTGGCGGGCAGCAGAAGTATCAAGGAACCGCAGGAGAAGTCAGTGGTTTGCAGGTGATGTAGGGCAGGGATCCATGTTTGCTTCTGAAAGCTGGCAACTGCTCAGTGGCGGGCAGCAGAAGTATCAAGGGACCGCATGAGAAGTCAGTGGTTTGCAGGTGATGGGGTTCAGGTTATGTGTATTGAGGGGGAAGTGAACTGTGAGGAATGGGGTGGGCTGACAGAGAACTCAAACAATCCAAAAAAGGAGGTGTCTGAAGAGCCGAGAGGTCCCCCTTACTATGGAGGGGTACCTGGTGTCTAAAATATTTCAAGTCCCAATAGCAAAGCCTGCGCTTCCTAATTTTTGAAGCAAGCAAAAAAACTCTAGGCCGCGGGAAAAAAGGCTTGCTTGCGCAGTGCTTAGGCCAAGCTTTACACCTTTGATTATGGGTTTGCTGGAGCATTGTGCATCAGGCAACATGAAACTGACGATACATCATAAGCAGTGATTGGGCTCATGACCCAGCACTGACCTGTTAATACGTGCATGTTACTTTCCCATAACATTGGTCAATGAAATCTACTTCCTGCTGGTTTCGAGCCAACCTTTTCAAGTCTTTTTGTCCCAAGTAAAGCTGTTTTGGTGATATGTCTAAATCAGGGCTTAACATGGGTCGGGGCAAGCCCGTTTGGAGCCCTAGATGTCTCTAAAAAGTGCTCCTGAGCTAGGGTTCTGCAGGCTCCCACTACTAGCCCCAGAGGTGCTGATCCCAGCAAGCAGCCCTTTGACCAGGCTGCTCTATTGGGTGAACACCTGCTCTACCGGACATTGGCACCTTGGGCATCAGACCCCTTACTTATCCCGGGTTCATGCCTCTTCCACTAACTCCACATCTGGGTCCACTGCATGTAGTACAGGAGCATCCTGCACCATTTTACACAGTTACATCTTGAACTGCCCCCTCCCACCGCCATCACCTTTCTTACTTGCCGTGGAGTGGATCGGCACACCGGTGCATCAGGTAAGCCTAGTGGCTGCCGTTAGCCACCAGCTAGCTCCCCCAGAGCCCTCTGCTCATAGCACAACTGGGCACCCAATCACCCAAACACAGCCCTGGCTTTCTCTATGGTACTCGGCCACCCTCCACAGCCTTAATTACTACAGTACCTTTTTTGACCCCCTTGTGACCTGCAGCAGAACTCACCTGGCCATCTCTCTACCCATAACTCTGCCATACCACATTCCTAACTTTGTGCGTACCACACCTCTCTGTCCACCCTCACCTATTGACTTCTCCAAAGTGCACACTTCACCATGTCTGGACACATTATGCGTACACAGACTTCGTTCTAGAATGGTTGGCCTCTACAACCCCTTTAACCCCATCACCCCTGGAGCCCCCAATCCTATTTCAAGGCCCATCTCCCCCCAACGTCCTCACTGGATACCACATTGCACCTCGCTTCACCCACTAATACAGTAACTCTGCCCCAGCAAATTCAGTCCCTCAAGTGTGTTCTTATTAATGTAAGATCACTAGGTGCACACGCAGTGCAAATCTACGACCTAATTCTTGAATTGCGCCTTGACATCCTCGCCATTAAGGAACCCTGGCTCCATGCCGCTTCTGACGCCCTGCTTACTTTGGCCATCCCTCCAGATTATACAATCTATAGATTTGACCGCCTTGGCATAATAGGAGGGGGAGTTGCCCTCACTGCAAAATCATCCTTATAATTCAGGATCTGCCCACTTCCTTCCAACCCCGGGTATGAAATGCTATTACAAAAGCTTACAACCAACCCTCAAACCACAGTGAACTGGCTCCTGATCTACAGGCAACCCAATGGACCTAGCCTTCTGGATCTAGACATCCCACTTCTTATCACGCCAGTCATGAAACCGCTCACCAAACGCATCATTTCAGGAGACGTCAATATCGGCTTTAATGATGCCTCTGACAGCAAAGCAACTGCGCTTGTTGGCGCACTCTACCACATGAGTCTCACCCAACTCATCTCTGCTCCTACCCACTCTAAAGGTTTTATCCTCGACTGGGTACTCACTGCCAATGCTACCATAAAGATTTCCTCCATGAATCCGGTCTCATGGTCAGACCATTTCCTAATTAGTTTCAATCTCTCACTGTTGGAGATCCACAAACCACTGCTTTTCCACTTAGGCCTATCTATGTCCGCAACACGTATAACCTGAAGCATGAGGACTTTAAACCATCCCTCCTTGCCTCACTCAGTTCGAATGCTTCACCCAATTTACAATTGGCACCGGACCTGGCCAGTCACTATCACCCCTGCCTGCTCCTTGCTCTTGACCAGCTGGCGGTAACTAAATCTAAAATTCCCAAACCGCTCAAAGCTATAAATACCTGGTTCTCAGAGGAATTGGTTTTGCTATGAAGAGATAAAAGAGCCCTAGAACATCTGTGCAAAAAACATCTCTCTACTGCTAATGGCCAGGATCTCGCCTCATCAGCCTCTCATTACAAAAAAGCAGTCATTATCTGCAAATCTAATAGCTACGATGACAGAATTGTTAATGTCAGTTCCAATGGTGAAGAATTATGTGCTATTCTCAGAGAGCTAGAAACCTCTTCTGCAGGGACTCAAAGAAGCACAGAAGAGGAAGGGGTCACTGACATGGACAGGCGATATGGTGACATGTTTCGCAGAATTGAAAAAGGCTATAAGTAAATCTCCAGTACTGGCAACCCCTGATTACACAAAAGTATTTGATTTATTCTCACATTCTGGCAAGCAATGACTACCGTATTGGCTCAACAAACATCCCTGGGACACAAGCCTTTAGATATTACAGCAGTAGTTTGGATCTAGTAATGCAGGGTCAATTTCCCTGTCAACAGGCTTTGGCTGCTGAAGCCTTTGCTATTGAGAAAAGCTTAACCATCACTATGTGGTGCTCAGTTACATTATATGTAGAGCATGCTGTGTTCGCAATACTGGAACGATCAAAACCCACATTAACCACACAGAGGGCCTCCGCGTATAAACTCATTTTGTCCAGCACATCCACTCACATTGTAAGACGCCACACAGTGAACCCTCCCACACTCATTGCTATGCCTTTTGAGGAAGAAGAGGAGGTGCATTATTGTGTAATTTATGAATGTCCCGAAGATGATTTTATGCGGGCAGGAGGAGGGGGAGGTCCTCTTCATTGATGGCTCATCGATAATAGATCAAGATGCTGGCCAGAGACACACACAATAGTAAGCCTCGTAGTTGGGGAACATGAGGTTGTTGTCAGTTCAATTGGACCGTCCGAGGACCTTTTTGTATGTAATACATTTTGTTTTCCGTTGCAAAGAGGTGCAGTGATTATTTTGTCGTTTTGTATTGGTTTTATTCCCCGGTTTTTGGACTGCCATCTTTTCATCTGCCCAGATAAAATTGTGTCCCAGATAAAATCATTGGGCCTCATTCCGACCCTGGCGTTAACCAAGGCGCTATTAGCGCCTTGGTTGACGCCGGTATTTTTCCAACTTCGCCATGGTGAATGGCGTAATTACCACCCCATTCCAAGGTTGGCGGGGGCGGTAATTCCCCATTCACCATGGGCCCTTCCCCATTCCCATTTTTGGCCCATAGGGCTCAATGGGAATGGGGAAGGCGCTAATTACGGCACCATAAATTACGGTGCCGTAATTAGCTCCTAGGTCCCTTTGCAGGTTGGTTTTTTAACACCTGCAAAAAGCAGGCGTTAAGTACCAACCCGCAAAGGGAACTCGGAATAGGGCGGTAAGGGTTTAACGGCACCGGTCTCATTACCGGTGACCATTAACCCTTACCGCCCTACTCGGAATGACCCCCATTGAGATTTATTAAAAATGCATACAACTTGCCCCTAGGGTGAAGTGGCAAAGAAAATGCCTTAAAATGCGAACAAAATAAGCCAGTGCCATGTTTACATAAACTGAAAGGGATTGAATCTGTGGCACTTCTGCTGTGGCATTGAGGGCCACGGGACCTCCAAGGATTTTCAGAAGGTGAGTTACGTGCCAGGCAACTAAAGATGCCATGAAGCCGCAATGCCTATTCAATGCCTGCTGCAAACCCGAGCTTCTCCTGTTGCCCTACACAGCCCAGTCTCTATCTGTTGCGATAAGGGGTGTGCAGAATCGCTTTTTAAACTTCGGCAGAAATTTTCCACACTGTGGTATATTTTTGTGGACATACTGCGCACTGGCCGATGTGTTTCAATTTTTTGCACAAATGTAGCATTTCACTAGGATTTTTCCCTCCAATGCATTCCCCATGCTGGTGCTGTGATGACGTAACCGGTGCAGTCACCTTTGTACAAACCTCAGGCATGAGAGCTATGGATGTGATGATGTGAGCCAGGAGTGCCGCGTACTCGGGTGCTCTGAGGCCGGGCACCCCCCGGGAAACTATATTTTCGTAAGTGCCAGGCTATTATGCAAGTCTATGCAAAAAGGACAAGCAAACTCATCCTTGGCACTTAAGGGGTTAAAGTCCCTATTCTTAGAATGGGACATATCTTTTTTTGGCTGACCCCCCCCAGCTTCCCCTGGGAAAACCAAAAGTTGGTCCCCCTGATGTGAGCAGCGTAGTTGCTGTGAGCCCTGCGTCCCTCATCTTCTGCAATGCATTCATCCAAACATGTGCAAAACTGTGATTTCGCAAGTAGCGTAATTTCTTTTCTCCCGCCTCCTTCACTGCCTCAAAACTTTCATCTAATCCCAGTGATCGAAGTGAGTGGGAGCGCCGGGAGTGGTGTTCCACTACTTTTATTTTTTTCTGTTTACCATTCCTCTACTTTTTACGATCATATTCACCATTCTATACAGAGGATGTGTCCATGCATGCCCCTGTACAAGTGTAAAGTTGCTATGGGCTCCTTAGATACAAGTCACTTAGACTATTGGAATGCCCCGGCCGCAACACCTTGTCACATGTTGCACTAGGCTTCAGCCTACCCACTCCAATGCTGTTAGGGTAATTTCTGGTGGTCGGCAGAGCCGCACCCGGGGTCTGCGGACCTCCAGCTCTCGGAAGGCCCTAACTCCTTCCATGTCCCAAAGAAGTAGAGGGGCCACACAAGAGCAATGAGTTACTGCCGTTTATTAGAAGGAACAAGCAGGGACAAATTCATGAGCGTAGGTTCCAGGCAACTTCTCATCCAAGTCGGGCTCGCAGACCCATTTTCTACCTGTTTGACGAACAGTTTGCGTCACGTGTGAAAGCTCATCACCAAACCTATCGCCACTCCGGGTTGGCGCCCCGAGTGGTAGGTTCAGTATAGGACCATATAGTGAGAAGGGTTATTGGTGAATCGGAGGTCAGGTGGTACGCTGGGTCATCCCTAAAAATGGTTACTCCAAAAATGATACATGGAGAGGGTTAGTGATTGATTCTGTGATATTGTCGCCGGTGGTTAGCCCCCCCCCATGTCCTGATTAGTCCATCAGCGAGCCCCCAAGCATGGGACCATCGTCGTTCCCAGCCCGCGATGTACCTGGTGCTGGCAACAATGTATGACTATGTGTCAGTGAGAAACAATGGACAGGTTCTGCTATTGCAATTAGAGCGCTCCTTTCCCATTGACGCCTGTGTCTGAGTTGTTATGACTTTGTTGCAAGAGGGTCCCAGACATGGGACACCAGTGCTTCTTCAGTCTTTGGGAATTGGCATTATGTCAAGTCGGCCGGGTCACGTGTTAGGAGACCATGGCTGAGGCAGAATTACGGGTATTTGATTTGTATTTTGCTTCGGATGGTCTCAGTGGTGGCGGATGTCACATTGGCTTGGAGAGTGCGGAATGTGGATGGCAACATTGCGACCTTGGCTGAGGTGGCTCCAGCCAGGGGCTGTTCTGTTTGCTCAGCACCTTGTAGCTCCATAGTTTCCATGAGCCGCTTCAGGCCTGTCAGCTTTGCTCTGAGGCCTACTTTGGCTTGGGCTGTATGTCGTGGCATAATGTCCATAGAGCAAGGAGGTGTGGTGCATAGTGTGATTCCTTGTGCATCGGTCCATCTATAGGGTATTGTCCTCAGGGTTAGTAGCATGAAGCCTCTGTAAGCATATACACAAACTCTTCTGGCATCTTACGTTTCTGCGATGCGGTTGCTGGCCTATGTGAAAAATAATAACGGTGCACGTCTGTGAGTGTGCGCAGTCCGCTAAATTATGGCACTGAACGTGTTATTCATGTGTATTGGTGCATGAATGATCCAGGTGCGCAACAGCACATGTGTTTTCTGTCTGTCGTGGCTATGTCGTCATGTCATCTCTTTCGATGGCAGCTTAGGCTGCAAAGCGTTTAGTCAAGCTGGTCCATGCAATCGTTCCCAGCTCCGTCTTGGTTCCCCCGCGCATCTTGGGCGGGATGCGGCCTGGTTTCGCAGGTGGAGCCTGGTCACGGTGTGTATTGGCATTCGGGGCAGTGGGCAGAGGGGTGAATTCATGTGGCCGGTGGTTCTGTAGCCGTGACGTCATCTTCCAAATTTTAGGCGTGACTTGAGGGAAGGGACATTCCCATTTTTCCTCTTCACTGCCTAGACCACAGTTCCACTACTTGTTTCGGTACACTTCCACCACTGTCTAATCTGCACACAGGAGCTGTGATTATGCAAGAGCCGTGGTTGGTTTCTTACCCACCTCCCTCACCTGCCGCAATACATTTCTCAAAGTCCCACTTAACTGCGAATGGCTATGAATGTCTGCGAATGCCCACGCAAGGTACTGATTTTGTGCGTCCGTTGCTCTAGACAACGAGTTTACGTGTATGGGGCACAGGGCCACAGTAACACAGTTGTGCGGGAAATATGTCAACGAGCCAGCGAAAAGGCGTGCGAAGATTATGTAAATCCGCACAGGTAAAAAATGAACAAAAGTTGTATTTTTTCACATAAGCTGCAACAGAGGAAACATACGACAAAGTCTCAATTTCTGTTCCATCTGTGGAAGCTTTGCCCACCCTTAGCTGCATACTCTCGGTCTACTTCCGGCCTGCACTGCCCCTTCTCTGCCTGCTGCAGACTTGGCACTCGTTTACCCTGCACCGCACAGTCTCTACCTGCTTCTGCTCTGCACTGCTCATTGCTGGCTGCTGCACACCCCCACTCTTCTTCTGCCCTTTCGCTCTCCTCCTGCTTTCCGTTACCCATTCTCTGTCTGGCCCAGACCCCCACTTTGTTCTGCCTTACCGTCAGGACGGCCGTAGACCAGGCCTACCCGAGTGGCCGCTCGGGGCACCATTAGCCCCCCATCACTCCAGCTCGGGGTGTCTTTCATGGGCTCCACCGACCTGGAGAGTTGAGAGAACGTGAGGCGGGAGAAGGCTTGGCAGGCGCCCTATTGAAATTAATTGTTCCCCACTCTTGTGCTGGCGCCGGGCTTTCCAGCGCGGGAGCGTGGAGCACTTAATAACAAAAGGAAGCGGTGAGTTAAAAAGAATTTGGTGCCTGCCACCTGCCGGCATTGACCAGGGGCGCGCAAGGGAGGGGGGCGCCACATTTATGTTTCACTGCCCGGGGTGCTGCCGCTGCTAAGGCCAGACCTGCCTGCAATGCCCTTTTTTCTGCCTGCTGAAGATTTTCACTCTCCCTCTGCCCTGCCCTTTGTCTGCCTGTTGTAGTCCCCCACTCCCATTCTGCCATTCACTGCCCTTGCGTTACATGCTATGTCTGCCTGGAGCTCTCCTGGCCTGCGCTCGGTTCTCTGGCTTCTACTGTCTTCTTGCTTTGCCTGCTGCAGACCCCCACTCTCCTTCTGCCCTTCACTGCCCATTCTCTGCCTTTCAGAAGCTTAGGCTCACATTTAGCCCTGCAATGTGCTTTCTCTCATCTCTGCACCCCCGACCCCCGCTCTCCTGGCTTGCCCCTTTTCTGCCTGTTGCTGCACGGGACTCTCCTTCTTCGCTGCCCAGTTGCCCCCTGTACAGTCCTTGCCTCTCCACCCGCCCTGCCCTTTTCTGCCTGCTGCAGCTGAACGGACTTCTTTTGCCCTTTACTGCACATTATCTGCCTGGCACAGGCCCACGGTTCCCTGACTTCTGCCCTGCAATGTGTTTCTCTGCCTGCTGCAGACCCCGTCTCTTAGCTTGCCTCTCCTCTGTGTTCAGCCTGCCACAGACCCCTCACTCGCTTTCTACCCCACGCTGCCCTTGATGCATGCTTTCTTTCCTTGACGCAGACCCCCCACTCTCCTGCCCTGCCTCTTCTCTATTCTCTGCCTGCCACTCATTCATGCTGCTCCTCTTCCGCACTGGTACTGCAATGCACTTTCCCTGACTGCCACAGACCTACGCCTGCTTCTTCTCCTGCCTGCCTCCCACAGCTTTTCCTGCCTATCTTCTCCTGCCTGCCACAGACCTACGCCTGCCTCTTCTCCTGCCTGCCAGAGCTTCTCCTGTCTGTCACAGCTTCTCCTGCCTGCCACAGCTTTGCCTGCTTATCTCTTCGCCTGCCTGCCACTGCTTCTCCTGCCTGCCTCTTTTCCTGCCTGCCACAGCTTTTCCTGCCTGTCTTCTCCTGCCTGCTACAGACCTATGCCTGACTCTTCTCCTGCCTGCCACAGCTTCTCCTGCCTGTCTCTTCTCCTCCCTGCCACAGCTTTTCCTGTGTCTCTTCACCTATATGCCGCAGCTTCTCCTGCTTGCCTCTTCTCCTGCCTGCCACTGCTTCTCTTGCCTGGCTCTTCTCCTGCCTGTCTCTGCTCCTGCCTGCCACAGCTTTACCTGCCTGCCTCTTCTCCTGCCTGCCACGACTTCTCCTGCCTGCCTCTTCTCATGCCGCCTCTTCTCTGCTGCCTCTTCTCCTGTCTGCCACAGCTTCTGCTGCCTGCCACAGCTTCTCCTGCCTGCCACGGCTTTTCCTGCGTGCCTCTTCTCCTGCCATCTCTTCTCTGCCGCCTCTTCTCCTGTCTGCCACAGCTTCTGCTGCCTGCCACAGCTTCTCCTGTCTACCACAGGTTCCCGCCTGCCTCTTCTCGTGCCTGCCACAGCTTCTCCTGCCTATCTCTTCTCCTCTCTGCCACAGCTGTTCCTGTGTGTCTCTTCTTCTGTCTGCCACAGCTTCTCCTGCCTGCCACAGCTTCTCCTGTCTACCACGGGTTCCCCGCCTGCCTCTTCTCCTGCCTGCCACGGCTTCTCCTGCCTGCCACGATTTCTCCTGCCTGCCTCTTCTCTGACGCTTCTTCTCCTGTCTGCCATAGCTTCTCCTGCCTGCCTCTTCTCATGCCTGCCACGGCTTCTCCTGCCTGTCTCTTCTCCTGCCTGTCTCTTCTCCTGCCTGCCACGGCTTCTCCTGCCTGCCACGACTTCTCCTGCCTGCCTCTTCTCTGCCGCCTCTTCTCCTGTCTGCCACAGCTTCTCCTGCCTGCCACAGCTTCTCCTGTCTACCACGGGTTCCCCGCCTGCCTCTTCTCCTGCCTGCCACAGCTTCTCCTGCCTATCTCTTCTCCTCTCTGCCACAGCTTTTCCTGTGTGTCTCTTCTCCTGGCTGGCACAGCTTCTCCTGCCTGCCACAGCTTCTCCTGCCTGCCACGGCGTCTCCTGCCTGCCTCTTCTCCTGCCTGCCACGGCTTCTCCTGCCTGCCACAACTTCTCCTGCCTGCCTCTTCTCTGACGCTTCTTCTCCTGTCTGCCATACCTTCTCCTGCCTGCCTCTTCTCCTGCTTGCCACGGCTTCTCCTGCCTGTCTCTTCTCCTGCCTGTCTCTTCTCCTGTCTGCCAAGGCTTCTCCTGCCTGTCTCTTCTCCTGCCTGTCTCTTCTCCTGTCTGCCACGGCTTCTCCTGCCTGCCTCTTCTCTGCCGCCTCTTCTCCGCCACGGCTTCTCCTGCCTGCCTCTTCTCTGCCGCCTCTTCTCCTGCCTGCCACGGCTTCTCCTACCTGTCTCTTCTCCTGCCTGTCTCTTCTCCTGCCTGCCTCTTCTCTGCCGCCTCTTCTCCTGTCTGCCACAGCTTCTTCTGCCTGCCATGGCTTCCCCTGCTTGTCTCTTCTCTGCTGCAGCGCCTTCTGGCTTATCTGGCAACCTAGCGGTTTAAACTACTGTTAATTATCAGAAACTCAAAGGGTGTAATCTTCTCACTAACCCGGGCAGGCCCAATGGGGACGGGTTCGATAAGTCTTCTTGGAAGTAGGGAAATAACTCAGCATCACTGGGCCCTCCCCCCGCCTCCTCCACGAGCCCTCTCTCCAAGTGTCTGTAGGATGCGAGATATTACATGATGGCCCCTACAGACGTCATCCCTCGGTTGGTAATACTCGGTAAACACGTGTGTGACGCAGACGACAAGGCCAACGAGAGAGGCACGACATTTGAATTATTTTTTGGAAGGCATTGGCTGCATTTCTTTACAACATGCAACAGTAGTAAATTAAATGCATACACAACATGCCCAATCCCCAATTTTATATTGTGCGGGTCCCTCTAAACCCCTGTTTACAACCCCTAAAAACCCACCCCGACCATTTCCCAAAACATTTACCCCTTTACCGCACCCATAAACGCATTCACTATAAAGGTTTTCAATATAAAAAATGTAATATGTGGGCATTCAATATAAATAAATATCGATATAAACACTGTATACCGTTGCCGGGACCTGCTGGAGCTAGATGGAGTGACTTTGCAGATCTGTTTTTTTAAAATATTTTCTGGATAATATGTTCACTTTTGGGCCAGGCCCAGCCCTAGAATTCTCTTATCTGTGTGGGCCGAGAAAGCATTGGTTTGGGGGGCAATTGTTTCTTTTGCGTGTAGCCCAAGACGTTACACAATAGAGGCTTTCAAACAAGACCCGTAATGCAGAGTAGATTCTCTTTGGATGCAGAAATGTTGCTCAAACAGTGTGAGGTACAGAGAAGAGTAGTATTTTCTAATCATGACAACTTCAAGCAGGGCAGTTTCTATAGACACGTGACTGCATTCTAGACAGCTGGTAAACCAGCAGGTACACGTGGCAGGACCAGCTGGAAGTTGCCGATACCCACCATCTCAGTGGGATTCCATAGGCCTAGCAAGCAAACCACTCCCATCTGTCACTAAACCAGAATGGGGTGGGTGACAGACTTTGAATCAATCATAACCAGTGGCGTTGCTCTGGACACAACCTTCTATTCCATCATAGGGGAATCAGTCTTGGTCCTGCCACCAATGTCAGCCGTCCTGCCCGAAGTGCTATACCCAAACCCCGAAATATGTCTTGGGTGGCTTGTGTCCCTGTGCAGAGGAGATGTAGCCAAGCATTTCAGACTGGAGTGCAGCTTTTGATGGCAGGGCTCCGATTCATTTGCAAGCGGCTGGTTCCCTCCTGCAATGGTGCCAATGTAAAATGACGGCCTGGAAGCTGCCCAAACGAATGGTAGTGATAACATTAATTGAAAGACTTGCCTACCTCCCTTTTTTTATTTTAATCCACTCCCCCTTCCAGAATAACATTTCTCGTGTATGAAATGTATTGGTTTCACATGTCCTTCAGTAGTTAAAATCACAGAATATTTTGAATGTAATTTGTCAGATATCTCAGTTGGTTAAGGCGCCAGCTGCAGAGAGTATGCAAGCCGCAGATCATAAGTGTGTATCTTGGATGAGTCGGCAAAGCATGTCATCCTTCTGAAGCTGATCAAATGAATAATATTGAGGTGGCTCATGCTCTGCTGCCTGGGGGAGTGGGGCGGGGAAGCAAAATGAGATGTTTGCAGACTTAAGCCCCAATCCCTCATAGAGCTTTTCCCAGACCCCGGCAGGCCAATGTGAGAGCAGCAAGGAGCCCCAACATGTTCTGGATAGTGGACGAGAGTGGCAATAAATGTGTGGCAGGTGACAAGCATCATCCATGACCGAGACCAGTGTACCGACTCCTCCCACCATGCACTGCCCTCACAAACTAGATTGCAGCTGGGGACCAAAGCCCTATGCCAAGGCAGGAGAAAGAAAAAGAAATGATGGTGTCTCCTTACACAATCAAGGCTAAGAGCCTCATTACAATTGTCCCGGTCCGGTAAAATGCTGGCATAGTCTGGATACCTGGCACCAGGAAATAGGTGAAAAATGTTTTGGTTTTAGTCAATAATTTAAACTGGTCTAGGATCACCTTCAATTTATCAGATGAGTCTTTGGACAAATAATGTGATCTTTTCTGGTGACAAAGCCCTGGTGCGTGGTGGGCACGCTTGTCGAAATGGGGTTTAGTTGTTTCTGGGGGTGGCACATTGATAACAGTTAGATGGGCATCAGGAACTACCAGAACTGCTTAGTGCAAGGTGGTCAGTGAACATACGCCCCTCCATGACGGCGGCAGGTGGAGGTATGCGTACTGTCCACACACCCACTAGACATCCATTAACAGTGATGTACCTTCAGAACTTGCACAACAGATACCGCCGCATTTCTATTGAAGGATATCCCTACCTGAGGCCACTGCTTGCGTGCCAGCGCTGGGAGTTTCCTGGAACTCGCGCTCGCTGCATGGCCGCTCGCTTCCTGGAGGAGGCGGAGCTTCGGGCCGTTCACGTGATCGCTCACGTGACATTCGCCGGGCATAAAAGCACTCCTAGTGCACCCTTGCGGCGTTAAGCCCTGCAGGGTAAAGTCCGGAGTCTGACTGTTAAGCGGCTGTTAGGCGGGGAGGCACATTATCTCCTCATACCACTCTCCGGGCCCGTCATCGTAAAAGGTAACTTTAACTCTTTATTACCTCTGGGGAGCGTGGGGACCTCATTAAACTACACCATCACTGAACTAGAAAGGAAGCCATTAAATGAGACTCTGAAGCTCACCACCGCTGGAAGAGATGGCAGACCAAGAAGGCTCATACCTTGGGGGGGAGGGCAGCACTACACCTGATGTTCTACCTCTCACTCTTCCAGGAACATCTCATTTACCTATTCAGGCTAGTCAAGACATTATTCATGCTGATTGCCAATTGGCCTCCGAAGTCCACGTATCCCCCCCCTTATTCAGGAAGGGTGGAAAAGAGGTCTGGAATACACTCTAACGACTAAAAAAATACAAAGTAGAATCAATGATCATTTCGCAGGAAAAAGAAATAAGGGTATCAATGACCCAGCTGATTCAATGGTCACAACTGGCCAGACTATCTGTACAAATCAGGAGAGTGAAATTATCCTTTCATTACCCCTGTCTATAGACTGTCCCTATCTATCAGAACCATCATTATCAAAAAATGGTCCAGTTTCATCAGGTCTACAGGACGAACATGAAGAGCGCACCCCCCAACTTCAGGGGATGCCCTCTACAGCCAGTGAAAACACGCTGACAGCACTGAGTTTTGTACTGAACTCTCTGGTCTCTGTATTCGAGCTTTTGAAATCAGAGGTTCAAACACAAGCAGGCATCTTACTAGAACTCGCAAATGAAGTATCAAAGAACGAATCAACGACAACAGCACTCAATAATATCATGAATACAATCTTGATTCCAATAATAAAAGATTCACAAATTGAGGGAGTGAAACAAGGTTCGGATCTTACCCTAATTTACTCCTTGTTGAAAGAAGAAGCTAAGAATAATCTCATAACACAAGAACTCCTAAAAAATCTCCCCATGGAAATTCGAGACACCTCAACTAACATCCAACCTCAGTTAGAAGAGGATCTCGTGGACTGCTTTGACGATACTCCATTATCAAACTCAGTCCTAGAAGAATTTCGAAGACTAGCGAATGTTGAAATAGAACCCATAGTAGAGATTTCGGAGAGTCCAAACAAAACCACAGTTGTAAATGTCCAAGACTCCCCGCATAATGAAGTAAACCTTGATCCGGTCACCTCATGTCACCCCAAAAGAAGAAGAAGAAATAAGCAGAAAAAGAGGCCTCTAGCAACAGATTCCTACTTTTACCCACAAATGGAGAAAACCCTAAAAAAAACAAAAAAACAAAAAAAAAAGAGCTCCAAATAAATCGGGAACAAATGCCTTCTTTAATAAATTAACATTGAATGAGGAAAAGACCACAGATCCAGAAGCTGAAGCATCTTCAGTTGCCGGCCCCGCTCAGAGTAAAAGTCAAAGTGCCTTAAGAACCATCAAAAAAGGAAAGGGCCCAAATGGAATTAAGGAGATTCCTGTAATATCAAAGAAAGCCCATAGTGACTTTATGCCTCAAACCATAAATATGGGCATGCAAACTGAGCCAATAAATCTTGTGAGCGGAGCCTTTAATAACTCGAGTTCAAGCATGCCTAATATGAATATCAAAATAGCACCTATCTTTCTAAAAAAGGGTATCCAAAAAAATGCTAACAGTAGTGTGGCCCTTCAAACAAGCGCAAGCAATATCAGACTGGCGCCTATCTTCTTAAAAACTACTACGAATCCTGCTGCTGCAACCCTAATAGTCTCTTTTCTTGAGTCCCAATTGACTAACGATAATGCTCAAATAGGGCCCTGGGCTCATGAAGTAGACTGCCGGAATGGCCTAGGAAAATCGAAAAATCTAGAGCTCTGTCCACAGTCTAGTCCAATGGGAGAGGAGCCAGATGGCCCTTACCACACCTCTCCCGTGAAAGACATAGAGCGGGAAATAGTTGACTTCACAATTCCAAGGATTTGGCTAAGACTGGAAAGACCACTCGGGTACATGTCCCTCTGCAGATCAGTCCTCCTGACAGAAATCAGAAAAAACTATAAGTTGTTTCTTTTTTCGTCAGATGACATTGATGTCAAATTTCCAGCTGCCAATGACAAATTTTTCGTGGAGGTTGGCCTCAGTTCCAGAAGAGCCTTTCAGGCACTAATTGGGAATAAAATCGAATTGGCTAGAGCAGGCCTGCTGGTCTTCGAGCGGGAGGAGGAAGATGGATTCAGAAACTACTCTAGCACACACACATACAGAGAGGACACTCTTAGACTGAGAGGACCAGTTGGTCTGCCGACTGAACATTCAAGGATCCCCATTTCTGGTCCCAAATTGAGCGAGAACTTAATCATGAAATTACCTGAGATTATATCGCAGGTTCTTCTGAACCTTGGCGAGGAGCAAATTAGCCTTTAGGCAAAACGGTCTTGGTCTTGTCTCCTGGAATACAAGAGGCTCTAGCTTTCTAAAAAAAAAGCTACTAAAAAACAAAATGCTAAAAGAATTTGATATTCTACTATTCCAGGAGACATGGCTCGTCAACCCCATAGAGATAGAGGGCTTCACAGTCATTAACCTTGGGGCCTCACAAAAATCTAAAGGGAGACCGGCAGGCGGACTTTTAATGGTCCTTAAAACCTCGAGTATTAAACAAATCACCCCTCTCTGTAACAATGTTGCAGGCATTCAGGCCTGTAAAGTAGAGCTGGATCTAGACAACTCAAGAGTCACTATAGTACTCATCAATATATATTGGAATCCAGCCACCATAAAGTTGCAAGAGTTTATAGAATTCTTACAGACCATTTTAATAGCAGTGAAGACCAATTTTCAGGGAGCTCATATTATAGTTGCAGGAGACCTTAATGCAGACCATATTACCCCAAGAAATAGCCAGCCCACACACCTCAAGCCGACCTTACTACGAAAGGGTAAACTGTGGTGGGACTTTCTTTCTTCCTGGGACCTGGAAAGGATCCTCAAGCAAAATGGGGACAATGATACAGGTCACCACACTTGGTGCCAGGGCTCGTCGAAATCCACTCTAGATTACATTTTTGTGACACCAGGTCTCGCATCTCACTGCCCGATCCTAACCCTTAATTGGGAAGGAGGCAGTGACCATGCAAGCCTAGAATTGCGATTCCCGGCTTCTCAGAGAGCCTCTTATCTACCGCGCCCGCAGGACTTAGTCGGATTTAAGGGCAAACTGAGAGTGGCCAAATATAAATCTGGTGGGGGAAAACTAAATCAACTCCTAGAAGCAGTCCCGGCACAGTTATGGACTGAGGAATTCCATCCCGAAAGATTCGGGAATTTTTTGTGGTCAATTTGTCCACCACAGGAGACAAAAGCTGTAGGAAAACAAACACACTTCAGTCATTTCTACGAGGAAATACACAAGCAAAAGAGGACTCTTCGCCATCTTATTCGCACTCTAAAGAAAAAAGGAGGAGGAGACCCACGAGAAACCTCGCAAAAAATTAGGAAAGTCAAACAATCCTACAGAAACTGGTCTCGCAACCATAAACATCAAATTCAGCAGGAAGACGGGGAAAAGATGCTTTATTTACTTAACGCCAACAACTGTAGAAGCTTCTGGGCTGCTCTCAACCAACTGGAATCAGGCCGTAATAGTTCTCTTTGCAACTTGGTTCCAGAGCAATCCTGGATTGACTACTTGACCAAGAATTTTGAACATCCAGGCTCCAGAGAATTCACTGGACCCCCAACGACCTGGTCATTGTTATTCAATCAACAAGACATTTTAGATCTCATTCTTTCAGCCTCTACATCTAAGGCAGCAGGTCCTAATGGCTTAACCTATCAAGTCTTAAAAAATCACCCCACATTATGGGCAAAGCTGTTGTACCACCTTTTTCGGGAAATTATAAAGAATGGCTCTTTTCCTCCGTCCTGGAAGAATGCACTGATTATTCCATTCTTTAAGGGGGGCGACAGACTTAAGCCTGCAAGCTATCAGCCAATCGCTCTCCTTGACATCGATAGCAAACTGTTCATGCGACTACTCCTGAAAGAACTCCCACACTGGGTTGATACCAACGATATTCTTTCCCGGCATCAATCGGGTTTCAGGAAAGGCCTATCTACCAGCTTAAATGGCCTTATCCTGAACCTACTTAGTGAAGGTTCCAACGAGAAAGATGGCTTCCCACTTTTTGGTGCATGGGTGGATCTATCCAAAGCATTTGACCTGGTGGATAGGGCACATCTTTGGCGGAAGCTCCATAACTGGGGGATTCCAGTACCCCTTTTGGCTATGCTTATAGAGCTACATAGGAACACCACCATTAGGGTAAGGCTAGATGACGCCGGCAATCTTTCAGAGGCTATAGAGGTTTTCAAGGGAGTCCGGCAGGGTTGTCTGGGTGCTCCCTTATTGTTCAACCTTTTCCTAGCAGACTTGGGGAATTTCCTTGAATCGGCCTCTATGATAGCACCTAGGATTAATGGGAGAAGAATACACTGGCTGGCCTATGCAGATGATATTGTCTTGCTGGATGGTTCGGCCAGGGGGCTGCAACAGCTCCTTCTTAAACTAAGTGACTATGCCAAGCTAAATGGTTTAATAATCAATCCCTCAAAATCTAGAATTCTGGTATTTAAACATCCAAGGAAAAACCTACCCTCTAGGAAATGGACCCTTGATGAAACAGAAATTCCTAGAGTCGAAGAGCTCACTTACTTGGGTTACGAAATTTTTGCATCTCCATCTAGGAGTAAGATGCTACCAATCATCCTTGGCAAGGCCTCTAAAATCACGGCCCAGATGAAGAATCTGATGGGGAAGTTCTGTAAATTCTCACTATCGCCGTTTCTTAAATTCTACATTGGTAAGGCTGTACCAGTCCTTCTCTACGGTCTAGAAGTGAAACCTATGCTTTGGAATCACGAGTGGAACAAAATTGAGGGTCGGTTGTGGAGAGCAGTACTAAACCTGCCCGTATGTACACCCCTTAACAGCCTGCGTTATGAACTGGGTCTGATCTCCTTAGGCTGTCGTGTCGATTGGAAGCTCTTGTCGCTTTATCGCGACATTATCACCGCTAGACCCTCTACTCTTCTCTTCGATATGCTTGGTCATCATAAAAAGGCCAAATCGAAACAACTTCTCGACCTGGAAAGAAAAGTGGGGGACATTCTACTCAGGCTGAATTCATCAATAGAACTATTGATTGACAATCCCGCGAAAACCAAAAAACAACTTGAAATATGTGACTGGATTCGCACGATTGAAGGAGTCAGGCTTTTAAATCCACCGAACCTTTTCCTGAAAGTGGAGAGAAAAGTAGGCACACTACCACGTTACCTTCAAAAATTCCCCGATCAGAGCATTCGAAATAACTTTCTTAGACTAAGACTCAATTTGGCTCACACTGGAGAAATTTTGGCTAAAAAACACCAGGGTGATAAGACTATAAAGCTTTGTAGGTTTTGCGATCCACCGAACCTACAATCACTGAGACATCTGCTGCTAGAGTGCGAGGGGACTTGGCCGCAAGACGGCAGCTGCTTGGAAGATTCGTCGCTAGAGAGGAGACCCTATCACAAGACTCTTTTTGGGATAGACTAATCTCCGGTCAAGAAGTTATGCTCACCACGGCAATTGTAAAGGTCTTAGAAAATTGCTTGATACTCACAAAGTACACCTCAAGTGCCGTATAGTGGGTGAGCTTTTCTTGACCGACTTGCAAGGCTTATGTTTTTAAAGTTCTTAATGTTCTTTTCTTAGCTGATTTTGTAAAGGTTTTCCTAGGAAAGCCATAAACAAATAAATAATAAATAAGATGTACCTTCGGTCAAATCAGGGATAAAAAGTGTCTTATTACAGGAAATGTTCATACCTGCAGGTATAGTACCATTTCCTCAGATGGAAAAGGAATACTCCATTGGCCTCTGTGCTTTTGCTGGTGCCTCACTTAGCTGGTGTCAATTTTGGCACATCATTTCCCCATGTTCTGCCCCAGTTCTGGTTGATGCATGACACTACATCCTCCGAGAACTGCGGTAAGCCCTTCACTGAATAGCTCACTGCTCCTGCCACCCATCTACAGTTGAAAAAGAGAGCTCCTTCCATTTTCAGCAATGGCCTTTTTTGCAACTGGCTTGTTCTTTCTTCTTGGCACACTCTTCATTTATTTTATTCATTTATCTGTTTTTTTTAAATTATAAAGTGCACAACAGCCCTTGGACATTGCAGCACCGCTACAGAAGGCTTACTTAGTTACAGAAGTGCTTGTAGAAACATACAAAAACATAAATCATCTCTTTCCATTATTACTGCTTGGACGTGTTCTTCTGGAAAAGATTTTGTACTCTGCACAGGGCCATAAGAGCCGGCAGTTCTTGAGGTATAAGCAGATTGGCTGCACCCATAACATGAGGTATCAAAGAGCATACATAGTAGCTCTCCTTTAACCCTTCCCTCCCCACTTCGTGCATGAGATTATACCACGTTATCCGACATGTGGTGGTGCACATCCGCCACAGTGTCCAGTATTATCACTTTATACTGATTATATTTTATTTCACCCTCAGTTTCCCTCCTGGTTTTTGCCATCCCCAAAGATACGACTGTGTCATTTACATTTCCATACCCCCCCTTTTTATGCCCCAAGCGTATACAATGACCACACAGAAACTCTATCCCTACCCCTAAAATAAAACAGCATATACAACATAACACATATATTGTTAAAAAACAGAAAAACATGCAGAGAAATCTAAACTTCTCATCATAGTGTCAGGACCCTGGCAAGTGTTGGGGTGGTGGCAGGGAAAAGGGCCCCTATGTTGGGTTGTGGAGGGAGGAGGGGGCCTCTTCGGCGCCCAACTGGCTTCTCAAGACGTGTTCTCCACCCCTTTAGCAGGTTGCGAGGCCAGGGGTGGAGAACAGCCAAGAAACTACATTTCCCAGCAACCCCGGCGGCAGGACACATGGGAACCGCGCCCACGCGAGGGCGCATGCGCGAGCCAAGCCCCACGAGCGCCGCTCGCAATCCTGACCGGCAACCTGAGCTGACGTGTATCTGATGAGCTCCGGTCGGCAAGCATCAGCGGGGCACCAGCCCGCCTGAAAACATACCCCAGGCCCCGCGTCACAATTAAGATAAGTAGCGCATGGTCCTACGCGCAGCGGCTAATTGCATGGCAGGGATTTTTTCATAAACTAACAAGAAAACCACGAAAACCAAGACGCGTGCAAAACGAAACTAACTCTTGGGGCACAAACTATTAATCCTGCATGGGTACTGCTTGCATAACTACCGCATGCATCTTGGGGGGCATTGCATGGTCCAGACTACTAAAGACCCGTGTGGGGAAAACGAAAGACACAGTACGCTCGATCTCAGAACAATTAACTCTTTAAGGGTAGAACTAGCGCACGCATCCGTTCTGACATTCCTTGTTTGTTTCTAGTGGAAGACGACTCCGCGGAACGGTGCGTGGACAGAAAAGACGGCAGTCGCCGCAGATCACCTGAAAACGAAGCTAAGTTCAAGTTTATGTTTCTTGTTGCTTTTAATGACAGAGTAAGCCTAGTGAGTCACGTATAGCAGAACTGCACCTCACATGAAGCAATGTGGGGAACGCTTATTTCTACATGCAGTAATGTGGGAATCTTGCATGCAATAATCTGGGAAATGTTTTGTAGGTGTTTGTGAACAACATTGGCATCCTCACAGGCTCTGCAGAAGCAGTAGGCCAAACTGGTTGGAGCTCCAGCACAAAGGCTCCCGTATTGAGAGTTTACTAGATGTTGTAAAGAGCATTGGAGTGACAGGTTACAACTCCACCGAAAGGAAGCAGGAGCCAAGGAGCATGTTACCCTAATTCCCCCATTCCTATCCACAATTCCTTCCTCTACCTCTTTCCGATGATCCTAAAACCCTCAACCTATCCATTCCACGGACCCTAACCCTCTTTCCCCGAAGGGTCGCGGAAGCCTGCGATGGTGTAATCTCCAGGCCCCAAGACCTAACGGGAAGGGAGGCGTTTGTGCTGCCTCTGCGCCAGGAGAAGAAGACTGAAGGCTCTGACAGAATTGCGAGCCCACGTGTAAATCAGGCGCCCAGGCAGTACAACCATGGCAGATGTGGTTACACTCCTTCAGGAATTGAAAGCGGAATTGACCGCAACCAGACAGGATTACCAGAATCTGGCGGGTCAGGTCCATACTTTAACAATCCAAAGCCAGGCCCAAGCTACGCCACTACCAACCCCTAGAGTGTCATCCCCTATCCCCGTACAGGTGCAAGTGTCCACAGAACCACCAATACCCCTAGCAGCCCCAGAGAGGTACCATGGAGATCCTCAGAACTTTAATCAGTTTATAATGCAATGTCAACTGCATTTCTTAACCAAACCAGCAGTTTTTCGGACAGCCCAAGCGCGCACCGCATTTGTAATTTCCTACCTTACGGGCGATGCGGCCTCATGGGCCACCCCCTTGGTCCGAAAGGACGACGGTTTGCTCTACGATTGGGAATTGTTCCTCGAAGAGTTTGGTAAAATCTTCAATCGTAGGGCTGCAACTCTAGTGAAGGATCGAGAACTATTGACACTAAAACAAGGCAACAGAGAACTGGTTACTTATGTCACGGCCTTTAATCGACTGGCTATGGAAACCGATTGGCCCCAGGATAAAAGGATGGCTTTGTTCTATCAGGGGCTGAGGGAAGATTTAAAAGACCTAGTAGCACAGGTTGACCCACAACCAGAGACCTGTTCAACAATGATTGATCTAGCTCTTAGATTGGACCAAAGACAAAATGAGCGGCAACAAGACCGGCGCAGGTGGGAGAACAAGCCTCTAGTCAGGCTCGATCAACAAAAGACCCCAAAAACATCGGAAAAAGGAACAGACGAACCAATGCAGATCGGAACTGTGCGTGGGCCCCTGTCTAAAGAGGAGAAAGAGAAGAGGCGAAGAGAGAAACTGTGTCTATATTGCGGCAAGGCCGGCCACTTTGTGCGGGAATGTACGAACAAGCCTGTTAAGGGAAGTCCTTCGGGAAACGAGACAGCTCGCCCATGAGGGTGGCAAGGACGAGCAAAGTTGAAGACACCCCCAAAATTTTAGCGAATGTGCAACATAGCCAGGCAGGTCATGTTTTGATAGCAGGTCACCTCAGATGGGAAGAAAAGCGGACATCAGTGTCATTGATGGTGGATTCTGGGGCCACAGGGAATTTCGTGGATCGTCAGGTGGCCTTGAAACTGGGTATTCCATTGTGTGACAAATCCCGTCCAGAAGAAGTCAAATCGGTGGATGGTTCGCAGTTGGTTTTAGGACCAATTACACAGCAAACGCTACCCTTACACTTGAGTTGTGGAGTAACACATCAGGAAACGATCCGCTTTGACGTAATAGCGGCTCCCCAGTTCGGGTTTATTTTGGGGTTGACTTGGCTGCGGCTGCACAACCCAACCATAGATTGGAGCACCGGGGTACTGGAATTTAATTCCACTCACTGTCACGCGAACTGTGGAACATCAGAGAAGGTAACTCATTGTGTAGGAGGGAGTTCAGAAACCGACCTGCCTATGGAGTATGAAGCATATCGGGACGTCTTTAGCAAAGCCGCGGCCGAGACCCTACCCCCACACCGGCCTTTTGACTGCCGAATCGATCTAGTGGAAGGAGCAGTATTGCCCTGCAGTCGAATATATGCACTTACGGAAGCAGAAGATAAACATCTGAAAGAATATATCGAAAAGAACTTGGCTAATGGGTTTATTAGACATTCCAAGTCTCCGGTTTCCTCACCCCTGTTTTTCGTGCCAAAGAAAACAGGGGATCTAAGAACATGCATTGACTACAGGGCAATTAACAAGATAACCATAAAAAATCGTTACCCCCTGCCTTTGATACCTGTGTTACTAGATCAGGTACGCGGATCCACAATTTACACCAAGCTAGATCTCCGTGGGGCATATCACCTGGTACGGGTAAAACAAGGCGACGAGTGGAAGACAGCATTCCGCACGAAGTTTGGCCTGTATGAATATCAGGTAATGCCCTTCTGGCTCTGCAATGCGCCAGCAGCGTTTCAACATTTTCTAGATGAAGTTTTGCATGATTACATCGATGTATTCGCACTAGTGTACATCGACGATATACTAATCTACTCACGAGACCCAAAAGAACACCAGAGTCATGTCAAGGCCATTCTGCAAAGGCTACGGGAACATCATTTGTACGCCAAACTAGAAAAATGTGAATTCCATCAAACAACAGTAGAATTCTTGGGGTTTATTCTGTCTCCTCAAGGGGTCACTATGGATGAAAAGAAGGTGCAATCCATTCTAAACTGGCCCTCCCCTGGTTCAGTGAAAGATATTCAAACTGTCTTAGGATTTGCCAACTTCTATCGCCGTTTTATCGATGGCTTTGCTAAGAAGGTGCAGCCCATGACACGACTATTACGGAAAGGAGTTCCGTTCCAGTGGGACGAGAAGGCAGAGGAAGGTTTTCAGGCTTTGAAGGCAGCATTTACCACTGCGCCAGTTCTGCGACATCCGGATCCAGCCAAGCCGTACATTGTGGAAACCGACGCTTCCAGTTATGCTGTTGGGGCAATATTATCACAAAGAGATGAAGATGGTCAGTTGCATCCAGTTGCCTTTTACTCCCGGATGTTGTTGCCAGCTGAACAAAGCTATGCAATAGCAGACAAGGAGCTACTGGCTATCAAAACAGCCTTCGACAAATGGCGCCATTACTTAATGGGAGCTCGACACACTGTCACGATATATACAGACCACCGAAACTTACAATTTTTGAAATCAGCCAAAGCATTGAGTCCAAGACAGCTTCAGTGGGCCATGCAATTTTCGGAATACGATTTTGTGGTGACATACCGTCCGGGTATAGAGAATCGGAAAGCTGACATACTGTCACGGTACCCTGAACCTAGTTCGGATTCCAGCCAATCAGAACTCGTGCCAAAGACGATTTTGGACCCAAGTCGTGTCATAGGTAGCATAGCTGTGGATACTATCTTTGAAGATATCAGAAAGGCCGTGTCGGCACAGGAATTAGTGCATTGGACAGCCGGAGACAAAAACAAAACCGTGAAAGACGGGCTACCTTTCTTTAAATCAGCGTTGTATCTCCCAACAGTGCCTCTTCGTCAACAGGCCATTCGATGGTGCCATGACTCACCCTTCGTGGGACATCCAGAGAAGAAAAAGACTGTAGAATTACTTCTCCGGCATTTCTGGTGGCCAGGGTTAAATCAGGAAGTTCAACAACACATCGCCAAATGTGAAACCTGCTTGAGAAATAAGTCGGAGCATCAGAAACCGGCGGGGGTTTTACAAGCACTCCCAACACCACCCACCCCATGGCATACCGTGTCTATGGATCTGATAGTGGAGCTACCACAAAGTCAAGGTTACAATGCCATCTTGGTTGTAGTGGACTATCTCACCAAAATGGCACACTTCATTCCCTGCCAAGGTACCCCCTCGGCTAGCACAGTGGCAGACTTGTTTCTACAACATATAATCTGGTTACATGGTGTACCCTATAGTGTAATCTCGGATCGAGGACCACAGTTCACATCGAGGTTCTGGCAGGCCTTTTGCAAATCAGTGGGAATGGAAATAAGGCTCTCAACCAGCTATCACCCGGAGACAGACGGCCAAACTGAACGCTTGAACCAATCTTTAGAGCAATACCTTCGTTGTTTGACACATGGTTTAGAGAACAATTGGGCAAAGGTGATATGGCTGGCTGAACTGGCGTATAATAACGCATTTCACACATCAACGAAAACCTCGCCCTTCTATAGTATGTATGGGCATCATCCTCGCTTTCAGCCGGTGCCTCAATACGAGTACCCAAAGGTACCAGCAGCGGTGACAAAGAAGAAGCAGCTAGAGGTTATCTGGCAACAGGTACGAGACAATTTGGATAAAGCCAAACAGGCATACAAACTACAGGCAGACAAGAAAAGGCGTCCCAGCCCGCAATACCGGATTGGGGACAAGGTTTGGCTGTCAACACGGAATCTTCGGTTACAGGGGTCGCCTAAGTTCAAACCTCGATTCATTGGCCCATTTAAAATCACAGATCTGATTGGTCCAGTAGCAGCAAAACTGGATCTACCTGCAAACATGAAAGTGCACCCAGTATTTCACGTTGCTTTGCTCAAACCAGCCCCGTCTTTCATTCCGCCCAAGAAACCTCCACCTGTCCTGATCGATGGGTACCCCGAATTCGAGGTCCAGGCTATCCTAGATTCACAAGTAAGGCGAGGAGCACTGTGGTATCTGGTGGATTGGGTGGGGTATGGCCCTGAGGATAGGTCTTGGGAACCAGCGTCTAATATTCATGCTCCTCGGCTCCTCCGCCAATTCCATCGAAGAAATCCCTCTAAACCTGGGCCCACAGGAGGGAGGGGAAGTACTGTCAGGACCCTGGCAAGTGTTGGGGTGGTGGCAGGAAAAAGGGCCCCTATGTTGGGTTGTGGAGGGAGGAGGGGGCCTCTTCGGGACCCAACTGGCTTCTCAAGACGTGTTCTCCACCCCTTTAGCAGGTCGCGAGGCCAGGGGTGGAGAACAGCCAAGAAACTACGTTTCCCAGCAACCCCGGCGGCAGGACACATGGGAACCACGCCCACGCGAGGGCGCATGCGCGAGCCATGCCCCACGAGCGCTGCTCACAATCCTGACCGGCAACCTGAGCTGACGTGTATCTGATGAGCTCCGGTCGGCAAGCATCAGCGGGGCACCAGCCCGCCTGAAAACATACCCCAGGCCCCGCGTCACAATTAAGATAAGTAGTGCATGGTCCTACGTGCAGCGGCTAATTGCATTGAAGGGATTTTTTCATAAACTAACAAGAAAACCACGAAAACCAAGTCGCGTGCAAAACGAAACTAACTCTTGGGGCACAAACTATTAATCCTGCATGGGTAGTGCTTGCATAACTACCGCATGCATCTTGGGGGGCATTGCATGGTCCAGACTACTAAAGACCCGTGTGGGGAAAACGAAAGACACGGGCCGCTCGATCTCAGAACAATTAACCCTTTAAGGGTAGAACTAGCGCACGCATCCGTTCTGACATTCCTTGTTTGTTTCTAGTGGAAGACGACTCCGCGGAACGGTGTGTGGACAGAAAAGACGGCAGTCGCCGCAGATCACCTGAAAACAAAGCTAAGTTTATGTTTCTTGTTGCTTTTAATGACAGAGTGAGCCTAGTGAGTCACGTATAGCAGAACTGCACCTCACATGAAGCAATGTGGGGAACGCTTATTTCTACATGCAGTAATGTGGGAATCTTGCATGCAATAATCTGGGAAATGTTTTGTAGGTGTTTGTGAACAACATTGGCATCCTCACAGGCTCTGCAGAAGCAGTAGGCCAAACTGGTTGGAGCTCCAGCACAAAGGCTTCCGTATTGAGAGTTTACTAGATGTTGTAAAGAGCATTGGAGTGACAGGTTACAACTCCACCGAAAGGAAGCAGGAGCCAAGGAGCATGTTACCCTAATTCCCCCATTCCTATCCACAACTCCTTCCTCTACCTCTTTCCGGTGATCCTAAAACCTCAACCTATCCATTCCACGGACCTTAACCCTCTTTCCCCGAAGGGTCGCGGAAGCCTGCGATGGTGTAATCTCCAGGCCCCAAGACCTAACGGGAAGGGAGGCGTTTGTGCTGCCTCTGCGCCAGGAGAAGAAGACTGAAGGCTCTGACACATAGTATAAGGGCTGCTGCAGAGATTGCTTTAATATTACTCAGGGACTTGTTCATGTTCATTCTCGTGAGAAGGTGGAGCTTTGCTTTCCGAAAATTGGATAAGTGAACCCAGTACCGCAACTCCTTCAGCTGAACTGCACATGGTGTAGGAAAGACAACAGTAAATGGTGCTTGTAAACATTGGTTGTTCCAGTGCCGGATGAAGTTCCTGATGAAGACCTGGTCCCTGGGGGAGAGTTGAGGCACCGGTAAGTTCAGGGGGTCCGCTGGTAATGCTTCAGCTGCATCTTCTCTTCTAGGAGCAATCTGTCAAAACAAAATGTTAATACTTTTCATTATCTCCCTGAAGTCCCCCTAAAACCTATCCCCCAGTATTCCTGATGCCCTGGGAGCATATTTTACTGTGCGGGTAGGTGTGAGAGGTGTGTGCATACTACTCCCTGTCACTATCTCATGCAGGGACAAGTGGAAGTCTTTACTTGACTGCATTCTCAGGCTAAACAAAGCCAGAGGGAGTCAGTGCAGCCAGTTCCTCCCTAATGTAGTAAATATGTTTTACACTTTAGTATTCAACAGCCCGTTTAATTTTCTACAATTCCATTTCCCTGAGGATGATATATCGAGTACAGTTTGTGCCGTATTCCAAATAGGTGTGCAATCTCTTTAAACAATTAGTTTAAAAAAAGTGAGTTCCATTATCAAATTTTAGGACCTCACATAACCCGCCATCTTTCTGTGTTTAAAGCGGCACGCAACCCACTCCCGCTTGATAGTAGATGCATGATTTGCCCTATTTACACCAGCCATCGAGTAGATAAACACAGAACTTGACAGTCTCTACATTAGTTACTGACGGGCCATTAATAATAGAGCTAAACCTGGGGCATACATATCCTGACCTCAATCTTTCTTGGGGACAACAATGGTCCTGCTTGATACCCACCTGCTAGGGCTGCAATAAGGTGATAAACCTCGGGCCGCACTTCAGGAACCACACTACATGTCTCACCACCGCCACCTGTCTGCATTTTAAAGCGGCACGCAACCCCCTCCTACTTGATAGGAGATGCATGATTTGCCCTGTTAACACCAGCCATCGAGTGAATAAACACTGAGCTAGAGAGCCTCTACATTGGTTACTGTGGGCCATTAGGAATAGAGCTAACCCTGGGGCATACAGATCATGATCTCAGTCTTTCTTGAGTACAACAACAGATGTTGCACTCTGACCCACCTAAATAGGGGAAGAGGGACAGTCTCGGGCTCCACCAACCCCAAACCTAGTACAAAACCGCTACACCCACTGCCTTAAGGCAGCAACGTAGTGAAAAGTTCCTTGCTAAACTCAGCAACATGTCAAGTCAGTGTATCACAACCCACGAAGCAGCTGAGAGGATCTGAGACCTGTAAGGGATTATGACCAAAGGGGCTGGGAAGAAGTGAGGCTCAATGGATTAATTTACCAGTACCCAACCAGTGTTCCTGCAACATCTAAGCCAGATGCAAGAAGGGAGCTCGAACAACACTCCTGGTCAAGCACGCAAAGACCAACTGATGCTGGCAATGCAGAGTGGCTTCATGCCATTAATGTCAAACTGGACGATATTGTTGCCACGATTGGATCTTTGAAGTCCAAGCTGGAGAAGGAGACTGCCCGTATTAATGAGGCTGAGACAAGAATCCGCAGTACAGAGGATGCAGTGGGGTGGCACGACCGAGACATAGCCGAACTTAGGTTTGAATTTACTAAAATACATGTCAAGTGCGATGACCTTGAGTTGTGCTCAAATCGAAACAACATACGTATCATTGGAATACCCGAGGCGGCATGCAAGGGGCCCATGGGGCCGTTTGTCGAAAGCCTGCTAACAACCATGTTTGGGCCAGCCACATTCATACTTCTTGGTTGAACATGTCCGAAATCTAGCACCATTACTTAGACCAGGGGCCCCTCCATGCACGATCATAGTGTGACTACTCAACTACAGGGACAGAGACCTCATCCTGAAATTATCCAGGAAGCAAGCAACACTCAGATACGATTCTAGCAATGTCCACATCTATCCAGACTTTGCAGCTGGAATACAGGCGATCATATGACCTGGTGAAGAAGCTACTTATGGCCAGGCATGTCCCAGATGCCCTTATGTTCCCTGTGCAACTGTGTATACAACATGGAGGCAGGGTGCACTTCTTTGAAAATCCTTCAACCGCTATAGCAATGTCGAGGCAATGATCCCGCTCCCCTCCACGGCCATGGGAATGATCAAAATGTAACAGCCCTGAAGCGGAAGCTGTCAGCAACAATGTGGGAGACTGAACATGAAGCTCACACAGGATTTCATGATAACCATATTTAATTCTGACATGTTAAATTGTTGATTGAAGCCCGGGCACATGCCAGTGGAACTTGTCGTTGCAAGTGATGACTGCTCATGACGATCCCCAGGAATGTTCCATAGTTTTAGGGAAATATCATCAAGTTGGGGAAGATGATGAGGGGGGGGGGGGCACGTCAGGATTTTGATGGAGGTTTACAAGTTAGGGAGTTCAAGGACATGTGGAGTCGGAAGGAGACAAATGGGAAGTTAAAAGCAGACAGTGTTGGTAGGATTGTTGAATGTGGGAGGTACTATGCGCAATTTTGTTACCCAAGACACAAACATACAAATTGATGTGGTTCACAAATAAATGCCAGGTGAAACAATAGATTTCCTCTCATAAAATATGAGGGGCCTGAATAATCCGATTAAAGCTAGGAAGATTGGGGCGTACCTTGAATGCCATTCCCCGAAAATTGCAATGTTACAGGAGACGCATGGTTTGGGACCGTTGCATCAGGGTTTTCACCTAAATGGGGCCGACAAAGGTTCTACACGACTTACTCCTCGCAGACCAGGGGGGGTGCTCATTTTAGTACACCATTCCATAGGTTTCCAAGCGGTGGAGAGAATAATGGATCCAGAGGGACGTTACGTCATAATGAGAGGGGGAAATGGCAGGTGAAAAGGTCATACTTGTAAACACATACAGACCAAACACTGATGATCCGGGATTCTAGGGCCAGATATCAGGGTGGTTGTCAAAGATGACAGAGGCTCCCATTATATGGGGAGGGAACTTTAATACAATCCTGGACTTACATAAAGACAGATTAACCACCACACAATGTGGCCCTACTGCCGCAGCTAAAATGATTAAACAAATAATGGAACAACTATGTTTTATAGAGGCCTGGAGGAAGGAACACCCTTGGATGACTGAATACACGTACTACTCTACAGCCCACGATGCTGCGTCATGGATTGATTATTGGTTACTTTCATCTACGTGGGCCGCACGCCTACGACGGAGCAATATCCTGCCACGTACACTCTCAGACCACTCCCCAGTGGGGATATCACAGGAAGTTTCTCATCCACCCCACCAGCGCCCGCTCTGGACCATGTCACAATTTTTTTTTCAGACATTAGACAACACACTGGTTGAAGACCTATACCAGAAAATTGAAGGGTTTTTTGAGGTCAATGAAAACTCAGTCTCAAGTTACGCCACAGTATAGGAAACCTTCAAGCCCTGGCTGTGGGGCATGGTTATTTCAGTTACATCTGGAGTACTCAAGACCACTAGATTGGAACTAGCAGAGACCAAACGTAGGCTAGGTAAATTAGAGAATGGGTATGGCACCACTGCCAATAAGACACTACTGCGGGTAACTAAGGAAAACCTAGTGAAATTTCACGAACTGACTGATCGCGAAGTACAATACATGACAAAGCCTGTTCAAGTCTGCCGATATGGGGAGGAAGAACGTCCCAGACATTTTCTGGCCAGTATAATTAGGGAAGAGAGAGTGGTGAAACCCATTACCGTAATCGAAGAGGTGACGGGAGTGTTTCTTACATCCAACGAAGCAATTAACAAGCAATTCATGCAATACTATAAGACACTGTATGCAAAAGCAGATACCTGCATTGAAGAGGAGTTAGACCTCTATCTGAACAGGATAGCACTGCCGAATCTCCCCCGGGAAACATGCAAAGCATTAGATACCCCGGTCACCACTGATGAGATTACAGTAGCCATTGCTTTGCTTTCATCGGGCAGGGCCCCAGGCGCTGATGGATTAGACATAGAACTATATAAGTCACACACTAGAACATTAGCTTCACGCCTACTCAAGGTTTGGAAAGAATCGCTGTGAATGGTGGGATTCCCACCCACGCTCACTAAGGCCGTAATATCAGTACTCACGAAAACAGGTAAACCACCGAACAAGGTTGCATCTTACCATCCTTTATCATTGATTAACGTTGATGCCAAGATTTTTGAGAAAGTACGTGCAAACATGCTCTTACTGCATAGTGCACTCTGACCAGACAGGTTTTATTCCCACAAGATCAGCAGCCCTTAATTTACAGAGACTTTTTGCCATTATTTTGCAAATAAATCCACAGGCCCAAGTAGTGGCAGCATCATAAAACGACAAAAAGGTGTTAACTCCATATCATGGTACTATCTATTTTTAGTGCTTGAACACTTTGGGATGGGCCACAACGTTATTAGGTAGGTAAGACTGTTGTACGCCTACCTGGTAGCCAGGGTCCGTACAAATGGCACAATGTCCAGGGTGTTCTCGTTGGCCCTGGGTACACGTCAAGGCTGTCCCTTCTCCCTATTGTTGTTGTTATTGACGATAGAGCCACTAGCGCGAGTAATCAGGGATCAACATGCACACAGGGGAATACACATTGCTGGATCCCCACAAATAATATCATTATATGCAGACGACGCTTTGTTATAAATACGGAACCCAAATGAAAATCTGGGTCTAGTTATGGAAGAAGTTGCCAGAATCACAAATCATTCAGGATACAAGATTAACATCTCTAAATCCGAATTATTCCCATTAACAAATAACACAGCAACACCAGTTGACCTTAGAGGATTCCGATGGGCTCCAAACTCCTTTAAATACTTGGGGGTCACAGTATCTCGCACACAACGAACCCTCAATGAAGACAATCACGCAACATACTTGAATGCTCTAGCGGTTAAACTTTCACTGTGGACTAGATTCCTGATCTCCCGGTATGGCAGATTATCTCTGTTGAAAATGGCAGTCGTCCCCAAACCTTTGTATTATTATACCTCAATACCAATCTGGCCAGGGCACTCCTTTTTTGCAAGGCTCCGATCACTGGTGGTGCAATTTGCTCGGGGAAATGGTACACCCTGCATGAGCTGGGAGGAACTGACCGAACCATACGAGAGGGGTGGACTGGCAGTGCCAGACTTCGAGTTATATTATCTAGTGGCTCCGTTGCAATTCGCTGCACATTGGTATGCCCCTGACCAGGGCCGGTACACTTAGCACTCAAAAGACACAGTACAGCCCGACCGACCTTAGATCAGTTATACTTGATGACAGCTACTCTGACAGTTGCACATTCTACCCGGTGTACACAACAGTTAATGCATGGACCCAAATGTTCAGGCAGCTGGCGATATCAATACACTATAGTGATAGAATCGGGCTCTGGCCTGGTCTCCCCCCTACATATGACCCCAATATACAGAGGTCCTGAGGTCTCGGGGAAACAATGAACCTAGGAGACCTGTTTTCTGAAGGAAGGTTTGTGACTCAGGAGGAGTTTGCCAAAGAATTAAGTAATGACCCCATTAAATTGATACAATATTACTGTATGAGAGCTGTGGCACGTAGAAAATGGCTGCTGTTCCCTCTTGAGGCTAAAACATGTTACTACATGGAGGTAGTGATACAGAAAGAATCACAAAGGGGATTTGTGTCAAAACTATACAACTGCTATACTGCTGCTCGGCCTTTGAGAAACACTGCGAAGTCCAAATGGGAAAAGCTCTAGCTCTTGACATAGATGACATCAAACGGCATAGATATTGTCTTCTAACGAAAGAAGTTGTTCTCAATGCATGCCTGCGCCTGATTCAATTCAAGGACCTAAACCAACTACATTATACTCCTGGCAGGGGGGCCCACTTTTCCCCGGATGGTAAATACATGAAGTGTGGGAATGAGGGGGCTAACTCAATCCATATGTTTTGGAGATGTCCGAAAATATCACAATTCTGGCAGGAAATAGCAGGAATATTGCACCTTATAACTGGAATACCACTGGTACTCCTCCCCCTCAAATACTTACTGGGAGACATAGGTAAAGTTTCAACCAAAAAGCCTAGACTGTTTAATATAAATTGTATGGTTGAGAAAAAATGTATCTTGTTGAAATGGAAATCCAAGCTGGCACCATCAAGCACGGAATGGTTAAAGGAGCTTACGTATGTGAACGAGAGGGAGGAGGAGTATATTGCAACTGTTAGTGCAACCAGTAGACCTAAAAACATATGGGACTCCCTGCATAAATACCTGAGCAAAGTGCAATCTAACAATGTATAAAAACCTGTTTGTTTAACTGTCTGTAGAGGACCTATATATGAAATGAACCATTATGATACATACAGTTCTACGTATTATGTGTGGAGTCCAACCTGCCTCCAATCTGACTGCCTGTCGCTTGAATAAATAAATATATAAAGTTTAAAAAAGAAAAACGGTTCAGGTGTGGGCAGGGTGAATTTTGTGCAGCAGAAGGCGAATGTATTACTTGTAGTTAGTGTTGACACATATTAGATATCCACATACAGCAACACAGAAAGAGTAAAAAATGTACTGCAGAGGTTAAAGTTAAGTAGTGGTATACAAAGTTATGTACTTTAGTGAGATCCGAGGAAAGAGCTGAAGCATATGGAAGATGGAGTCAGAAAGGTAATGTGGTTCGAGTGAGGGCAGTGTGTTAACATGGCAGGAGTGCCGCCATATTGGATGTTAAGGCGTGGTAAATAAGGAACAGAATAGCGCACAGGTCTCGATGTGAAGCTGCAGCTCAGTTTAACTCGGCCCAAAGACAAATCCCTTTTCCGACCGCTCCCTTCCCCAGAGAGAAGCCGAGGACTGAGGCAACTACAGCACACAGATAAACGCTAATTGTATTCAGCTGCAGGGCCTGAACGTAGTGGGAATGGAAACTTGGCTGAAGAGAGGGTAGGTAGGGATGCACCCTTTGAAGGACACATTTATGAGAATAACACAAGAGGTTTTGTGATGCCAAGAGGCCAGGCAAATATTTAGTGCACTACTGCCCCCACCTAAGAAGCGATCATCATATTTGAACTACAAGTACACTACCAAAGCAAATAAGTGCCTGAACGACTCACGAGTGGTGCCCTTGTCACGTCATTACTGGGCACCTGCATCTGAAGGAGATAAGGGGGAGCTGTGCCTGGAATGTTTCCGTGATTTGGGATAGGAGGAACAGAGGTGATGGCAATGAATTCAGTACAAGGTCTGGGGTGCAGCTTGTGTGCGCTGCGGCTTCTGGTATAATGAGAAGGCCTATTGTCTTATCAAAGTAGAGTAGGCCTCGCAGTTGACTTTGAATGTGTCTGGATCAGGGGTGTGCACATCACATGACAGTCACAACTTATCAATGTAACCTGAATTTAGTAGTGGCGATGTAGTGGGCCACGTGGAAAGGGAAATGGGTTTAGATAAGGTGTGGCCAATCGGTCCAGGAACTATAGTGGGTCATTAGCATGTTTTATAGGTGGTAGCCAATGGGGGTGGTGGGGGAACATTGCAACCTATGCATGATCATTTTATGGTTTTCTGCTATATAACCTGTAACTTCGTGGAACATAGAGCGTGCAATGTCAGTTCAGTTCTACGGACGGTCTAATACCTTTTTGCATGTAATAAACCTTTTTTTCCATGGTAAAGAGGTGCAGTGACTATTTGCACTCCTGGATTATTTGTAACATTCGGGCTGTGGGTTTGCCTTCTCTTTACACTATAAATGATCAATATTGTTATTAATATATATGGATAAACAACACTATACATTAGAAAACGATACACGCGTGAGGCCTTCGGGGAAGTGCAATTTCAACAAAGTCGCTTCTTAGAGAGCCCAATTTTGAAAAGCCACAGAAAATAAGTCCCATTTTGTTGGACTCATTTGTCCAGGATTGCATACATTTGTCGAAAGGAGGGCGAAGCCTTGTCGTGAGCCCATGTGTTCTGTTTGTACAGTTTGCACATTTTCTGAATGCATTTTGAGTTTTGCACCAACATACAACGTTGTCTGCATGTTAGTGTGGCAAGTGTCAAACTCGTGGTATGTTCATGGCGGGGCTCAGACCTCAAGTGCAACCTTTAGCTGAGCCGAAGTGACCTCATAGGAAAAGTCTAACTACTGCAAACAAGTAAGGGTGGGAGTGACGGGGGATAGGATTTCAAGGCAGTGCCTTTTTTTTAGACTTACTGTCACACTTTTAGACGTTCATGAGCTTCTGTAAACTGGCAGTATCGCTTCCCACAGAACACTTCGATATTTGGGAGGAAGGGCCAATCCACTGAGAGTACTGGATATTTGCACTAATTTCAGCAAAGATGCAGAAACAGGGCTCTCCAGCTGCACCGGGGAAGGACTGAGATGTATTGCAAATACTTTTGTTTTAGATCACACATTTCTTTATATTAATAGAATATTTGCAGTTTCATTTTGCCGGAATAGATTGAGATCGAAGGCTAAAAGTTAAGCCTGGTTGAGCATCCCACAGTGAATTTGGGCCAACTCAAGATGTCCTTAAAATATCTTCTGGGATTTACATGTGTGATAACATCACCTCCTCATAGTCATTGTCTGATTATGCCAAGCATTTTATCGTTATGCCTGACATGAATGTGAGTTTCATTTCGTGAAAAGCAAAACATACAATAAGTTACAGAAATCAACAGTTGGATTTCAATTCAAGAAAATAGTGTTACTTTGCAGCTGTGATTTTTTTTGTAGACTCTGAAATTGTAAGTGAAACAGTGAATCTAGTCCTTGTTAGTAGCCGGCTTGAGCAAAGTGTGCTCCTCAAGTGTGATTTTAATTTGCAATGTGAATGACCCGTCATCTAAAGGATAATTGCATGCTTTGTGTGTTGCAGGTCATCAATCGCTGTCCAGTCCAAACAAACAATCACCTCCAGGCCCTCCTGGAGTGCAGAACCCCCCGTCATGCTATACCGGATCCAGCTCCACAGAGCCATCACCACAGGCCAGATGCCTGCTTTCTTGAAGGGCAGATGCCTGCGTTCTTGGAGGGCAGATGCCTGCTTTCTTGGAGGGCAGAAGTCTCCTTTGGGGCGTCGCGCCCGCCTCCTTTGGGCAGTTTTGCTGATGTGATCACAGAATATACTTTGACTAGACTTGGATTTTGTTGGAAATTGGCGGAAAAGATGCTTTTACGTTTGTCCGACTCTTCTCCATCATAGACTTGTTTCGTCCATTCTGTTCGATCCTCATTTCCAGTGACGTCACTTTAACCTCATTCTTTAGTGGTAACTATATATCCAAGTTCTAACAGCAGTTTCGCGCTCTGAAACACCTGTGTACGAGCGTGATATAAATAAAATATCATTTCATTTTATTTACATGTATGTTGCAGTCAGTGCCCGAGGATAGCACAGGGGCAGTGCAGAGCAACATAGGTTCAAATCCCTGATCGGCGCTAAGAAACCGAACTCAGGTACGGTATTAGGCACATTATAAACACCATTTAAATTGAAAAAAAAATAAAGTGCGAATTACCAAATAGGCAAAGTAGGCATCGGTTTATGGGCCCCACTCCTTTAGGGGCCCCACAACAACGGATCAAAATAATATTGATTTGATCTTGAAATCAAATTCCAATGAAGCTTTCTTAAATTGTTTCTAAAAGATAGAAAAAAATGAATCAACGGAAACACACGAACAAAAACTTTACATGAAAGACTCTATAGAGAAAATACTGTATTCATGTAATGTACCCATCAACAACTTAGAGTACATAAACTAGAGACAGCGGACATGCACACTACTTAGTTCAATGTTATTCCACTAGAGCGTGCGGTGCAATCGCACACGAGAAACCTCCAGAAACTAAGATTTCTGTGAGTTACTTTGTCGCAAGTTACCGCCAACTCCGGACTCTAGTACAATATTTGCGAGAAGAAGCTTCGAGAACACTGACAAGTATATATATACGGTACCCAGCATAGTTATAATGAAACTTGATTAACGTCACCTTCTAATTTCTACCATAACAGAACAAATCTATCTTGTTCAGGTACGACTACCCTTTTTTGGCTGAGACTTGAGAATTCTTTCATTTTTTTGAACAAAGCATATGTTTTGTTTGTCGTCTCTCTTTTGTAAACCCATGATGTTGGCAGCTGAAAAGAAGAGGTGCGAAAGTGGTGCTGTTAGGAGATAATTTACGAGAGGGGCCCCGAAATGTGTACTCCCTAAGGACTTCCAGAGGACAATATGTGTCCACCTTCTCTCCCCCAGTGACCTTCTAGGATATTGGCATTTCACCAGACTAACTGACCTGTCGTATCCCAGGAGTTGATGCCAGTGTCCTAGAAGGTCATGAATGTGTTACTCAACCTACCAACGCCTAGAGCAGAAAGAAAGGGGCTGAGGAGGCTTTTTATATCTATATTGTTAATTGTTGGGGATCTTTTTGTTTGTATTTAGGGTTTCATATATAGTAATACTACGTGAATCACCAGGAAACTTGACGCCTGACAGATACACGGCAGCAGGCAGTCAATATCCAAACGTAGCCTTGATAAAGACCCTGAGAGGTGAGACCACCATAACCATGCTAATCAATGCACAAAATAAGTCACAGCAATCATGGATGTAAAGAGTGAATACCTTCATTAAAGCGCAAGGTATCCGGGCACAAACATAAATCAATCCTTAACACGAGGTGTGGGCAACACCTCACATTCCTGTAACCTCGCAGCTGAAACCCACCAGACCAAACCAGAAGAACTCTAAGTGCAGCTTAAGTTCATCAAAGCCTAGTGCCCACATTTCTTTACTCCTATTTGCATATGAACTCGACCTAAGAGGAAATGTAGGATGCAAGAAATGAACACAATGAACTAAAATAATGAGTCCTGAGTTCCTTAAAGTTAAAAAAAAGACTGGAACGTTCCACCCTGCAGAGTCCCATCTGTAGTTTCAGATGACGTGTATAGTGTCACCGGCAGTTGCCGACTCTTCTCATTTACTTGCTTCTCTACTTGCTTTAGCCCTGCTAAACCTTTTCTGGCCAAACGCACACACATTTCCTAATCCTACTCCATGACCTCCAACACTTTGGACTTCAGTCCTCCAAGGGTGTTCCCACTAACAGCGCATTGAGACTATGATAATGGTAAAAGGCGCTATACAAATTACAAGTACAATACAATACTAAAAAGTTCGGTTGGACTACGTAGGACACGTCGACCATTATGTTCAGTCGGTGGCAGCGGCGCATGGTATTAATCACAGTAGCAAGACATATAATTTTGCCTGTGCAATCGATGACAGTGCCCGGGAATTTGGCCTTCAGTAGCAAAAGCCTGTGTATGATAGAAATAACTGCAATATGACTTAAGAACTGGAGTAAACAGGCAAAAGGGGTCTGTTTTCAGTACCCCGTTTTAGGTCTCCCCAGTTTCTCAGTTTGGCACTGCGAGACTGCAGTCCTTGCACTGGCAGTAGATTCCAGCAATTCTTTTATCGAGTTAGCTCTCTAGGCGTATCTCCTTTTGTGTAGGCACCCCCAGTTTTGTTGCTTCATTTGGGCTGAGCTTACCATTCTATGCCAAGGATCCCTTTAGCTGTAATGGTCTGTAAGGGAGCGATTGGCATTGTACCTGGTGAAATGTGTCAAATTCTATATGCATCTAAATTGATCAGTTCTGACCAAAATTTCCCCACTTCGTCAATTTCATCTGGATAGCAAATGTTGCTATTTTCGGCATTTCCTGGGCAAAATTTTATTGTGTGGGCTGTTTTGCCTGAAATGTCCAATTTCGGGCGAAGGGCCACAAAAACATTTGTGCCTCCTAATTGGCTGAATTTTCAGGTGAAACCAGCCAAAAATAAAATCTGAGGCGGGAAATCAAAATGTGTTTAAAAGAGGTGAATTAGAAGGGACGGGGGAGGCACTCAGCCGGCAAAGTGAAATTGGATGCACATTGTGGCACCATATATTGCCAATGACATATAGTCATGAGTATTTTCCAACTCCCAATTTGTTGGATAGTGCGGAGGACCACTTTATTTTTTATTTATTTATTTATTTATTTATTTTATTTGTTACACGCCCAGACCCTCGGGTGTCACGGCGAGGTTATAAGACAGCTTAGAAATTAGTCACATTCAAACATTACATTAGTTGCATTACATGATATAGGTTACAACATATTCACAACAATATACAGTGGCCTAAGTATTCACAACAGTATCCGATGGAAGGGGTCCCATCTTTGGGTGCTAATATTGGTTGAATAACCAGGTTTTTAGCTGTTTCTTAAAGATCGTGAAGGAGGATGCTTTTTTGATGATGATGGGTAGGGTGTTCCAGTGTTTGGGGGCTAAAGTGGTGAAGCTGCTGCCCCCTGCTCTTGTGGTTTTGAATCGGGGGAGGGTCCAGGAGGAGTTTGTCGTTGAATCTCAGTAATCTTATGTTAGTTTTAGGGTGCAGAGTGTTATTGAGGTAGATAGGTCCTTTTTTTGTAATGCATTTGTGGGTGATGCATAATGTTTTGAAAATGATGCGGGCTTTGATGGGGAGCCAGTGGGCATCTTTCCTGGTCTTGGATATATGGTCTGATTTTTTTATGCCTAGCGCTGCCCTCAGGACTTTGTTTTGCAAAAGTTGCATTTTGGCTAGGTTGGTGTTGGAGGTGCCCAGTAGTAATACATTACAGTAGTCCAATTTCGATAGGACCAGTGCTCTGGCCAGGGTGAGGCAGTTTGCTGGGGTCAGAAATTGTCGGCTGAGTGCAATTAATTTGGAAGTGTAGGGCGTGGAGGAGGAAAGTACATTGATCTGTTTAGTCATGGTCAGGCTAGCATCGAAGTACACGCCCAGTGTTTTTACTTGCTTTAACACTGGGATATTGGTGCCGTCGATGTTGATGGTTGAATATTCTGGCTGAAGGGTTGCTAATTTGGCTGGAGCTCCTACGATGAGGACTTCCGTCTTCTCATCGTTAAGACATAGGCTGTTTAATGCCATCCAGTTTTGTATGATGACGTAAATTTTATTGATTGTTAAAGTGTCCTGGTCATAGTTGCCTGTAAGAGGTATAAGGATCTGGGTGTCATCCGCAAAATTTGTGTATATGACACCCATATCGTCAAGTGCTGAGAACAGGAGCTTGGTATATGCGTTATACAGCGTGGGGGAAAGGCAAGAGCCTTGGGGCACTCCTATGGGGACTGGGATGGGGTTGGCTGCTTCTTTGCCTATGGACACTCTGGAGGTGCGGCCAGTTAAGAATGATTTCACCCAAGCAGTGGCTGCCCCAGAGAAGTTAAATTCACGGGCAAGTGAGTTGCAGAGTTTGTCGTGGTCCACCAAGTTGAACGCAGCTGAGAGGTCCAACAGCAGGAGAATGCAAAGTTTCCCTGAATCTCTAATGGCATCCATCTGGATTTTGAGGTCCAAGAGAGCTGTTTCAGTGCTGTGGTTGGGCCTGAAGCCTGATTGTCTGGTGCCGAGGAGCTGGTTAGATTCTAAATGGGTTTGAATTTGGTTGTAGGCTAGTTTGTCGATGATTTTGAGTAAGAATGGGACCGTGGTTATGGGGCGATAGTTAGATGGAATGGTGGGGTCTAGATTTGTTTTTTTTAGAAGTGGTGTATCCCAGGCTTCTTTAATGCAAGTCGGAACTGTATTGGAGTTGAATGAGGCATTGACACATTTAGTGATGAGGGGGGTCAGGGTGGGTGCACAGGCTTTGACTAGTTTGGCTGGGACAGTATCTCCTTTGCAGTTGGATGCTTTTAGTTTGGAGATAGTATCGAGTACGAGATTGTGGGTGACTGGTGTGAATTGGAAGGGGGGGTTGGAGTTGTCACTGGAAAGGGTACAGGGATTAGGGAAGGGGGGGGTTTATAGCTAGGAGTAATTTTTTGGAATTGATTTTGTTTTGTAACATAGTGATTTTGGAGGCAAGAGCATCGCAGTATGGTGGTACACCGTTTGTTGCATGTGTTTATGGGTGTGTCGGTCGGAAGTGGATTTTCAAGTTCTTTAAGGATAGAGAAGAGCTCTTTGGAGTCGGATGCTGCAGTGCTAATGCGAGCATTGTAGGCGTTAGCTTTATGTGAGATGATAGCAGATTTGTAGAGGGTATTTGCGTCTTTGAATGCTTTAGCTGAGTCCGAGGAGGGATGTTTATTATGGGCATGCTCAAGAGAGCGTTTTTTTCTTCTAAGGGCGATTAATTCCTCGTTGAACCAGAAGTTGGATCAATGCAAATGGTACCAGGCAAATGCCCCCATACATAATGTCCCCATACATAATGTCCCCATACATAATGTCCCCATACATAATGTCCTCATACATAATGTCCTCATACATAATGCCCCCATACATAATGGCCCCATACATAATGGCCCCATACATAATGTCCTCATACATAATGTCCCCATACATAATGCCCCCATACATAATGTCCTCATACATAATGGCCCCATACATAATGCCCCCATACATAATGTCCTCATACATAATGTCCCCATACATAATGTCCTCATACATAATGTCCTCATACATAATGGCCCCATACATAATGTCCCCATACATAATGTCGCCGGGAAAAGCCATTGGCGACTTTATATATGGTGACATTATGTATGGGGATAGGTTGCGGGGATATCCGCTGCTCCCATTGTTAAAAAAAACAGGGGTTCGAGCGTGTGCCCCGCATCTTCAATGTAATAATGTCTCTGCAAAAAACGGCAACTTTTTTGTCAGGGGCCATTTTTAAATGGAACCGTGCAAATTGTGTCAAAGGACTCTCTCCGCAGCATTAACTGGGAGGAGGGCTTTCATACAACATCCAACTTTAATGCTAGGGGCCTGATTCCAAAAGTGAGAGCACTTGGCTCTAAATGAATAGCGCCAAAGGTTCTGTTTATAAAGAAATGCACAGAAGGGTCGGTAATGACATTCCTGCACATTGCACAGGTAGTAATGGCGCAGCAGAACGTGCGCATTTCTGCACATGCTCTGATGTATTACGGGGCCGCATTTTTCACGCAAGTAAAGGGATGAATTAAGGCACCCCATCACTTGTGAGGAAAATGTTTTTTGGGGTCAACCCCATCGTGTATCACCAAAAATATGCTTGCCTCTGTCAGTTATATGGTGGGAAACGCATGGGTATTTTCCTGTGATATTCTGCCTTTTAACCATGGAGTATTATGAACATATATCATGCAGTATTTACTCACGGGGTAAAATGTCTAATGAGATGGACAGTATTTATGTACGACTTAGAAACAGAATAATGAGATGAAAGATGAATTAAGAATGTGGCCTCATTTAAGTTTAATGACGACTTATAGATTAAGGGGCGGGTCATTATTGCTATCTATTGAGAAAGCGCAAAACAAAAGAGGTGATGGCTGGAAGGTTTAGAATTCATCTTTACCTCTGGCATTCCTCCAGACCATTGTTCTTTACCTGCCAGGCCCTTACAGAAGGGGAAAGACCATATGCAAATCAGGTTTGGTCCCACCCCAAAAGGGGCAGTCCATCCCAAACTGCTTGGTCACATCACTTCTGCACGAGACCACAAGCACCCCCAGAAATGTTTTGGCCTTGTTGGGCCTCATCAGTGAGGAGTAGCTTGGGTCTCTAGGCCCGGCAGGCATTGGACACATGTCTGGGCAAACCCGTCCCACTCGGGGTGACAAAGTAAAAACAAAAAGGTGATGGCTAGATGGTTTAGAATGAATCTTAACCTCTGGCATTGCTCTGGCCAACCCTCCAGACCATCGTTCTTCACCTGCCAGGCCCTTACAGAAGGGGAAAGACCATATGCAAATCAGGCTTGGTCCCACCTCAAAGGGGCAGTCCAGCCCGAACTGCTTGGTCACATCACTTCTGCACGAGACCACAAGCATCCCCAGACATGTTTCAGCCTTGTTGGGCCTCATCAGTGAGGAGTAGCTTGGGTCTCTAGGCCCGGCAGACTCGGGCCCACGTCTGGGCATACCCGTCCCACTCGGGGTGACTTACACAAAACAAAAGAGGGCCAGAGGTTGAGATTAATTCTAAACCTTCCAGCCATCACCTCTTTTGTTATACATTGGGGAAGCAGCTCTACCCCAAGGGGAAATGAACCGTCCCGTGGGCTCGAGTTTTCTGAGCACACCGAGGAGTGAAACGTGATAGAAAGCGTTTTTTCATTATGGGTAAAACACGGGTAACTTGTAATGTTATTTAGAGAAAAGGGAACTAGTAGCAATTTACTTAACCCATCTTGCGCCTGATTCACAAAGTGTTTTCAATGGGATTTACCCATTGAAAAACACGTTGTAAATCAGACCCGTTGAGTTTAATTCCTGCAAATCTGTGGAAATGTACTGCACTTTCTCCCGTCTGCCTTTACACAGCAAAAGAGACTTGTTCCTGTGCTCTTTTACAGGCAGCTGCTCAAGTCACAATGTTCGGAATGAGCTCTATACAACAGGTTATAGAAATGGAAAAGGGACTTAATCCGTTTCCCGATGGCGGTGGGCATGTTGTTGTTTTTTTTTCTCGGGTGATTGGCATCACGCAATAATCAGAGCCAATGTCCTTAGAAAAATAAATCAGCGATTTGCACCCCGGGCACACCCTGGGGTGTGAATAGCAATCAGGCTCCAGCAGGGAGGCGTTTAGGCCGGTGACAGCCCACAGCCCTTGCCCAGGCCCTTGCTTCACTCTGACCTGCCTATGCACGGTCTGGAGGGCCGTTAACAGCCATGTATGCCCCCCTGCTGGGGCGTGATTGCTACAGTCTCAGCATTCTGATTGGCTGGGTGTACTAATATGTTTTATCACGTGGAAAGCATTTTTGGAGTTTGATTAAGATGAATGACAAAGTTGTGCTTTGTGGATTTGATGTATTTGTTGTATTTTTTAGGATAGCAAGAAATGCCGCATATATTACTGGCCGGGGAGTCTTTTTGGAGGGGGCCTTAAAAAAGTTCAAAGTAACAGTGGCAGAAACAAACCTAAAATTAATAACAAACCCAAGCAAAGCCCAGAAATAATACAAAAATAGGTATCATATCATATCATTAGATACAAAGATGGGCAGTACAGTAGTAGTTCAGGGGAGAGTAGGAACAGGTAACAAATCGGGTACCCCCTTGAATGAGAGGGTTCCATGAGTTAATATCCCCGCAAAAATATTGCCATACAAAAATATCGCCATATTTTTGCAGCGATATTAAGGCATGGAACCTGCAGGGGACACCCCCGCAACCCTTGCATTATTTTTAATGGAGCGGGGGACACCCTAGGAACCTCCGTTCCCAAAACCCCAAAAATGATCCACCCCCAAAAATATCACCTATCGCCGTTCCAGGCGACCATATATACAGCAATATTTTTGGTGGGGATAATATGTAGTGATGAGAGTTGGTGCTTCTTAAGGGCAGGAATGGAAGGTGGTCCCACGAAGGCTTTAATTGAAGTGGCATGTTGTGAGGATGACAAGCTGAGTTTTGGGAGTTGACGTGTGGCCCCCAAATCGAGGGGGAAGAACTTGTAGAAGAGGACGACAAATGTCCCAGAAAAGAGGGTTTACGCGGCGGGGGAACAAAATATATGCTTCCCTACTAGAGAAAGGGTTTCTAGGGTGGTGTGTATTTTATATAATGAACACATTGTAGCCTGCATGCTTTACCAGTGAATATGGCAAGACTAGTTTTCTGATCCCCACTGGTGATTTGTTTTGGTGTCCCCAAACCTTTTGTGCCCTGGGCTACAAATATCTTTATGATAGTCCTGGTTGCATAAGACCTTTATTGGCGGTAAGATAGCTTATGTGGTTCAGCACTCGCTAATGTGATTTATGTGTGCTCTAACGTTTAGCAGTGCAAATCCTGGCTGGGCTAGCTCAGACTTTCATCCTTCTGAGGTCAACAAATTAGTACTATCTTTGGTTGGGTGATAACTGTATGTAAAGTGCTTCGGCGAAAGCGGTATATAGATAACAAATCATTATTATTGGTAATGTGTTTTATGCTGGCAAAACAAGTGTTTTCAAACAAAATACAGGTAGAGTAAATGGAATAATGTTAGGTGGGCATAATGATGGGTGAGACTGGCTTCTCTGCAGTGTGGAAAGCGACAGAGTCCTGACACCATCACAAAGCAGAGGTATTTGCTGCGCCTTGTGTGAGCTTGGTCCTGTGTCATGTAAAATACTTTGCAGTGGTATACAAAATTGTAATGCTCTCTGAAAACACAGTACCCAAAAGGATGGTGCATGTACATCATTGCACAGCATGGTCCCAGGTGGCATTGTCCAGTGTTAATTTGCACCAGTGCTTAATTCTTTAAAGAATAAGTGGCTGGTCCCTCCATTTGTATAGGATGTTGTGCCACTGGGGACAGGTTGTAAGAGTTTCATTTTTTTTTTGCTTGGGATTTTCCAACTGTTTCACTTTAAAAAGATCTGTAGCCTGGGGAATTCCACCAAACTGAATAGTACAGACTGGAGACAACTCTGTTAAATCGGTCAGGTCTGTGCTACTAGGGAAAACACATCAGTTCCTCGCGGAACTGCACCCTAATTGTTTTATTCTCTGTGTCCCACTATGGAATGTGTGTGAGTATACCTTGTTTTGGGCATCGTGCAATCGAGGGAAGAGGGCGTCCACTTTATGAATAAGGTGAGAAAGTAAACTTCTGTGCATTTGTGAAAAATGTCCCAATTTCTATATTTGAAATCATTTTGTGTAGGTATATTTACAAAACCGCTGTTGAATTGGGACACTTACGATGGAGAACACATGCAACATTGCATGCTCTACAAAAGAGCACAGGAGGCAGAAGCAGTATTATTTCTATTTAAAGAAGAGGGATGTCAATTTCGATCAGAAATGACTTACTATAACACATTTACAAATGTCAAAAGCATTCCCACAAAGGGTGCCTGTACAGTAGCACAAAGATGCAGACAAGTGGTGAGCCAGTTTATGAGGGTGTGAAAAAGTGGGACATATACCAACAAACAAAATATTACAGGACCTGTGGTAGCGGCCCAGTAGTTATGGTTAAGTTGTACAACTCATAGAAAAAGCACTTTCTGGGCGGCTTATAACTTTGTCCCTCCCCCAGGGGAATCTTCACCAAACTTTGCAAAAAAGTACATGGCACTCACGGAACGATTCTGCGAAGTCTGGGGTGGTTACGTCAAATGGGGGGCAGGGGGCAGAGTTATAGGGGGGTCCCAACATTTTTTAAATCCTCATAGATACAATGGAAACACATTTATGCTCGCACCTACAGCCCAAACCACTAGATCGATTTGCACCAAACGTGTGCGAGGAGCGACCGCTTGGTGTAAATCCATCCAGTCATTTAAAAAGTAGAAAAGGAAAATAGTGATACCTTGGTCCGTTCCGTAGACTTATGTCTTGATTCGGAGTCCACTGACACTCCCTGGACCAATCAGAGAGCAGCGTGATGTTCGTGGACATCATACACGCCCGCTGATGGGTCAACGTGAGGTGTGTAAAAACTTTAGTCCGCGGACATCGCAGGAAAAACATATTATAAAACACAACATTGCACTTGTCAAACTAATGTAACAACCTCTGGGGAGGTGAGGGGTGAGGAGGATGGAATATGGCCTTAAAAAGCCATAAATCAGGTGTTTTTTCTTCTATGAAGTCTGCGACCATCCCAAATGTTCGGAGACATCCACGCATATTTCTGCATTGCAGGGTTGGTGAAAAGCAGTTTTTGGATGGCTTATAACTTTGGCGCCACTCAATGAAACAGCATGACATTTTGTATTATCATTTTAGACCTCACCCTGAATGGTTATGCAAAGTCTGGTGCTGTTTCACCAAGAGAGGCCAAAAATTGAGGGGGTGCTCTCAAAATATTTGAAAGGCTTATACATTTGGTGCCATTTGACAAATCTGCAGAAATGTTTGCATACAGATTTTAGACCCGGAGTCGAATGTTTTTGCACACCCATAACTCCTTACTGTTACCCTCTGTATCCTTTATTTAAATGTCCTTCCAAATGTACCCTTAATATTCAACGCTTCTAGTTGTATCCATGTTACTGTATCCGAAGTGCATCTAAAGTGGACTGCTGGACTGGGAGGTCTGATATTTCTACTCGCTTGCATGCCTGTGGAGAACTAGCCGTGTTCAGGGCCTTAGTCGGCAAGAAGAAGCTGACCTTGTTAGTCATCTGCCGCAACACGTTTGGATTGGGACTCAAAGACTGTCAATCTCCTTACCGCACCTCCAACTTGCCTTCAGGTCCGCCCCTTGAATCTCCGCCCACCGCCTTCCTCCTTCCGACCTCCACTTCCTATAACTGCACTGCTGCGCGCGTATCGCGCGCACGCATCCGAAGTGCATCTAAAGTGGACTGTTGGACTGGGAGGTCTGATATTTCTACTTGCTTGCCTGCCTGTGGAGAACTAACCGTGTTCGGTGCCTTAGTCGGCAAGAAGAAGCTGACCTTGTTAGTCATCTGCCGCAACACGTTTGGATTGGGACTCAAAGACTGTCAAGTAATTGTTTTGTCATTGGCAGTGAACTTGTTTTTTTTTTCTTTCTTCTCTTTGCTGACTTTAAGTTTCTGCCGCGGCTGATTGTAGCAGCTGCTTGGATTACAGCATTCTTGCACGCTTCCTTTTGTTCCCTTTTTTGTTTCTTCTGCAGTCTCCTGACCGCACCTCCAACTTGCCTCCAGGGCCGCCCCTTGAATCTCCGCCCACCGCCTTCCTCCTTCCAACCTCCACTTCCTGTAACTGGACTGGTGCGCGCGCATCGCGCACGCGCATCCGAAGTGCATCTAAAGTGGACTGTTGGACTGTTAGACGGTGAGGCGGCTGGGGTGGCAGGGGCATCATTAATTTGGCATTTTTCTTCATTGTTTAGCTATCCATGCACCCTTCTCCCGTGTGTCTGACTTGTGGTTTAATTGCTTCTCGTCTGAACGGCGAGTCACTTGTTGCACACTTAAGCCTACATATCATGGTGGGGGGGCTGCGTAGCGTTAAAAAAAAGAAAACCAACACCATTTTTAAAAAGCAGAGGTCGACCAAATCAACGCCAAACCACATCCTGAGATGTCTCCTATTCCACCCATTCGTGAAGAGGACACGGAAAGAAATCCTTCCCTTGATCCTTTACAAGGAAGTTTACCTTAGTCAGGAAATATAAATGGCCCTCCTAAGATTCAAAAGGAGGTGGCTTTGCTTCCAGAAAGTGATTCTGCGTCAAAATGCAGTATCGCCCCAGCCTCCTCTGAGTGCACTAAGAACAAGGTTTAGTGCATTCTCCCCGTATCTGATGGAACTGTTTCTTCGCTGTCAAACACTTTGCCGGTTGCTAGCGAAAAATCTAATTCTACGCCACCTAAAATAGAAGCCCATGCAGATCTAGTCATTGAGGCTTCTAAAGAAAAATCCTGGCCAAAAAATCGGACTCTGAATACTGTTTGGGAGATTCCTTTTTCAAAACTGGCTAAACAAAAACAGATTCTAAAACTGTATTGGGGTCTCTATCTGTCAAAGAAGCCAATACAATTTCCCAGAGAGGCTGGGAAAACGACAAGTCCTACCTTGATCTTAGTCTAGACAGGGATGCTATTAAAAAGAAAATGGGAATTGAGCAGTTTGGTACTCTCACTGCTGATTTCTCCATGCTAGCCCCTGCAATAGAGTCAGAACTGGGAAAGCGCATAAGACTCTCACATGAACCCTCAACCCCAGTTAATAAAAGTAAGTATGGGATTGAAAATGTGTTCTTATTTAACAATGCTCAACCTTATGCATACTCTGTGCATCCCCACTTCAGTGCTCAAAAAGAGGCACAAATGTTAGGGGGTTCCCTTCCTCCGAGAATTGTTAGTGCCGGAGGGCCTTCGACTCAGATAAACAGCTCCCCCATATCTAAAAAATCAGTGGTCCAAGCTACTCAACTCCCACAGAGTCCCGAAGGTTTAGGGGCTTCTCATTTCGACTTTAATGAGTCCATGAATCATGAAAATGTGCCACGGTTGAATCATGGTATGACTGAACAATAAAAATGTAGAAATGAGCAACAACAATGCCTTGAAACCTTCCCTGTTCTGACCCGAATCCAAAACTTACTTGACAAGGGTAATGAGCAAACACATGAGGAAATAAAAATTCTACAGATGCAAATGTCTGACCTCGTAAGCACCCTCAGTAAAATGGAAGGCATGTTGTTTTCTTGTCAAATGTTTTCTTCCTTAATTCACAAAAAAGACTTGGGGCCAGATTACAGAAACTTTGCACCGGTGCAAGTGCAAAGTCACACGGTATTAGCACTAGGGCAAAGTTTGCCCTATTTTTAAACACACTGGGACGCATTTGAAAACTATTGCACCATGACAAGTGCAGATTGAAATATTAAAAGCACCATGGCAAAAATTGACCTAGTGCAAAAAAGGAACATTTTTGATGCATTTTTGCATCAGGGCAATGTTTGCCCTAGTGCTAATACCATTCCGTATTAGCACTAGGGCAAACTTTGCCCTGGTGCGAAAATGCTGTAGAAATGTATCTCTTTTGCACTAAGGCAATATTTGCCATGGTGCTTTTAATATGCCAAACTGCCCTTGTCATGTTGCAGTAGTTTTCTAGTGTGTGCCACTGTTTTTAAAAATAGGGCAAACTTTGCCCTAGTGCTAATACCGTGCAACTTTGCCTTTGCATTGGCGCAAAGTTTCTGTAATCTGGCCCCAGATGTCAAACTTCTAAAGCATTGCTACTCAAACCAAGTCCTTTGCTGAGGCTGTGACTGAAGGGCTTTCACCCAAACACGCCACAGAGAAGAATTCTATAGTATTGACCGTAAAATCAGAAGACACTAACGCATCTAACATTGCAGCTCTGACTGTACTTGTAACGGAGATGGCTACCACTCTTGCAACTCTCTGTAAGTCATCTAGTAAGAAAGCCATCACGCCCACGATGGGCAAAGATGAGGCTCCATTAGATAGTCCTTCAGCATTGACTGACCTTATCGATCTAACGGGAGAGGATCTTGTGCTAAAAGCAACAGGAAAAATGACCATTAATGATCCTCAGCACACCAAACCTCCTTCATTGCCCCAAACTAAAAATCAAAGAAGGGCCTTGGCTCGTGCCAAAAAGCGCAGCTTATTCAATAAAAATCTGAAAGGAAAACAAGAAAAAACACAAAAAAAACAAGAATATGATAAAACAGACAAACACAATTTACACATGAAAGACATTTGTAATCTATCTGGGGGAGACAATATCATTGATTTGAATCAATTGAATGAAGAATCCAAGGCCTTGTTGAACCTTCCTGAATCCATTCCGACTGCCCAATCTTTAAAAAAAAAAAAAAACCTCCTGAAAAGAAAAAAGCCTTTGAATCCAAGGCTAATGAGGAACTTCCATCAGAACCAGTTACAAATGATCCAAAAAAGCTTCAAATTAAAGCAAAGAAAGGGCCAGGCTGCGTGGATGAAGGATCTGCAAATTTAGACTTGGAATCAAATCCCAACATTGAGTTGAGGCTCCATACCAAATACAATCTGTTCTTACAAATTTCTATCCCATGCTGAAAATTAAAAAGACTGAGAAAGTGATTCTTGGTAAAGATAACGGGCAAAGGGGCATAAAACAAGAAAACTATCCAAAAAAGCTAGGAAAGATTAAAACCCCCATGTCCGATGGGTCAAGGGCAAATATGCCTGATTTAAAAGCACTTGATTCATATGTCTAACCTGATGATCAGTCTGTCCATGAAGATGCACAGGACATGGAGCAAACAATACCTACTTCAAATTCGCTGAATCCGATCGCACAATACCCACAAGCAAATGTTAATCCCATTGTGACAAAAGCTGCCACAAATACAGGGCAGCAAGATTCCTCAATAATTGATAATCCCATTGATTTAAAATGTGCCATAATGATGGGATGGGAAAGCGAACAAGTACGACATAGCAAGGCTCGCCTGAATCGTACTTTTATGATGACTGTCATCCAAGATATTCCCGCTCTGCGGATTATTCGATCAAATGACATAGATTGGGTGAAACTAGTAGCTACAAATAACAACAGAATGATCTGTAAATTTATGTCACCTTTTATTTTGAAGCTGTTATGGGAACATAGAGAAGATCTAGCATCCATTGGCTTAACCATCTCTATTTTTTCCTCACTTGAGGAAGCAAAATACGACTTAGAAACTATGTCTTCTGTAGTTGAAAGTACAGCCTCTTGCTCCATCCAGGGTGCTCCCTCAAATTTTGATGCTGATACCATGAAACAGTTCATGTATTCATGTCAGCATTAAAGGAGACGTCATGGAGGGATCCTAAAATCGATCAGCCCCCGATTCAATCAAAAGGGATGAGAGACTCTTAGCTTGGTTAAACTTCATATCATCTCGTGGAACCCTTGCGGTTTAAACAACTTCAAAAAATGGTATAGCCTAAAATATCTCCAAAGACCTGATATTATTTGTATTCAAGAATCTAGAATCAAAGGATCTTTACCATAGAGGGCTATTTCGCATTTATTCAGGTCGCTAGGCGGGGATCCTGGGGAAGACCCTCGGGTGGCCTTGCGATACTTATTAATACCGCTTATAAGTGTTCCACAGAGAAGATCAGTAGTTCTGAACCTATACTAGCCATTATATTAAAAGACGATGAGGTTCCCTCCATCATTCTTCTATTGATCTGCACTTATTGGAACAAACTAACTACTTCAATTGAGACTATCTTGGGTGAAATGAATGATGTATTAGAAAAGGGGCTGATTTTATTTCCTTCTGCTAGAATCATCGTCGGTAGTGACCTAAATTGCTATTGTTATGACAAAAGTGTTCATAATTGTGAAATGTGGAATATGCACTCGCTTACCTCAGAGAAATTTGGGAAACTGTGGAGTACCTTCTTTCTCGATTGGGACATGCAGTCACCTTACTATCCTTTGGAACGTTACCACTATACTTGGGCAAGAGCAGGATGCAAATCCCTCATTTATTACTTTTTTATTTCTTCGAGGCTATACTCGATTTATGTTCTAATTATCATCAATCGGAACCTAGGAGATCACATGATGATTTCTTTGACCTTGAATATCCCTATGGCTCGTTTTGATGACAACCTTTTTCTATCTCTGGTAGAAGCTGATCGTCACCGCTTAACAGTAAGATGGAATCCAAGAGTATGTTCTACATTCATACAGCATCTTGAATGTGACCCCAATATTCTCTTGCTTTCAGCCCTAAACGATTCCTCCCTTTCACATCTGGACAACTTAAGTTCCTCTAGAATCCAATTTCATCTCTACAAGCTAAACCATATACGAAATAAGAATGAGCTAGTTACCTCTACCCATGTCCACAAATTTAACCTTCAAGTTGCATGCTTAAAAGCGCAGAAAAAGTCTGAGGTCAGAAAGCTCATTAAAACAACTTGTCCCTCTGAAATTCGAAGCAAAATGATTCAATCGGTCAGACAACGCTACCGAAACAAGTTAAAATGGTTGAAAGGTAAATTGCACTATGCAGATAACCAAAAAGTTCTTTTTTATCTTCTTAAACACAACTCCAGGCAAATCTGGTGTACCTTGCGCTCCATCACCTCGGATTCTGCCAACAAAATTGAATCTGTGATTACCGCAGAAAGTTGGGTCTCCTATGTTAAGACCAAATACCACATGCCTGAGCGCTTCTGTACTCTAAAGGGCGGAGTGCCACGTTTGTGTTTAGACTCTCACCTCAGATGGTCAATTAGAGATATCATTGATGCCATCGGTAAACTTAAAAATTCAAAGGCGCCAGGCCCCAATGCTATCCCTTCTTATGTATACAAGTCAAACACCGACTTTTGGGCTCATATTCTTAAAATTAAATTTGATTCCATTCTGCTATCTGGCAATATTCCTTTATCCTGGTCTTCAGCTCTGGTCATTCCGGTTTATAAAAAGGGTCCCCCTGACTGCCCTTCTAATTACCGACCTATTGCTCTTACTGATGCTTCATCGAAAATCTTCTCTATTCTTCTACTTCAACAATTACAACCGCATATCCATGACCACGACCTCCTGTCCATTTATCAAGTAGGATTTAGAAAATATATTGGTTGCCAGCTAAATGCCACCCTTCTTTCCCATCTTCAGGCTCACACCACTGTCTCTAAATCTGATGCGGTCTATATGGCTAGCTTAGATTTGACCGCAGTCTTCGACTGCGTCATACGTGAAATCTTGTGGAAGAAAATGATTGCTTTGGGTATTCCTCACCAACTGGTTGCCTTGATTGCTCTGCTCCACAAAAATACAAATTATCGTATTCGTTTGCAAAAAGAAGGCGCTCTGACTGACCCTATTCCAACTGAAATAGGTGTAAAACAGGGAAGCGGTGCTGTTCAACCTATATTTGCTGGGACTAGATGCTAATTGGCAGGCTGGAGAATGTTTCCCCGTGAAGCTTGGCTCTCTCAAGCTGGACTGGTTGGGATTTGCGGATGATCTGCTTTTCTTTGACAGAACCCCTTTTGGTCTCCAACGAAAATGTAATTTATTTGCAGACTTCACATTTAGTCACAATCTCTCTCCTAATCCTGCTAAAACCTTAATTCTGATTTTTTCTAATGGAAAAATAAATTCTCACCGTTTTTCCTGGTATTTAAATGATACTAAAATTGAATACTCTCCCATGATGCGGTACTTGGGTGATCCTTTAACAGATAAATATTCTTTAATAATGTGGAAAAACTATCTTAATCAAAAAGTAAGAATTCTATCCTCTCAAATGAAAATCATTTATCACAAATATTGTATGTTTTCTCTTTTACCCTTGATACAATTTTATCTGCAAAAAGTAGAACCAATTGTTCTTTACTCCTTGGATATATGTTCTTATGACCTTGATGTTCTCCTAAATGCCCTTCAGGGAAAACTTTGGAAAACTGCTCTGGGTCTTCCACTCTCTATCCCAAACGTTATGATTTGTCACGAGTTAAACCTACTACCTCTATCTGTAAAGCATACCTGGCGAGGTATTACCAACTATATTAAGATGCATAATCTTCCTAAGAACATGCTTTATACTGAATTGAACAAATTATTGGGTGAGTCGCACATTAAATCTCTCAACCACATTTCCGCAAAACTAACAAATATTTTATCATCTTTCAGCGAAACATTTGCCTCTATGAGCATGTGGTTGCCCAGCCAAAAAAATAAATACCAAAGATTCTATTGGTGCAAAATGCTTGACGAAACGGGCACTTGCTCATCATATAAAGAACATAATGATGTCCGTGGTAAATGGGAATGTAGATTAAAATACCTGATTCAATTCCCATATCTGCTATTGCAAGGAAAACCTATATGCGATTTCGCCTAAATCAATTCCCTACGTGTGATCGGACCAAATATTGGGCTGGCAATCTTAAAAGTATAAAAGACATAATGGGTCGTTTCTGCGAAAATAGTAAAGCACCAGAAAAATTAAAACATCTAGTAATTGCTTGTCCGCACTTCGAGAAATCCCGTGTCCAAATCTTTGAGCATTGTTATTCGAATTCAGATATTGCTAAGGAATTGTTATGGAAACGTTGTATGGAAGGTCATAGTCAAAAACGTATACTTAACCTAATAAATCTGTTGGGAATAATAGAGATTAAGTTGGCTGAAGAATTGCCGTCGGTTTAAACAGTGTAACATCTTATTATCACTTAATGTTCTGGCATCAAAAATTCTTCTTGCCTTCTTTAATAAATTAACATTGAATGAGGAAAAGACCACAGATCCAGAAGCTGAAGCATCTTCAGTCGCTGGCCCCGCTCAGAGTAAAAGTCAAAGTGCCTTAAGAACCATCAAAAAAGGAAAGGGCCCAAATGGAATTAAGGAGATTCCTGTAATATCAAAGAAAGCCCATAGTGACTTTATGCCTCAAACCATAAATATGGGCATGCAAACTGAGCCAATAAATCTTGTGAGCGGAGCCTTTAATAACTCGAGTTCAAGCATGCCTAATATGAATATCAAAATAGCACCTATCTTTCTAAAAAAGGGTATCCAAAAAAATGCTAACAGTAGTGTGGCCCTTCAAACAAGCGCAAGCAATATCAGACTGGCGCCTATCTTCTTAAAAACTACTACGAATCCTGCTGCTGCAACCCCAATAGTCTCTTTTCTTGAGTCCCAATTGACTAACGATAATGCTCAAATAGGGCCCTCGGCTCATGAAGTAGATTGCCGGAATGGCCTAGGAAAATCGAAAAATCTAGAGCTCTGTCCACAGTCTAGTCCAATGGGAGAGGAGCCAGATGGCCCTTACCACACCTCTCCCATGAAAGACATAGAGCGGGAAATAGTTGACTTCACAATTCCAAGGATTTGGCTAAGACTGGAAAGACCACTCGGGTACATGTCCCTCTGCAGATCAGTCCTCCTGACAGAAATCAGAAAAAACTATAAGTTGTTTCTTTTTTCGTCAGATGACATTGATGTCAAATTTCCAGCTGCCAATGACAAATTTTTCGTGGAGGTTGGCCTCAGTTCCAGAAGAGCCTTTCAGGCACTAATTGGGAATAAAATCGAATTGGCTAGAGCAGGCCTGCTGGTCTTCGAGCGGGAGGAGGAAGATGGATTCAGAAACTACTCTAGCACACACACATACAGAGAGGACACTCTTAGACTGAGAGGACCAGTTGGTCTGCCGACTGAACATTCAAGGATCCCCATTTCTGGTCCCAAATTGAGCGAGAACTTAATCATGAAATTACCTGAGATTATATCACAGGTTCTTCTGAACCTTGGCGAGGAGCAAATTAGCCTTTAGGCAAAACGGTCTTGGTCTTGTCTCCTGGAATACAAGAGGCTCTAGCTTTCTAAAAAAAAAGCTACTAAAAAACAAAATGCTAAAAGAATTTGATATTCTACTATTCCAGGAGACATGGCTCGTCAACCCCATAGAGATAGATGGGGTTGACGAGCCCCATTAACCTTGGGGCCTCACAAAAATCTAAAGGGAGACCGGCAGGCGGACTTTTAATGGTCCTTAAAAACTCGAGTATTAAACAAATCACCCCTCTCTGTAACAATGTTGCAGGCATTCAGGCCTGTAAAGTAGAGCTGGATCTAGACAACTCAAGAGTCACTATAGTACTCATCAATATATATTGGAATCCAGCCACCATAAAGTTGCAAGAGTTTATAGAATTCTTACAGACCATTTTAATAGCAGTGAAGACCAATTTTCAGGGAGCTCATATTATAGTTGCAGGAGACCTTAATGCAGACCATATTACCCCAAGAAATAGCCAGCCCACACACCTCAAGCCGACCTTACTACGAAAGGGTAAACTGTGGTGGGACTTTCTTTCTTCCTGGGACCTGGAAAGGATCCTCAAGCAAAATGGGGACAATGATACAGGTCACCACACTTGGTGCCAGGGCTCATCGAAATCCACTCTAGATTACATTTTTGTGACACCAGGTCTCGCATCTCACTGCCCGATCCTAACCCTTAATTGGGAAGGAGGCAGTGACCATGCAAGCCTAGAATTGCGATTCCCGGCTTCTCAGAGAGCCTCTTATCTACCGCGCCCGCAGGACTTAGTCGGATTTAAGGGCAAACTGAGAGTGGCCAAATATAAATCTGGTGGGGGAAACTAAATCAACTCCTAGAAGCAGTCCCGGCACAGTTATGGACTGAGGAATTCCATCCCGAAAGATTCTGGAATTTTGTGTGGTCAATTTGTTCACCACAGGAGACAAAAGCTGTAGGAAAACAAACACACTTCAGTCATTTCGACGAGGAAATACACAAGCAAAAGAGGACTCTTCGCCATCTTATTCGCACTCTAAAGAAAAAAGGAGGAGGAGACCCATGAGAAACCTCGCAAAAAATTAGGAAAGTCAAACAATCCTACAGAAACTGGTCTCGCAACCATAAACATCAAATTCAGCAGGAAGACGGGGAAAAGATGCTTTATTTACTTAACGCCAACAACTGTAGAAGCTTCTGGGCTGCTCTCAACCAACTGGAATCAGGCCGTAATAGTTCTCTTTGCAACTTGGTTCCAGAGCAATCCTGGATTGACTACTTGACCAAGAATTTTGAACATCCAGGCTCCAGAGAATTCACTGGACCCCCAACGACCTGGTCATTGTTATTCAATCAACAAAACATTTTAGATCTCATTCTTTCAGCCTCTAAATCTAAGGCAGCAGGTCCTAATGGCTTAACCTATCAAGTCTTAAAAAATCACCCCACATTATGGGCAAAGCTGTTGTACCACCTTTTTCGGGAAATTATAAAGAATGGCTCTTTTCCTCCGTCCTGGAAGAATGCACTGATTATTCCATTCTTTAAGGGGGGCGACAGACTTAAGCCTGCAAGCTATCAGCCAATCGCTCTCCTTGACATCGATAGCAAACTGTTCATGCGACTACTCCTGAAAGAACTCACACACTGGGTTGATACCAACGATATTCTTTCCCGGCATCAATCGGGTTTCAGGAAAGGCCTATCTACCAGCTTAAATGGCCTTATCCTGAACCTACTTAGTGAAGGTTCCAACGAGAAAGATGGCTTCCCACTTTTTGGTGCATGGGTGGATCTATCCAAAGCATTTGACCTGGTGGATAGGGCACATCTTTGGCGGAAGCTCCATAACTGGGGGATTCCAGTACCCCTTTTGGCTATGCTTATAGAGCTACATAGGAACACCACCATTAGGGTAAGGCTAGATGACGCCGGCAATCTTTCAGAGGCTATAGAGGTTTTCAAGGGAGTCCGGCAGGGTTGTCTGGGTGCTCCCTTATTGTTCAACCTTTTCCTAGCAGACTTGGGGAATTTCCTTGAATCGGCCTCTATGATAGCACCTAGGATTAATGGGAGAAGAATACACTGGCTGGCCTATGCAGATGATATTGTCTTGCTGGATGGTTCGGCCAGGGGGCTGCAACAGCTCCTTCTTAAACTAAGTGACTATGCCAAGCTAAATGGTTTAATAATCAATCCCTCAAAATCTAGAATTCTGGTATTTAAACATCCAAGGAAAAACCTACCCTCTAGGAAATGGACCCTTGATGAAACAGAAATTCCTAGAGTCGAAGAGCTCACTTACTTGGGTTACGAAATTTTTGCATCTCCATCTAGGAGTAAGATGCTACCAATCATCCTTGGCAAGGCCTCTAAAATCACGGCCCAGATGAAGAATCTGATGGGGAAGTTCTGTAAATTCTCACTACCGCCGCTTCTTAAATTCTACATTGGTAAGGCTGTACCAGTCCTTCTCTACGGTCTAGAAGTGAAACCTATGCTTTGGAATCACGAGTGGAACAAAATTGAGGGTCGGTTGTGGAGAGCAGTACTAAACCTGCCCGTATGTACACCCCTTAACAGCCTGCGTTATGAACTGGGTCTGATCTCCTTAGGCTGTCGTGTCGATTGGAAGCTCTTGTCGCTTTATCGCGACATTATCACCGCTAGACCCTCTACTCTTCTCTTCGATATGCTTGGTCATCATAAAAAGGCCAAATCGAAACAACTTCTCGACCTGGAAAGAAAAGTGGGGGACATTCTACTCAGGCTGAATTCATCAATAGAACTATTGATTGACAATCCCGCGAAAACCAAAAAACAACTTGGAATATGTGACTGGATTCGCACGATTGAAGGAGTCAGGCTTTTAAATCCACCGAACCTTTTCCTGAAAGTGGAGAGAAAAGTAGGCACACTACCACGTTACCTTCAAAAATTCCCCGATCAGAGCATTCGAAATAACTTTCTTAGACTAAGACTCAATTTGGCTCACACTGGAGAAATTTTGGCTAAAAGACACCAGGGTGATAAGACTATAAAGCTTTGTAGGTTTTGCGATCCACCGAACCTACAATCACTGAGACATCTGCTGCTAGAGTGCGAGGGGACTTGGCCGCAAGACGGCAGCTGCTTGGAAGATTCGTCGCTAGAGAGGAGACCCTATCACAAGACTCTTTTTGGGATAGACTAATCTCCGGTCAAGAAGTTATGCTCACCACGGCAATTGTAAAGGTCTTAGAAAATTGCTTGATACTCACAAAGTACACCTCAAGTGCCGTATAGTGGGTGAGCTTTTCTCGACCGACTTGCAAGGCTTATGTTTTTAAAGTTCTTAATGTTCTTTTCTTAGCTGATTTTGTGAAGGTTTTCCTAGGAAAGCCATAAACAAATAAATAATAAATAAGATGTACCTTCGGTCAAATCAGGGATAAAAAGTGTCTTATTACAGGAAATGTTCATACCTGCAGGTATAGTACCATTTCCTCAGATGGAAAAGGAATACTCCATTGGCCTCTGTGCTTTTGCTGGTGCCTCACTTAGCTGGTGTCAATTTTGGCACATCATTTCCCCATGTTCTGCCCCAGTTCTGGTTGATGCATGACACTACATCCTCCGAGAACTGCGGTAAGCCCTTCACTGAATAGCTCACTGCTCCTGCCACCCATCTACAGTTGAAAAAGAGAGCTCCTTCCATTTTCAGCAATGGCCTTTTTTGCAACTGGCTTGTTCTTTCTTCTTGGCACACTCTTCATTTATTTTATTCATTTATCTGTTTTTTTTAAATGATAAAGCGCACAACAGCCCTTGGACATTGCAGCACCGCTACAGAAGGCTTACTTAGTTACAGAAGTGCTTGTAGAAACATACAAAAACATAAACCATCTCTTCCATTATTACTGCTTGGACGTGTTCTTCTGGAAAAGATTTTGTACTCTGCACAGGGCCATAAGAGCCGGCAGTTCTTGAGGTATAAGCAGATTGGCTGCACCCATAACATGAGGTATCAAAGAGCATACATAGTAGCTCTCCTTTAACCCTTCCCTCCCCACTTCGTGCATGAGATTATACCACGTTATCCGACATGTGGTGGTGCACATCCGCCACAGTGTCCAGTATTATCACTTTATACTGATTATATTTTATTTCACCCTCAGTTTCCCTCCTGGTTTTTGCCATCCCCAAAGATACGACTGTGTCATTTACATTTCCATCCCCCCCCTTTTTATGCCCCAAGCGTATACAATGACCACACAGAAACTCTATACCTACCCCTAAAATAAAACAGCATATACAACATAACACATATATTGTTAAAAAACAGAAAAACATGCAGAGAAATCTAAACTTCTCATCATAGTGTCAGGACCCTGGCAAGTGTTGGGGTGGTGGCAGGGAAAAAGGGCCCCTATGTTGGGTTGTGGAGGGAGGAGGGGGCCTCTTCGGCGCCCAACTGGCTTCTCAAGACGTGTTCTCCACCCCTTTAGCAGGTCGCGAGGCCAGGGGTGGAGAACAGCCAAGAAACTACGTTTCCCAGCAACCTCGGCGGCAGGACACATGGGAACCGCGCCCACGCGAGGGCGCATGTGCGAGCCATGCCCCACGAGCGCCGCTCGCAATCCTGACCGGCAACCTGAGCTGACGTGTATCTGATGAGCTCCGGTCGGCAAGCATCAGCGGGGCACCAGCCCGCCTGAAAACATACCCCAGGCCCGGCGTCACAATTAAGATAAGTAGCACATGATCCTACGCGCAGCGGCTAATTGCATGGAAGGGATTTTTTCATAAACTAACAAGAAAACCACGAAAACCAAGTCGCGTGCAAAACGAAACTAACTCTTGGGGCACAACCTATTAATCCTGCATGGGTAGTGCTTGCATAACTACCGCATGCATCTTGGGGGGCATTGCATGGTCCAGACTACTAAAGACCCGTGTGGGGAAAACGAAAGACACGGGCCGCTCGATCTCAGAACAATTCCCCCTTTAAGGGTAGAACTAGCGCACGCATCCGTTCTGACATTCCTTGTTTGTTTCTAGTGGAAGACGACTCCGCGGAACGGTGCGTGGACAGAAAAGACGGCAGTCGCCGCAGATCACCTGAAAACGAAGCTAAGTTCAAGTTTATGTTTCTTGTTGCTTTTAATGACAGAGTGAGCCTAGTGAATCACGTAAAGCAGAACTGCACCTCACATGAAGCAATGTGGGGAACGCTTATTTCTACATGCAGTAATGTGGGAATCTTGCATGCAATAATCTGGGAAATGTTTTGTAGGTGTTTGTGAACAACATTGGCATCCTCACAGGCTCTGCAGAAGCAGTAGGCCAAACTGGTTGGAGCTCCAGCACAAAGGCTCCCGTATTGAGAGTTTACTAGATGTTGTAAAGAGCATTGGAGTGACAGGTTACAACTCCACCAAAAGGAAGCAGGAGCCAAGGAGCATGTTACCCTAATTCCCCCATTCCTATCCACAACTCCTTCCTCTACCTCTTTCCGGTGATCCTAAAACCCTCAACCTATCCATTCCATGGAGCCTAACCTTCTTGCCCCGAAGGGTCGCGGAAGCCTGCGATGGTGTAATCTCCAGGCCCCAAGACCTAACGGGAAGGGAGGCGTTTGTGCTGCCTCTGCGCCAGGAGAAGAAGACTGAAGGCTCTGACAGAATTGAGAGCCCACGTGTAAATCAGGCGCCCAGGCAGTACAACCATAGCAGATGTGGTTACACTCCTTCAGGAATTGAAAGTGGAATTGACCGCAACCAGACAGGATTACCAGAATCTGGCGGGTCACGTCCATACTTTAACAATCCAAAGCCAGGCCTAAGCTACGCCACTACCAACCCCTAGAGTGTCATCCCCTATCCCCGTACAGGTGCAAGTGTCCACAGAACCACCAATACCCCTAGCAGCCCCAGAGAGGTACCATGGAGATCCTCAGAACTTTAATCAGTTTATAATGCAATGTCAACTGCATTTCTTAACCAAACCAGCAGTTTTTCGGACAGCCCAAGCGCGCACCGCATTTGTAATTTCCTACCTTACGGGCGATGCGGCCTCATGGGCCACCCCCTTGGTCTGAAAGGACAACGGTTTGCTCTACGATTGGGAATTGTTCCTCAAAGAGTTTGGTAAAATCTTCAATCGTAGGGCTGCAACTCTAGTGAAGGATCGAGAACTATTGACACTAAAACAAGGCAACAGAGAACTGGTTACTTATGTCACGGCCTTTAATCGACTGGCTATGGAAACCGATTGGCCCAAGGATAAAAGGATGGCTTTGTTCTATCAGGGGCTGAGGGAAGATTTAAAAGACCTAGTAGCACAGGTTGACCCACAACCAGAGACCTGTTCAACAATGATTGATCTAGCTCTTAGATTGGACCAAAGACAAAATGAGCGGCGACAAGACCGGCGCAGGTGGGAGAACAAGCCTCTAGTCAGGCTCGATCAACAAAAGACCCCAAAAACATCGGAAAAAGGAACAGACGAACCAATGCAGATCGGAACTGTGCGTGGGCCCCTGTCTAAAGAGGAGAAAGAGAAACTGTGTCTATATTGCGGCAAGGCCGGCCACTTTGTGCGGGAATGTACGAACAAGCCTGTTAAGGGAAGTCCTTCGGGAAACGAGACCGCTCACCCATGAGGGTGGCAAGGACGAGCAAAGTTGAAGACACCCCCGAAATTTTAGCGAATGTGCAACATACCCAGGCAGGTCATGTTTTGATAGCAGGTCACCTCAGATGGGAAGAAAAGCAGACATCAGTGTCATTGATTCTGGGGCCACAGGGAATTTCGTGGATCGCCAGGTGGCCTTGAAACTGGGTATTCCATTGTGTGACAAATCCCGTCCAGAAGAAGTCAAATCGGTGGATGGTTCGCAGTTGGTTTCAGGACCAATTACACAGCAAACGCTACCCTTACACTTGAGTTGTGGAGTAACACATCAGGAAACGATCCGCTTTGACGTAATAGCGGCTCCCCAGTTCGGGTTTATTTTGGGGTTGACTTGGCTGTGGCTGCACAACCCAACCATAGATTGGAGCACCGGGGTACTGTAATTTAATTCCACTCACTGTCACGCGAACTGTGGAACATCAGAGAAGGTAACTCATTGTGTAGGAGGGAGTTCAGAAACCGACCTGCCTATGGAGTATGAAGCATATCGGGACGTCTTTAGCAAAGCCGCGGCCGAGACCCTACCCCCACACCGGCCTTTTGACTGCCGAATCGATCTAGTGGAAGGAGCAGTATTGCCCTGCAGTCGAATATATGCACTTACGGAAGCAGAAGATAAACATCTGAAAGAATATATCGAAAAGAACTTGGCTAATGGGTTTATTAGACATTCCAAGTCTCCGGTTTCCTCACCCCTGTTTTTCGTGCCAAAGAAAACAGGGGATCTAAGAACATGCATTGACTACAGGGCAATTAACAAGATAACCATAAAAAATCGTTACCCCCTGCCTTTGATACCTGTGTTACTAGATCAGGTACGCGGATCCACAATTTACACCAAGCTAGATCTCCGTGGGGCATATCACCTGGTACGGGTAAAACAAGGCGACGAGTGGAAGACAGCATTCCGCACGAAGTTTGGCCTGTATGAATATCAGGTAATGCCCTTCGGGCTCTGCAAGGCGCCAGCAGCATTTCAACATTTTCTAGATGAAGTTTTGCATGATTACATCGATGTATTCGCAGTAGTGTACATCAACGATATACTAATCTACTCACGAGACCCAAAAGAACACCAGAGTCATGTCAAGGCCATTCTGCAAAGGTTACGGGAACATCATTTGTACGCCAAACTAGAAAAATGTGAATTCCATCAAACAACAGTAGAATTCTTGGGGTTTATTCTGTCTCCTCACGGGGTCACTATGGATGAAAAGAAGGTGCAATCCATTCTAAACTGGCCCTCCCCTGGTTCAGTGAAAGATATTCAAACTGTCTTAGGATTTGCCAACTTCTATCGCCGTTTTATCGATGGCTTTGCTAAGAAGGTGCAGCCCATGACACGACTATTACGGAAAGGAGTTCCGTTCCAGTGGGACGAGAAGGCAGAGGAAGGTTTTCAGGCTTTGAAGGCAGCATTTACCACTGCGCCAGTTCTGCGACATCCGGATCCAGCCAAGCCGTACATTGTGGAAACCTACGCTTCCAGTTATGCTGTTGGGGCAATATTATCACAAAGAGATGAAGATGGTCAGTTGCACCCAGTTGCCTTTTACTCCCGGATGTTGTTGCCAGCTGAACAAAACTATGCAATAGCAGACAAGGAGCTACTGGCTATCAAAACAGCCTTTGACGAATGGCGCCATTACTTAATGGGAGCTCGACACACTGTCACGATATATACAGACCACCTAAACTTACAATTTTTGAAATCAGCCAAAGCATTGAGTCCAAGACAGCTTCGGTGGGCCATGCAATTTTCGGAATACGATTTTGTGGTGACATACCGTCCGGGTATAGAGAATCGGAAAGCTGACATACTGTCACGGTACCCTGAACCTAGTTCGGATTCCAGCCAATCAGAACTCGTGCCAAAGACGATTTTGGACCCAAGTCGTGTCATAGGTAGCATAGCTGTGGATACTATCTTTGAAGATATCAGAAAGGCCGTGTCGGCACCGGAATTAGTGCATTGGACAGCCGGAGACAAAAACAAAACCGTGAAAGACGGGCTACCTTTCTTTAAATCAGCGTTGTATCTCCCAACAGTGCCTCTTCGTCAACAGGCCATTCGATGGTGCCATGACTCACCCTTCGTGGGACATCCAGGGAAGAAAAAGACTTTAGAATTACTTCTCCGGCATTTCTGGTGGCCAGGGTTAAATCAGGAAGTTCAACAACACATCGCCAAATGTGAAACCTGCTTGAGAAATAAGTCGGAGCATCAGAAACCGGCGGGGGTTTTACAACCACTCCCAACACCACCCACCCCATGGCATACCGTGTCTATGGATCTGATAGTGGAGCTACCACAAAGTCAAGGTTACAATGCCATCTTGGTTGTAGTGGACTATCTCACCAAAATGGCACACTTCATTTCCTGCCAAGGTACCCCCTCGGCTAGCACAGTGGCAGACTTGTTTCTACAACATATAATCCGGTTACATGGTGTACCCTATAGTGTAATCTCGGATCGAGCACCACAGTTCACATCGAGGTTCTGGCAGGCCTTTTGCAAATCAGTGGGAATGGAAATAAGGCTCTCAACCAGCTATCACCCGGAGACAGACGGCCAAACTGAACGCTTGAACCAATCTTTAGAGCAATACCTTCGTTGTTTGACACAAGGTTTAGAGAACAATTGGGCAAAGGTGATATGGCTGGCTGAACTGGCATATAATAACGCATTTCACACATCAACGAAAACCTCGCCCTTCTATAGTATGTATGGGCATCATCCTCGCTTTCAGCCGGTGCCTCAATACGAGTACCCAGAGGTACCAGCAGCGGTGACAAAGAAGAAGCAGCTAGAGGTTATCTGGCAACAGGTACGAGACAATTTGGATAAAGCCAAACAGGCATACAAACTACAGGCAGACAAGAAAAGGCGTCCCAGCCCGCAATACCGGATTGGGGACTAGGTTTGGCTGTCAACACGGAATCTTCGGTTACAGGGGTCGCCTAAGTTCAAACCTCGATTCATTGGCCCATTTAAAATCACAGCTCTGATTGGTCCAGTAGCAGCAAAACTGGATCTACCTGCAAACATGAAAGTGCACCCAGTATTTCACGTTGCTTTGCTCAAACCAGCCCCGTCTTTCATTCCGCCCAAGAAACCTCCACCTGTCCTGATCGATGGGTACCCCGAATTCGAGGTCCAGGCTATCCTAGATTCACAAGTAAGGCGAGGAGCACTGTGGTATCTGGTGGATTGGGTGGGGTATGGCCCTGAGGAAAGGTCTTGGGAACCAGCGTCTAATATTCATGCTCCTTGGCTCCTCCCCCAATTCCATCGAAGAAATCCCTCTAAACCTGGGCCCACAGGAAGGAGGGGAAGTACTGTCAGGACCCTGGCAAGTGTTGGGGTGGTGGCAGGGAAAAGGGCCCCTATGTTGGGTTGTGGAGGGAGGAGGGGGCCTCTTCGGCGCCCAACTGGCTTCTCAAGACGTGTTCTCCACCCCTTTAGCAGGTCGCGAGGCCAGGGGTGGAGAACAGCCAAGAAACTACGTTTCCAAGCAACCCCGGCGGCAGGACACATGGGAACCGCGCCCACGCGAGGGCGCATGCGCGAGCCATGCCCCACGAGCGCCGCTCACAATCCTGACCGGCAACCTGAGCTGACGTGTATCTGATGAGCTCCGGTCGGCAAGCATCAGTGGGGCACCAGCCCGCCTGAAAACATACCCCAGGCCCCGCGTCACAATTAAGATAAGTAGCACATGGTCCTACATGCAGCGGCTAATTGCATGGAAGGGATTTTTTCATAAACTAACAAGAAAACCACGAAAACCAAGTCGCGTGCAAAACGAAACTAACTCTTGGGGCACAAACTATTAATCCTGCATGGGTAGTGCTTGCATAACTACCGCATGCATCTTGGGGGGCATTGCATGGTCCAGACTACTAAAGACCCGTGTGGGGAAAACGAAAGACACGGGCCGCTCGATCTCAGAACAATTAACCCTTTAAGGGTAGAACTAGCGCACGCATCCGTTCTGACATTCCTTGTTTGTTTCTAGTTGAAGACGACTCTGCGGAACGGTGCATGGACAAAAAAGACGGCAGTCGCCGCAGATCACCTGAAAACGAAGCTAAGTTTAAGTTTATGTTTCTTGTTGCTTTTAATGACAGAGTGAGCCTAGTGAGTCACGTATAGCAGAACTGCACCTCACATGAAGCAATGTGGGGAACGCTTATTTCTACATGCAGTAATGTGGGAATCTTGCATGCAATAATCTGGGAAATGTTTTGTAGGTGTTTGTGAACAACATTGGCATCCTCACAGGCTCTGCAGAAGTAGTAGGCCAAACTGGTTGGAGCTCCAGCACAAAGGCTCCCGTATTGAGAGTTTACTAGATGTTGTAAAGAGCATTGGAGTGACAGGTTACAACTCCACCGAAAGGAAGCAGGAGCCAAGGAGCATGTTACCCTAATTCCCCCATTCCTATCCACAACTCCTTCCTCTACCTCTTTCCGGTGATCCTAAAACCCTCAACCTATCCATTCCACGGACCCTAACCCTCTTTCCCCGAAGGGTCGCGGAAGCCTGCGATGGTGTAATCTCCAGGCCCCAAGACCTAACGGGAAGGGAGGCGTTTGTGCTGCCTCTGCGCCAGGAGAAGAAGACTGAAGGCTCTGACACATAGTATAACGACTGCTGCAGAGATTGCTTTAATATTACTCAGGGACTTGTTCATGTTCATTCTCGTGAGAAGGTGGAGCTGTGCTTTCCGAAAATTGGATAAGTGAACCCAGTACCGCAACTCCTTCAGCTGAACTGCACATGGTGTAGGAAAGACAACAGTAAATGGTGCTTGTAAACATTGGTTGTTCCAGTGCCGGATGAAGTTCCTG